>NC_042630.1:40357467-40680611 GCF_901001135.1 Rhinatrema bivittatum
AGTGTGTCCAGCAGTGCTCGCGCATGTTCCCCAGCCCGCTGATAGATGGCGCTGTAATGCTTGCTAATGTTGCTCTTATCCATCTCCTCAGCATAAAAGTAAATCTTCCTAAACATCTGACTGCTTTCATAAAAAAGTGGTCTGGGGAAAAAGTAAAGCAAATGGTCATTTTTTAAAAGTCCAAACATTTTGCAGTATACTAAACAAATACAGAAATAAAATGGAAACAAGTCAGAAATAATGTAATCAGAATGTGTATGGGAGAAAGACATGAACAAAAGGAGAGATGAATAATAGCAAAGGGGTTTGAGTTACACAGGCAAATAGGGGTAAGCACATATTTTCTCATTTCCTTTTACTTTTTTTTTTTTTTTTTTTAGTTCTAACCCTCTGTAGGCTTTAAAGACTCTGTGCCTTCACTGTGCCAAAAGAAATAAAATGCCAGGACTAGCTATAGCCCCACAGAATGATAGCAGATCAAGACTGAAAGACTCATCCATAAAATACAGGGCTTGGTAGTGTGTCTGTCAGTGCTCGCGCATGTTCCCCAGCCCACCGATAGATGGCGCTATAATATATCGGGCTTGGTAGTGTGACCGTCGGTGCTTGCGCATGTTCCCCAGCCCACCGATAGATGGCGCTATAATATATCGGGCTTGGTAGTGTGACCGTCGGTGCTTGCGCATGTTCCCCAGCCCACCGATAGATGGCGCTATAATATATCGGGCTTGGTAGTGTGTCCGTCGGTGCTTGCGCATGTTCTCCAGCCCGCCGATAGATGGTGCTATAATATATCGGGCTTGGTAGTGTGTCCGTCAGTGCTTGCGCATGTTCTCCAGCCCGCCGATAGATGGCGCTATAATGCTTGCTAATGTGTCCGTCAGTGCTCGCGCATAGTACAGCGGCCATGTCACCAGCTACAAGAGGTACTGCACAAGATTTTCTCCCTCACCTCACCGATTTCCTCCCTCACTGGAAGACTATTCAAAATCGCAAGGACAGCGGCCATCGCGGGACAGGCAGCAAATAGCAGAGGAGACCCTGGCATGCTGCGAACGGAGCACATCCCACGGAACACGGTCCGTTCGCGGCGAGGCATGGCATGCCCTTCACGGTGAAAAGGGAAGGCCCCCGTGTGCCGCGATCAGTGCGCCCGGCTCTTCATCTTTGCCGCTAACAGAGCCTGTACCGCGGAACGTGCTCCTTCAGCGGGATGCCGGGGTCTCTGCTGCTATTTCATGCTCAAGGCAAAAATGGAAGGCCCCCATGTGCTGCGAATGGTGCGCCGGGACTTCATCTTTGCCACGAACGGTGTGCCGGACCTTCATCTTCGCCACCAAAAGTGCGGGTCCCGCGGCATGTCTGTGACAGACAATGTGTGTCGGGGAGGGGAGGATGAGAGAGAACAGGAGGGTGTGAGGCAGAGCATGGGGGGGGGATGCTGGTGAGAGACAATGTGTGTGAGTGAGGGGGGGGGTGACAGAGAGCATGGTTGTTAAGAGGGGGGTGGGAAGGGTGTCAGAGACAAAATGGGTTTTAAGAGAGGGTGGGTGGGTGGGGGAAGGCTTGACTGTGGGTTTCAGAGAGAGGGAGCCTATATGAGGGGAGGGGGATGCCGGTGAGAGAGAATGTGAGAGAGGAGAGGGGGTGTGGGGGAATGCGAGAGACAGCTTGGTTGGTAAGAGGGGGAGAGCGGGGGATGCTTGAGTGTGAGTTTCAGAGAGGGAGCCTATATAAGGGGATGTGTGTGTGTGCGAGAGAGTGAGGGAGCCTGTATGAGGGTGTGTGTATGTCGAAGGGACATTCTTACAGTGAATTTCTAGGGAAATTCTGCTCAAACTATTTAAAATTGTGCAAATTTAAGTAATAACTTTTTTCTTTAATAGACTCGCCGCCCGGGCGTAGAATGGGTACAGTTGCTAGTAAGATATATATATATTAAATAGGGAAACCAGTAGTGCAGAGCCCTGCAGAACACCAGTTTTTATGGGATGCCAGGAGGAAGTACTACTGTTGATTATGACAAAAATATCAATACTGTACCAGAGATGTCTAAAGAACAAAGTCTGTGTAATAGAATGTCATGATTTATGATGTCAAAAGCCGAAAAGATATCCAATAAGATAAACATGTAATGTTTACCGGTGTCAAAACCACATCTGATAGTATCAAAGCTGGAGAGGATTAGAGAACTGTGAAATTTCCAGAAACTGAATTGATATTGATTGAGGACGTTAAGATCATCAAAAAATTCAGATAACTGATGTAAAGCAGCAGATTCCAGGATTTTTGACAAAAATGGTAGGGATGAGATGGGACAACAATCGGACAATATTGAAGGGTCAGCAGCAAAATTTTTTTTTTATATGGGTCTTACCAAAGCTCGCTGTAAGGGATTTTGTTAGTTCCCCCATATCTAAAAATGTGTTAACTATTTGTTGCAAAACTAGTACCATGTCATGGTGGAGCATTTTAAGTAAGGCAAAGGAACAAGGATTAAGATGCCTGTGACTCCGGTTCAGTGAACTGGAGCACAACATGGGAGGGAGGGACTTTCCCAATGTTGAGATGGGAGGGTGGAGGGGACAGGGAGGGCAGGGTAAGAAAATAAGAAGTTCAGAAGATAGAAGAGACACAAGATGGAAGGAGAAGGATGGAGGGGTTCAGTAAGGAGCTGGCAAAGAGGATAAGCAAAGGTAGGTAGGGCTGAGAGGGACAAGCAAGGGGTTTGGGGGTGGGGTGGGTGGAGCTGAGATAAAAGGGAGGGCAGGTAGCTAGCCACCCCCTTTTCTCTTCAGCTCTGAAGTGGGCAGTTTCATCCTCTGGAACAATCTCAGAGAAAGCCATCAATTACCTGGCTGTTGCCATCTTGGGCCTTCAACTCACATACCGGTGTTGCCTGGCAGGGCGGCAGGCCCAGTGAATTGTTAGTGGGCGGCGGCGGTCGTCAGCTGGAAGGATTATGGGGCATCTCAGGCCTCAGCTTTCTGACAAAACTGGGGAGGTGGGGCAGGAGGAGGCTGGAATCAGGGTAGGCCATGAGGGAATGGGAGCAAGGTGAGAGACCCATCTATCGTGTGGAGGGAGACTCCAGAGATAGACTTCGACCCTCAGGGTATTGCGATGCAGTGTTGGGGCCCTGACTAAGTCGCTCCATGGGGGCAAGAAAGGCCGCTTTGCCATGCATAGCGATATTCCTCTGCCCCCCTCCCCCACCACACACTGCCAACGGAGCTGGCAATATAAAAAAATGATAAGTGATAAGCTTTTGTCTCCATCCCACTGTTGATATGGAGCTCATCTGTCCCGGCCGGGTGGGAAATGGTGAATGATGCAGCATGCGAGCGAGGAGTTGCTGTGAGCATTTGTGATGGCCCCCTTCCACCTGCTGCCAGGGCCATGCCAGCTCCTGCGAGCGAGGTCAGCGAAAGCCGTACAGGAAGCCAGGAGAGTGAGCTTGAGCAGGGCTGGCAGACAGAGCATCGCTGCACGAGGGCAATTGGTGAGACAGTGGTGAATGCAGGTAGCTGCCTCCCTGCTGCTGAGACGTTACCATGATTGCGATTGACAGGCCATGCACTTAATCGGGAGAGGAGGAGGGGCTGAACATGGCGAGCAGTGAGGCAGAGGCTTACCCACAAATTTGTGCCAGTAGGGAATATGCAATGAGGCAGCAGCCACCGCAGGGGTGGCACTAATGCCACTGGCAACCGTTGCAAGACCACCATTGCTAGGAAGGAGTGGGAAATCTAGGGAAGCAGGTCACTTTCACTTTGACGGTGAAAGGGGGTATAGGCAGCATGCGAGCAGCACTCAACCTGGGACTCCAGTCTTTGATAGATTTGGGTCCAGAAATTCTGACAAACCCCTCAGCTTAAACAATTTTTGTCAGTCCAATGAATGCATATGGATGGGTAGGTTGTCAACGGTTTAGCTGACAGTCATCTAGTGCTAGTCATCTAGATTGGTGGGGGGTGGTAACTGCATTCGAATAAGCTTTCTTTCTCAAACACTAGCATATTCACATGTTCACTCCTACACATACATGCTCATTCTCACACATTCACTTTTCTCTCGTCCACACTCATGCACTTTCTCACATACATACACACTTCTCTCCCTCTGTCATACACATACATGAACTCTTACACACACATACTCACTCCCTCCTCTCCCTTTTCCACAGCCATGCACATTCACTCTTCTCCCTTTTTCATACACTCACTTCTCTCTCTCTTCCACATGCACACACACATACACACTCACTCCTATTCCTTTTCCACAGACATGCACATTCACTCTTCTCCCTTTTTCATACACTCACTTCTCTCTCTCTTCCACATGCACACACACATTCACGCTCAGTCCTATTCCTTTTCCACAGACATGCACATTCACTCTTCTCCCTTTGTCACACACTCACTTCTCTCCTTCTACATACATATTCATTCACTTCTTTCCATCTTCCACACACATATGTGCACTCACTCTTCTCCTACACACATATTCATTCACTTCTTTCCGTCTTCCACACACATATGTGCACTCACTCCTCTCCCTTTTCCACATACCCAATCATGCGTGCACACACACACACACATATGCATACTTATTCACTTCTCACACTTTTCCACACACACATGCAATTTCAACCTCTCTTTTCACCTTGATCCTCATTTCCTCGGGCCCATGGGACAAGCACCCCGCTTCCTCCTCCTTCTGCAGCTTTGGGCCTGCTCTGCCTTCTGCAGCAGGACAGCCGGAGTTTTCAGGTGTTGGCTTGGAGACCTGGCGGTTTGTTCAGAATTCCAGAGTCTCCGGGCCATATCCAGAGAGCACCCAGGTATGACAATACATGCTTCATTGAGTAATCATTAACTCTATAATTTCATTATACAGGGGGAGCGATGAGGCCAGGCTTTGCAATGGCACCATGGATGTGATAGACAGTCACAGTCCAAGGGGGGAGGGAGGTTTGCTGAATTTTGGAGGGGTCCCTATACCTGCCTATGTTGAGCATGCAATTTGTAGTATCGAGAGAAGAAATGACCTGAAAGATTTCAGGCTGACAAATAGGTGAAAATTGGCCCATCGTGTTCCTTCCAAATACAAATTATCAGTAGTCAATGTGACTGAATCGAGAAACTTTGAACATAAGGTAGAGATTTTATTATCAATAAAGTTTGCAAAAGTTTCAGCAAATGTGGAGTCAGGTCCCACTTGGGGAAAATTATGAAATGAGGAGGGAGAATTAGCTTATTGACACACCATCTGAAATAGTTCTTTAGAATTGTGCATGTCTGGGACCAACCAGGCGGAAGCCCCCCTAGGGCAGACTCCATCGGTCCTCGTGTTCTTGGCACCTGGTGCCTCCACCTGGAGAAGAAGGTGTTAGTGGGTGGGATTTCCCTCCCTTCACCCCAGGAAAACAATTGGGACTCTGAATCAGGCTGGCAGTATGTACAAATATATACAGATTTATTAGACTAATCAAGCATATACATTTCTACAGGACCATGTACATAGCTAATAGGATGTCAAACAGGACACTTATCTACTCATGGTTAATAATCTCACTCTACACAACTATATACGTTTTTACAAGATAGCAAGAACATTTAGTATTTAGCAATTTTGGGGTTGTTGGTCCTCACAGTATATCACTAAATAGAATAGAAGGAACCTCTTGTGTTCCCAGTTACTCAAGTATTATTATCCTACCCTTTATCCCAAATCTCACCCATGTAAAAAGATGCATCTGGGCTGGTAGGCAGTGTGGCCTGCGGGGGTCTGCTGATATCTAAACCATTTCCTTCCACTCTGCTGAAAGGTCTGGGCCAATGCTGGGATCCACACCCTCCTGGGGGACTTGACTCTGCCTCCCAGTCTGCTGCTGTTGTACAAACCCTGCTGGGGGACATGACTACTCCTCCCAGTCTGCCGCTGTGGTCCATGTCCTCCTGGGGAACCTGACTCCACCTCCCAGTCTGCTGCTGGGGTCCCCACCCTCCTGGGGGACCTGACTCCACCTCTCAGTGTGTTGCTGGGGTCCCAACCCTCCTGGGGGACTTGACTCCACCTACCAGACTGCCACTGGGGTCCACATCCTCCTGGGGGATCCAACTGCCACCCGGAATGCTGCTGGGGTACCCTTCCTCAAGGGGGACCACTCCACCTCCAGATCTGCCACTGGGGTCCATGTCCTCCTGGGGACCCAACCACTTCCTGGACTGCTACTGGGGTCGCCTTGCTCAAGGGGGACCGCTTGATCTCCAGATCTACTGCTGTGGTCCCCTCACTCAAGGGGGGGGAGATCACACCATTTCCAGGCCTGCTGCTGTTCTTCAGTTCTCCCTCAATAGAAGATTTTCCTTTGCTTGGGTTTACAGCTCCACTAGGCTCATAGTTGTTTTACAATTCAGAGGTTCTGGCCCTCCACAGTCTCAGCTTTCAATGATTTTAGCTCCGCTAAGCTCATGTGATGCTACCCAACCTGGATAAGTCACCTTCTCTCAGCCTGGCTTTTGCTTTATCTGTTGTCTGACTCTGTGTGGGTCACCTCTTAGCCAAAAGGCCACGACCCAGGCAGAACCATAAAGAGAAACCATGTGCACATTCCTCTGTCCTACCTGGCCATCCCCATTACCTGGGAACTTGGTAATCACTTGTTAGGGTGAAAATCTGTTTGCTTCCTAGGACTGTTTTCCAGTACATTTCTCTCATAAATCCCTTTCCCAGTCATAGTTCTGTAATTTAGGAGTTTGAATCGTCTGATTTTTTTTAGTGCTATTTCCTATAAAATTACTAACAGAAGTTCAGGGGCCTGTAACAGGCAAATTCCCTACCTGAATCTGTGACTCATTTATTCAAAGGTCATTTAAGTACCTTCACAGTAAGGGGTCTGACAATCTTTTCAATTTCCTGGGATTGCAGCTCAAGTTACATAGTTGCATTGTCCTTTTTTTTTTCTCTGCTGCACTTCACTTAAATGGTAGCATGCTGAAACCTCTGTCTCTTGTGAGGGGGGTTTCATAAAAGTAAGATTTTTTTGCAGCACTTATAGCTGCTCGGTAGGTAGTCAAATTATTTTTCTAAGCTAACAGTAAGGCAGCAGTTTGGGTTTTCCACCACTTCTCTAGCCTACAGAATAAACGTTTTAGTGCGAGGAGGGGTGGTAAAAACCAAGGAGAAGAATTTTTACTTTTGGACATTCTTAGTTTAAGGGGGACAAACTCATCTGTGATGGAAGATAAGGTTTTTTCCCACAGACAAGTCAATAATGCAGGACTGGAGTTTTCTGGAAAATGCAGTTGGTCAGCAAGCTTTTTTTAAATAGCTCTGGGCCAATGAAACCCCGTTTCAATACGGCCTGATGATTTCTTTTAAAGTATAAGACCCCAGGCTAAGAAGAATGGGACATTCCTTATAACCAAATTAGCAGAGTTGCTTGTTACAAGAAGGGGAATTGCAAAAATCAGATCCCGGGTATGGCCGGCTCTGTAGGTGAGAGAACTAAGTTGCTCCCAACCAAAGACAGAAATAGTCTCCAGGAATGTTTCACATGCAATGGATTGTGGAACCCGATCTACATGTAAATAAAATTTGTCAAGGACAATCGTTTTAGATAGATTCATTCTTGTGCAGGCTAAAAGCTCAATAATAGGGGAACAATTATGTGACAGCACAGAAGGTGGGCAGTAAATATGAGGAAAGGCTAAAAAGGTTAGGGCTGTTCAGCTCGGGGAAGAGATGGCTGAGGGGGGATATGATAGAGATCTACAAAATCATGAGAGGACTAGGACAGGTAAATGTGAAACGGTATGTCCTCTTTTGGATAATACAAGAACTAGTGGGTACTCCATGAAGTTAGCAAGCAGCACATTTAAAACAAAACATAGAACATTCTTTTTCATTCAAAACACAATTAAGCTCTGGAATTCATTGCCAGAGGATGTGGTTAAGGCAGTTAGTTAGCTGGGTTTAAAAGGGTCTGGATAAGTTCCATAAACTGCTTTTAATAAATAGGGAATAGCCACTGCTTTTTGCCAGCATTAGTAGCGTGGGATCTATTGAATGTTTGGGTACTTGCCAGGTACTTGTTACTTGGATTGGCCACTGTTGGAAACAGGATACTGGGCTTGATGCCATACTTGGTCTGATCCAGTATGGTATATCTTCTGTTCTTGTGTTCATATGTTCTAAGACACAGATTTATAATCTCAGAGGTGAGCAAAAGTACTTCATAGGGCTTAGAAACTGAAACATCAATTTTTGAAAATTTGAGGTGCTTTTAGAAATATATTAGGACCCCCGCCACCATGCATTTTATAACATTAGTGCATGCAGATATGCGCATGGTAAAAATACACATGAAAAAAAGAAATACCCGACTGAATTCTTAAACTCACTGGCAGCACGGTCCCATACCTGTCTCCTTTTTGTTTGGCAAAATTTGGCAGGCCTGTGAATCTGATCAGCCAGATTTTCAAACACGGAGATTAAACCAGTCAGTTTTTGCTGGGCAAAGCTTTAAAAGTGGACCCCCTTTTTTTTTTTTTGATTTGGTGGAATTAGAAAGTTTAATAGAAGATCCTTCTGGGGTGTGCTGGATCTGTTGTAAGATCAAATTCCATTCTGGATATCTTAGATGTGTTATAGTACTTGTGTCTTCTAGCTCCACTACAGTTATTGAATTTAATTGTAGTTTGTAAGTTTTGCTTGTTTCCTTTACTTTTCCTTTCTGGAAAATTTATGGACTTGATACACATACATGGTATATATTTTTTCTTTTTTTAAAATCCTATTTATCTCAAACATATTTAGTTAGGCAAAAGTAAAGGGATCGTCTACAATCACCCTGCTGAGCTGGCTTAGGTAAACCCAAAAAGCACATTGTGAAGATGCAAACTAGAAAGTGAAGGGATTTGTCCATTAGGTGGCAGCATTGCTTCATGAATACTTAAAGGCAGGGGCTGTCTCTGTACCTTCTCCATCGCAATTATATCTTTTTTGAGATGCGGCGACCAGAATTGTACACAGTATTCAAGGTGCGGTCTCACCATGGAGCGATACAGAGGCATTATGACATTTTCCGTTTTATTCATCATTCCTTTTCTAATAATTCCCAACATTCTGTTTGCTTTTTTGACTGCCGCAGCACACTGCACCGACGATTTCAATGTGTTATCCACTATTTATTTTATTTAAAAACTTTTATATACCGGTATTAGTATGCATACATCATACCGGTTTACAATGTAACTTTAAAGGTAGAAATTACAATGAACAGGGAGGGCGAACAAGGAGGAGTATACAAAGAGCAGGAGGTGGAGGAATTAAAGCAATAAATAAAAACTGCAACGGACTATTTACAGGAATATACAAGGCGTAGGCAAGATATTTGCAGAAGTCGGTGTACTTAATCAGGGTAGGCTTGTCGGAAGAGCCATGTTTTAAGTTTTTTTCTGAACTTGGCGTAACATGGCTCTAGCCTGAGAGTGGTAGGGAGGGTGTTCCATTGTTTAGGGCCTGCAATGGATAGTGCACGGTCCCTAGTAGAGGAGAGGTGGGCTTTTTTCAAAGGGGGAATGGAGAGGGTGCCTTTGTTGACAGTGCGAGTGGGTCGTTCAGTGCGTATAGGACGAAAGGGTTCATCCAACCAATTGGAATTGTGCGAGTGGATGGACTTGTGCACTATGGTTAGAATTTTGAAGAGAATTCGGGATGCGATGGGGAGCCAGTGGAGTTCTTTGAGTATTGGGGTAATGTGATCAGCTTTCCTTGAGTTGGTGATGACCCTGGCGATGGCATTCTGGAGCATTTGTAAGGGCTTGGTGGTGGAGGAGGGTAGGCCAAGGAAGAGGGCATTACAGTAGTCCAGCTTTGAGGAAAGGGTGGCTTGGACGACGGTGCGGAAGTCATGATAGTGGAGGAGGGGTCTGAGTTTCTTCAGGATGTGAAGCTTGAAGAAACCTTCTTTGAGGATGGAGTTGATCTGTTTTTTGAGATTGAGTTGTTGATCTATGATAACCCCAAGGTCTCTTACTGTGGGTTGGGGTGTTATGACGTTGAAAGCTGGATCGTTGGAGATCGGTGGTTTGGGAGGGAGGTGAGGAGAGATAAGGAGCAGCTCTGTTTTGGAGAAGTTTAGAGCGAGGTGGATGTTGGTGAGGAAGTCATTGATGTTGGCAAGACATGTGTTCCAGAAGGCAAGGGCATCTGAGAGAGAGTTGTGAATGGGAATGACGATTTGAACGTCATCTGCATAGAGGTAGAATTTGAGGCCGAGGTCTGTGAGGAGCTGACATAGAGGTGTGAGATAAATGTTGAAAAGGGTGGAGGAGAGGGAGGAGCCTTGTGGGACACCTTGAGACAAGGGATAGAGTGTGGAGTTGGCGTTTCCTATCTTGACGGAGAACTTTCTGTTAGATAAGTAGGATTTAAACCATAGTAGGGCTAGGCCTGAGATGCCTATTTCGGATAGCCGGTTGATGAGGAGGTTATGGTTGATGGTATCAAAGGCAGCTGAGATGTCGAGTAGGGCAAGGAGGTAACAGTTGCCTCGGTCCATGCCTATGAGTAAGTGGTCCGTGAGGGAGAGCAGGAGGGTTTCTGTATTGAGGTATTTACGGAAGCCGTATTGGGCTGGATGCAGAATGTTGTTGCTTTCTAGATATTCTGTAAGTTGGATGTTTACAATCTTTTCCATAATTTTGGATAGGAAGGGCAGGTTAGAGATAGGGCGGAAGTTAGCGGGGGTCTTTAGGGTCTAGTGTTGGTTTTTTTAGGAGGGGCTTGACAATAGCTTGTTTAAGAGCATCTGGGACAGAGCCTGAAGAGAGGGAGGAGTTTATGATGTCTGCGATGGGTTTGGATATAGTGTTCGGGATGGAGAGGAGGGATTTTGTGGGAATGGTGTCTGAAGGGTGGGAAGCTGGTTTAAGTTTTCTGAGAATAGATTCCACTTCTTTAGCGGAAGTCAGGTCAAGGGTTTGGAGGGTGGGTGAAGTGGGGGAAGGTTGGAGGGAGGGGGAAGGGGAGGTGGATGGAGAAGGGTGTTGAAATCTGCGGAGGATGTTGGTGATTTTTTGTGAGGAAATACTGGGCGATTTCTTCGCTCTTAGTGGAGGCATCATTCTCAGGGATAGTGGGCTGAGAGGATTTGGTGAGGTTGGCAACATAATTGAAAAGGGCTTTCGGGTTGTACATGTATTGGTGGATCTTAGCTGAAAAGTAGTCTCTTTTTGTTTTGAGGGTGGTTATTCTATATTGGTGAAGGGTAGTTTTGAAACTTGAGGCGAGTTGGGGTGAGGGGGCTTTACGCCAGTTTCTCTCACGCTGCCTGAGGGTATTCTTTAGGGATCTTAGTTCAGTCGTGTACCAGGGTTGATGATTTTTTGTGGGTTGGGTAATGTTACGTCTGGAGATGGGGCATAGTTTGTCAGCAATTTCAAGAGTCATGCTGAGCCAGGATTTGATGGCAGTCTCTGGACTGGAGCAGTCAAGGCTAGTGGATGTGTTGGAAATGGCAAGAGCCAGTTCATCTCCAGAGCAGGGTTTCCTGAAGGTGAAGGTGGTGTTGTTTGAGGGAGTGGGGGGTAGTAGGGAAGTTAAGGGGGAGGGGGGCTTTTATGAGGAAGTGGTCTGACCAAGGTACAGGGGAGCAGGTGGGGGGGTGGGATGGTAGGAAGCAGTGGTTGATGAATATAAGGTCAAGGGAGTGACCAGCTTGGTGCGTGGGGGAGGCAACAATTTGTCTAAGGCCTAGAGCTTGGAGTGCAGTAAGGAATGCCTCACAAGAAGGGGTAAGGGGGGGTGGCATCGACATGGAGGTTGAAGTCTCCTAGTATGATGGAAGGGATTTCAATGTTTATGTTGGCAGATAAGAATTCAATTAAGGGGGAGGGGTCCCGTTCGATGGATCCAGGAGGGGCATAAATGAGACAGATTTGCAGTGAGGGGGCTTTGAAGAGGCCAATTTCTAGCTTGGAGGGTGATGTGGTGTGGGAGAGTTTGAGATTAAGGTGTTTCTTGAAGGCTAGGAGGATGCCACCTCCTCTTTTCTTGGGTCTTGGAATGGATAGGAATTCGTAGGATTGTGTAGGTAGCTGGTTCAGGAGGACAATGTCTGTTTCTTTGAGCCAGGTTTCCGTGATGGCACAGATGTCTGGCTTGGTGTCAGTGAGGAGGTCATTTAGGATGGGGGTTTTTTTTGGAGAGTGATTGGGCGTTGAACAGAATGATGGAGAGGGTAGTGAGTCCAAGGAATTGGTTGAGGGGGGTAGTGAGGATAGGGAGGAGGGATTTGTAGGGGGGGGTGGGACGGGAATGGGGGAGTCTGTTGTGGGGGAGGTGGATGCGGTTGATGTGTTGTGTGGTCATAGTGGGTGGGTAGGCAAAGGAGGAGGGAGGGAGAGGGGGTAGGTAAAAGGAAACTGAGAGGATATAGGGTAGTACAAGGCGGGGATTAAGGTATCAAGGAGTTAAACTGAGAGAAGGGCACTGAGGAAAGGGCACAAAGCTGATTAGGTAGGGTAAGAGGTGTAAATAGTGTACCATGCAGGTTATACAATGCAGGTCAGACAATGCAGGTTATACAGCTTAGATAACATGCACAAATAACAGAATAGAGCAATTTAAGGTGTTAGGGGGAGTAGTCCAGTGGCTGGGAGGCAGGCTCATGAGCACCTGTGAGAGGTGGGATAGGCACTTTGAGGAGGTGCCCACTCACTCGGAGGTCCTGGAGCTGGATGAGTCTTGGCTGAGAGGCTGGCAAGTGAGCGGCGATACTTCAGGGTCAAAAGGGACTGCTGGGTGAGAAGGAGGTCCGTGTAGTACTTTAGGGTCTTCCAGGGTCCTTCAGGGCAGTCCGAAGGGGCGCTCAAAGGGGCAGGCCCCTTTGTCGCGCCCCTTGGGTTGTAGCACCTAATATGGAACCCAACATTGTGTAATTATAGCATGGGTTATTTTTCCCTATATGCATCACCTTGCACTTATCCACATTAAATTTCATCTGCCATTTGGATGCCCAATCTTCCAGTCTCACAAGGTCTTCCTGCAATTTATCACAATCTGCTTGTGATTTAACTACTCTGAACAATTTTGTGTCATCTGCAAATTTGATTATCTCACTCGTTGTATTTCTTTCCAGATCATTTATAAATATATTGAACAGTAAGGGTCCCAATACAGATCCCTGAGGCATTCCACTGTCCACTCCCTTCCACTGAGAAAATTGCCCATTTAATCCTACTCTCTGTTTCCTGTCTTTTAGCCAGTTTGCATTCCACGAAAGGACATCGCCACCTATCCCATGACTTTTTACTTTTCCTAGAAGCCTCTCATGAGGAACTTTGTCAAACGCCTTCTGAAAATCCAAGTATACTATATCTACCGGTTCACCTTTATCCACATGTTTATTAACTCCTTCAAAAAAGTGAGGTTCATCCAGCTAACTCCAGAAATCAGCTGTGTAAACCTTTTGAACATGGACCCCCTAACAGATGTAATGAGATATAAGCTTTCAATGACAAGTGTCCACATCGCAGGATTTCCAGTTCAGTTTTTGCCTATGTATTTCAGATTTCTGATTATTCATTCTGCATTAGCTGAGAATCTGTCCTCGCTTTACATGTGTGACCTAGGTGAGGCATTCTGTTCCCTTCATGCACTACTAGGCCCTCTGTGGCACAGCACAAAACTTTGCAAACAACACACTTGTCACCTATATAGGAAACCAGTCACACCATATCAGCATTATTCCCTAGGACTGAAGCAGCAAAAATCCTGCAGATATTACACCGGGTTCTAGAACATCAATACACTTCCTAGTGGGAAATCAGAAAGAGCTAGATTGCTCTTGATAACTACACACTTTGGTCACACATGCAGTACAAAGGCAGACCCTTAACAAATAGACAGGTCGATACAGTAACGTTGAGTTAAAGATTCCCGGTCTGTAACGTGCTGGGAGCGCACAATACAGACGAGTAAGGCCATCCAGCGATACAGTCTCCAGTTTCAAGCGTCCTTAGCGCTTCCTAAACCCTTTCCTAAACCCTTTCCGCACCCAGCATGTAAATGAACGAAAAAGCTGTATAATGAAGGAATTAGCTATTCCCCTGCGATACTGTAACGGGCGCTGATATTATCTCCTCCGTAACCCGCTGTTCTGCCGCGGCCTTAACCTGCTAGTTTACCGCCTCCCCCTAGTAGGAGTTAGTGTAGTGTAGTGTAGTGTAAAAACATTGCTTACCCGCCCTGGTCCCGTCCGGTCTCCTGCAGCCCCGTCCGGTCCCCTCCTCCCGAAGCAAAAAAAAACCAAACGAAAAAGTAGCAAGGCTCGGGCCTGCTATGGTAAGTGTAAAAAGTGTAAAAAACAAAAAACCTGTGTGTTATATAAAAAAATAAAACAATTTTAAATACCTGTCGGAGGGCCGTGGGTCCAGGCGGCCGGTGGGCGGCGGGCAGCCATCAGCGGCATCCGGTAGTCCCTTCTCCCTTCCTCCCTCCCGCCCCTGCCTGGATGAGCGCCAAAATCGCACGGGCGGGTCGGGGGGGGGGGGGGGGGGGGGCGGCAGCAGGATCCGGGAGCGGCGGGTAGGCAGCAGCGGGGTCCGGGGGGGGCAGCGGCAGCGGGGTCCGGGGGGGGCAGCGGCAGCAGGATCCAGGGGCAGCAGCGAGATCCGGGGGGCGAGTAGCGGCAGGGTGTTCGATCGGGCAGGCAGGTAGGTGGCAAAATAAAGATGGCCGCCTGCACGGGAAAATCGTGCAATTGGCCGCTGAAGACGTGACGTCACGGCGTTTGGCGTCACGGGGTGTGACGTCACGTCTTCAGCGGCCAATTGCAGCTTTCCCCCGTGCAGGCGGCCATCTTTTTTTCCCACCTACCTGCCCGATCGAACACGCTGCCGCTACTCGCCCCCTGGATCTCGCTGCCACTGCCGCCCCTGGATCCTGCTGCCGCTGCCCCCCGGACCCCGCTGCTGCCTACCCGCCGCTCCCGGATCCTGCTGCCGCCCCCCCCGCTGCCGACCCGCCCGTGCGATTTTGGTGCTCATCCAGGCAGGGGAGGGAGGGAGGAAGGGAGAAGGGACTACCGGATGCCGCTGATGGCTGCCCGCCGCCCACCGGCCGCCTGGACCCACGGCCCTCCGACAGGTATTTAAAATTGTTTTATTTTTTTATATAACACACAGGTTTTTTGTTTTTTACACTTTTTACACTTTTTACACTTTTTTACACTTCCTGGTGCCTGTCATTTCAAATGTCATTTGAAATGACAGGTACCAGCGCACCCAGGTTACTGTATAGGCGCTGTTACAGCGCCTATACAGTAAAATGGGTTGCGCGGGCATAACCCTTCCCTAACGCTTCACAGCCGCGGCATGCATTTGCATGCGATTAGAGGAGAGTATTGGGGAGTTAGTGAAGAGAACTGTGCGTGCGGGGAGGAAGGGTGCGCCTGACACTGCCGCACTGTTTTTACCGCGGCCTTACTGTATCGAGCCGAGAGTTAGATTACTGACTCAACTAGAGCAATGCTGGATTTTCAGACTGAATTTCCTTGAACCACATGGGTTGAATAGTGTCACTGAATGGATTTCATTCTTGTAATGTATTTTTGCAAATCATTCTTAGTAATCAATATTTGGAATGCAATCCCTATCTGATGATTTCCGTTCCATGGGCTAGTGAAGGTTATATCTAAGTTTGGAGATATATTATTTAGGCCTAATCAATAATAGGCTATATGGATTTCAATTTATAAAAAAGATTCATAAACTTTATTTGTCTAATTTTGCAGTCGACAAGGTTGTAATTTGAATGGAGGGAGCATGCATGCGTTAGAAACTGTTATATGTTTATATGCACTGCCCATGTGTTGGCGTCTTGCGAGAATAAGTCGGCAGGAGAGTGGGTAGCTCCGAGTATTAAATGTGCTGATTTTTTTTCGACGTTGTGAGAACACATTACATTGTTTGAAATATTTGTATTTTGAGAATAGATATTGATGTGTTCTCATTTTTTAGATACTGCCTCAAAGGAGTCAAATATCGCCTTGAAGCAGCTATAAAAGTGAAACGCTGGCCAACGTTGGCAATGTAGTGATTGACTATGAGCATTCGAGATTGAAATCCTTGAATACACATTGAGATAAGTTTATTTGGTTTTTTACATTTAAAAAAAAAAGAAAAAGAAAGAAAGAATGCAAATAGTTTTTCAGTGAATAAAGACTTTTGGGGAGGTTTTTGACCTAGGATCGAATTATCTTAAACATGTCATTAAATAACGCATGCTAGATTCTGAGGTCTTTTCCTCCCTTTGAAGCATAATTCAGTTATTGTGAGAGATTTTGAGTTTTTGAAAATTATTGGTGGAAGCAGTTTTCATTAACAGAAAATATGTACTATGACAAAAACTTAATAGTGGCCAAATATTTTCTTGTACAACAGTGATTATTCTATCAAACCTACTGTTAGCCTCCTTGAGCTCAAAATCTAATGTGGTGACATAAACCCTTGGGTCTGAGTTTTAAAAGCATTAACACTATTAAAACTGAGTTGTACACTTTATATGTGGCAGTGGGCTTTTGAAAATTGCTACAATATATTTTATTTTATTTTATTTATTTATTTTTAATTTTTATATACCGAAGTTCTTGTAAGGACTACAAATCAATCCGGTTTACATAAAACGAAGAACTGCTCAACAGAGAGCGGAGCTTTACATGGAACCGAGGAACATATGGAACAGTATAACTGATTGACAATTTAACATATATATATATGCCATGGAATTGTCCATAGGATTTATCCACGTTAAGTGCACTTAATGTAGGTAAATGACTTTTGAAAATTGCTGTGTAAGTTACCTTTATATGTACAACTCCTTTGAAAATTCACCTGTTTTGTGAATGAAAATGTGTCCACCAGGTGGCAACGTTGCATTAGTAATACTTGGGCTTTTTTTTTTTTTCTAAAGAGAATTTACTGTGCATGTCTTTCTTATCCAAGGTTAAACTCTGCTAACACACCAGAAGATTCTGCTTCCCTGGCCAGTATGAAGCACCAAAGGCCGATACTTCATGTCAGACATGTCTAGAAATGAGCACTGGGCAGTGGGGGGAGGAGTGTGTGTGTGTGTGTGTGTGTGACAGAGTACTTGTAATGAAAACATAAGTGACCTTAAAAACACACGCTTTGCCATGTCACACCATGTGATCTATTAAGATCATAATAGAATCGCTATTGATAGAGTGATGTGGAAACAGACACTAATTACAAATGAAAATATTTAAAAGCATTTGCACATCTGGATCTGTTTATTTTTCCATAGTGGTTGTCAATGTATTTTTTGGGGGGGAACTCTCCTTCATCAAAGTTACTGGCTTGTTGGATACTTGTATGGAGAAATAACCTTTTTTTTTTCCATCATTCCCAGTGCGGTTGTCTCAAGAACCTGGACCCGAAGTGACCATACCCACAATATCAGATGGTAAGAGGGTAGAGACTAAAACTACCCAGAGTTACAGGGGAACTGCTTCTGATCAATCCAGGCCAGGGTTTGTGCCTCCCTTACTGCAGAGGAGAAGAGCCTGGATAGAAAGCAGGAGATTGCTAGGGAGCAGGCTTCCCCAGGTGCAGAGACACCCATAATCAGGGCAGCATGAAAATCCTACTTCTCAGATTAACATAAGGACATCAAACTCACTTCACTGTTGGGCCAGATAGGAAAGAAATGTACTGTAAGAGGCCCAACCAAGGCCTCTGAGAACTTGAGGGCGCTGGCAATTATGTTTGCCTGGTTAATGCTTCCATTTCTTGTTTCTGATGGTGGCAAGAAGCTGTCTTTTTGTTCCTGTTCCTGTTGCAGCTTAGCTTGTTTGGCTCTACCAGCCACAATAAACGTCTCTGCACTGTTTCCTGTTGTGTCTGCATGCAGCCACCCAAATGTCCTTGGGTCCATATTCAAAAGATTTAGCAATTTAAAAATGAGGCCCCATAACGAGATAAATGTGAGCACTTAAAACTGCAAGCTGTACAAATTTTGGGGCTCATTCATTAAGCTGCGTTACGCTATTTACCGCGGGGAAAACGTTGTTTTCTTGGGCTAAGGGACCTGACAGGGGGATAACCTGAGGTATTTCAAATATCTTGTGTTATTTGAGCCTAGGCACAGTACAAATTTAAATAATCTATGGTATGCAAGTCAAAATTTGTGGCTTGCTGAAAACAACTCAAGAGTTGTAGCTAACATTTGCCGGGAGCCTTGGGAAGTTAACATGCCCTGAAGCTCCAGGGGTGAGTAAGGTCCCCCTCCCCCACGAAAATAGTCAAAACACCCTTGGTATCTGCATAGACTCGCTTGTCCCACTCTGTCCACCACTCTTGAAGGCAGCACATTGAAAAAAAATAAAAAATAAAGTTTATATGACCCTTTGTTAATGAGCTCATAAATACATTAAGCTGTGCAAATCAAATAACACAGCTTGCTGGAAAAAATAATAGATAGCTTTCATGTTGCTTATGCCCAGTCTACCTGGTTAATAATGATTTATGGACTTTTCCTCTAGGAAGCTGTCCAAACATTTTTTAAATCCCACTATGTTAATTGCCTTTACTGCATCCTCTGACAATGAATTCCAGAGCTTAATTGTGAGTTGACTAAAAAAGTATTTCCTCTGATTTGTTTTAAATATGCTATTTAGTAACTTCTGGAGTGTCTCCTACTCTTTTTATTGTTTGAAAGAGAAAACTGTCTCATATTTATCTGTTCCACTCTACTCATGATTTTACAGACCTCAATCATATCCTCCTCTCAGCTGCCTCTTATCCAAGCTGAAGAGCCCTAACCTCTTTAGCTTTTCCTCATAGATGAACCATTCCATTCCCAACATCATTTTGGCCACCCTTCTCTGAACATTTTCCAAGTCTGCTATATCTTTTTTTAAATGTGGCAACCAGCTGTACACAGAACTCTAGATGCAGTCGTACCATGGAGCAATACAGAGTCATTATGATATTCTCTGTTTTATTATCCATTCCTTTCCTCATAATTCCTAACATTCTATTTGCATATTTTGACTATGCCACACACTGAGCCAAGCATTTCAACATTGTCTATGATGATGCCTAGATCCTTTTCCTGGGATAGTGACTCTTAGTATGGAATCTGACATTGTGTACTTACATTTTGGATTATTTTTATCTATGTGCATCATTTTGCAGTTAAGCCATAAGACTTGCCATACTGGGTCAGACCAAGGGTCCATAAAGCCAAGTATCCTATTTCCAACAATGGCCAATCTAGGTGAGAAGTACCTGCAGGATCCCAAAGGGTAGATTCCAAATTACTTATCCCAAGAATAAATAGTGGATTTCTGCAACTCCACCTTAATAATGGTTTATGGCCTTTTCCTCCAGTAACTTGTTCAAACCTTTTTTAAATGTAGCTATACTAATAGCTTTCACCACATCCTCTGGCAATGAATTCCAGAGCTTGATTATGTGTTGAGTAAAAAAATAATTTCTCTTATTAAATTGCATTACCTAGTAACTTCATGGTGTGTCCCTTGGTCTTTGTACTTTTTGAAAGAGTAAATAATTGATTAACATTTACTCATACCATTCTACTCATTTTATAAACCTCTATCATATCTCCCCTCAGCTGTCTCTTCTCCAAGCTAAAGAGTCTTAACCTCTTTGGCTTTTACTAATAGGGGAATAGTTCCATCCCCTTTATCATTTTGGTTGCCCTTCTCTGTACCTTTTCTAATTCTGCTGTATCTTTTTTGAGATGTGACCACCAGAACAGGTACAAATTCTCAAGATGAGGTTGCACTATGGAGCGATGCAGAGGCATTATTATATTCTCTGTTTTAATTCTCCATTCCTTTCCTAATAATCCCTAGGATTCTATTTGATTTCTTGTCTGCTGCTGCACACCAAGCAGAAAATTTCAACTTATTATCAACAATGACACCTAGATCCTTTTCCTGAATGGTGATTCCTAATGTGGAACCTTGTACTGTGTAGCTATAATTTGGGTTACTCTTCTCTAAGGGGCAGATTTTAAAAGGGTTACGCGCGTAACATATGTGCGTAACTCCAGAAAACCTGCCCCTGCCTGTCCCTGCGTACGCTGAGCCTATCTTGCATAGGCTCGGTGGTGCGCACAAGCCCCGGGATGCGCGTATGTCCCGGGGCTTGCAAAAAGGGGCGTTCCGGGGGCGGGGCCGTGGATGGGGCACCGTCCTGGTGGCGTGCCAGGGGCCGGACCGAGGCCTCCGGCACAGCTGCCGTGCCGGGGGATGGAGAGCCAGTGCGCGCAAGTTACGCCTGCCCAGAGGCAGGCGTAACTTCTACGATAAAGGTTCGAAGGGGGTTTTAGATAGGGCTGGGGGCGGGTTAGATAGGGGAAGGGAGGGGAAGGTGCGGGGGGCCGGAAGGAAAGTTCCCTCCGAGGCCGCTTCGATTTCGGAGTGGCCTCGGAGGGAACAGAGGAAGGCTGCGCGGCTCGGCACGCGCAAGTTGCACAGTTGTGCACACCTTTGCGCTCGCCAACCCTGGATTTTATAATATGCGTGCGGCAGTGCGCGCATGTTATAAAATCGGGCGTAGATTTGTTTGTGCTGGGTTGCGCGAACAAATCTACGCCCACGCGCACCTTTTAAAATCTACCCATAAGTGTATCACTTTGCACTTGTCCACATTAAATATCATTTGCTATTTGCATGCCCAGTCTCCCAGTTTTGCAAGGTTTTCTTGCGATTTAACAACTTTCAAATAATTTTGTGTCATCGGCACGTTTGATGACCTCACTTGTTCCTTTTCCAGGTCATTTATAAATACATTAAAAAACAGTGCTCCCAGAACAAATCCCTGGGGCACTCCACTATTCACTTTTCTCCATTGGGAAAATGTACCATTTAGCCCTACTCTGTTTTCTATCTTTTAACCAGTTGACATTCCTCAATTGGACATTTTCTCTTATCCCATGAAGTCTCTCATAAGGATCTTTATCAAATGCTTTCTGGAAATCCAGATCCACTATATCAACTGGCTCACTTTTATCCACATGTTTATTTACACTCTTAAAAACATGTAGCAAATTTGTGAGACAAAACATCCCTTGGCTAAATCCATGTTAGCTTTGTCCCATTAAACTATGCCTACCTATATGCTTAGCAATTTTGTTCTGTATAATAGCTTCTAACATTTTGTCCATATTGTTTCATCTGCCATTTTGTTGCCCAGTCTCCCAGTCTTGTAGGTCCTCATGCAATTTCTCACAATTCACTTGTGATTTAACAGCTCAGAATAATTTTGTATCATCTGCAAATTTGATCACATCACTCGTTTTTTAGAACATTTATAAATATATAAAAAGCACCTGTCCCAGTAGAGATCCCTGGGGCTCTCTACTATTTACCTTCCTTCATTGATGAAACTGACCATGTAGTCTTCCTCTCTGTTTCCTGTCTTTTAACCAGTTCACAATCCACAGTAGGACATTGCCTCCTATCTCATGACTTTTTAAATTTCCTGAAGAGTCTCATGAGGGATTTTATCAAATGCCCTCTGAAAATCCTAATACACTGTTTCCATTGGCTCAATATTATCCACATGTTTATTAACTCCATCAAACATATGTTGCAGATTGGTGAAGGAAAGACTTCCCTTGGGTAAATGCATGCTGGCTGTGTCCCATTAAACTATGTCTATCTATATGTCCTGTCATTTTATTTTTTGGAATAGTTTCTATTATTTTTCCTGGCACTGACATCAGGCCCACTGGTCTTTAATTTCCTGGATCACCCTGGAACCATTTTTTAAAGATTGACATAACACATTAGTCAAGGAAATTGTGGTTTGTGGTGTAGGTCCTTGCTTCTACAGCACAAACCACAATTTCCTTGACTAAATGTATACCACTGATGTGACTGTATCTATAATAAAAGTTTTTCCTGTCAAGATGTATTGACCAGTGATTTATGTTTGCCACACATTAGTCATGTTGCATTTGCTCTACATGTGTGTGCTGCTTACCCCGCCCTTCCTGTGTACAATTCCTCCACTGACAGATTTTATAGTATTATTTTAATTCCTCCCTCAAATTCTCCTAAACTCCATCAGAAACAATTTACTTTATAGAATAATGATGAAAATTGCCTATTTGCATAGCTAGCATTTTATGTAATGTTTTAAATGAAAACAATTATGAAGCAAGTAAGAGAACCATTGACTATGGAGTCACAAAGAGATCGATTTTCAAAAGGTTTAGTTACCAACTTTGGGAATAAGGCATCTAAATTGGTCCTTTAGAGAACTAACTAGATCTTGGTCCAAAAGACAGACGGTTACAGGGGTGGATTTAGGGCAGATAAAATAACCTAGGTGCTTAGTATTGATTTTTTACATGAGTCACCTACATCTAGGCAAATTAATTGAATCCCTAAATTTAGGCCCTAAGTTTTAGGTAGCTACATTATGAATTTTCAGCTGAAATTTTAGAGGTATTCAGTGGGCCAGTGAGTGGGAAAATAGCCCAAGCAGCTGGATATGTAATGTAACATACCTGGGAAAGAATTCTGATTAATATACCGGGTTAACTTTAAGGCAGGTGTAATGCCTGGTTGAGAAATGGTCCTCTAGTGCTGAGGGGTAGTTGATGCTACATAGTGAGCAAGCCCACTAGGTGGAGAAGCTCAGTGATGGGACCGACTGGAGCTTTGCCTATATCAACCTCATTTCCCACAGGTTGAGTCATTGGGGTTCTAGGGCACGGCAGGACTTAGGTGGGTCCCCAGGACACTCCAAGAGAAGAATCCAGGCAAAAATAGGTCAAGGCAGGTGGCAGGAGATCAGGGCAGACAGCAGAACAGGTAACAAGCCAAAGGTCAGGGTAGGCAGCAGATAGCAGAAGGACAGAGACCAAGTCAGGGTCAGGATCTAGGTAGTTACTCTGAGACAAACAAGACAGACAAGACCAACAGGGCAAAAAAGAAAGGAACAAGCAGGAACTGGAACAAGAGCAGACAGACAAGCAACTGGACAACAAACAGAGCACAGAGGAGTACGGGACAAGTCAAGGAACCACAAAAAGGAGCAAATTCAAGGCAGGAACAAGACAAGGCTAGCAAACCACACTGGAACACAAAGGCACCAGGAGACCAGCGTCAACCACCCCCTCAGCACTCCGGATCTACTTCTCCAACAGGCATTACACCTGCCCTAAAGTTAACCCGGTGTATTCATCAGAACTCTTTCCCTGTGCTGAGGTACTAGCTGTTTGTGAGAGACTTCCTTATATACTCCTGGAGGATGTGATATCATCAGTCAGTGCCACAGGAAGCCCTGGCTAGGGGACCTATAGAGGCAGTCCAGAGTTGGAGGAAGTTCTACCCCGGGTCCTTGGAACAGTGTGTCGGAGTTGCTTCAGATCAGAGGTGAGGGGAGTAACAGCAGATATCTAGTCTGGTAGCACTGAATATCAGCACTTGCTTGCTAAAATTTAGCCCTATACTGGAATGACCCAATCACTACTTTTTTGTCTTACTAAATTTTGTTGGGGTGAAAAGTTACTCTAACAAAATTTAGTTTAAGAGTGGAGAGAAAATTTCAATTCTCAGTTTTTGTCTGGGTAACTTGAAAAGCCACCTGGATAAAGCCTTTGAATATGGATAGCTTAGATGTATAAATTTGATTGAAAATCCACCTAAATTTAAGGAAATGATTTAGGTACTGAACATTTTTTGAAATTTGACTTTATTTTGTTTTGGATTTTTCCTCTTTTTTTTTTTTTAAATATAATTTGTTTATTTCATTTCTTTTTTTAAAACAAAAAAAAAATGAAACAAAAAGTAAAATAAGGAGCAAAAGGAAAAACAAAATAAAATGTCAGATCTGTAGCCAGACTCCTCCCCACTACCTGACACCTGGGCTTTCTTCATTTCCTCCCCAGGCCCCATCCCAGACCTTCTTGCCCTTTTGTTGAAAATGTCGTCAGGGAGCAGGAGTGATCCCCAATTGCTCTTGTGCCACAACTGCCACCACTGAAAATGTCACTGGTAGACTGAGGCTGGTGCCATTGTAAAGTTTTGCCATATAAAATGGTGCCATTTGGGGACTATGATCTGAAGGAGAGGCTTGGGAGATTCAGGGGAGCACATAGGAGAAGTTGGTTTTTTTTAGCAGCAGCAATGGCCTTATTTTTTAAAAAATGAAATGAATGCAAATGAACAAAAAAAAAAAGCAAGAAATTTGAAATGGAAAATTTCATTAAAATTTCACATTTTATTTCTACAGAATATACATCCCTAATAAATTCTTAACATTCATTTCTTGGAATAAACAGTGAGTCTTCTGCATAATTTCCTTACTGCCTCTTTAACATCATTATTGCGAAGACTGTAAATGAAAGGGTTGAATAAGGGGGTAAACACTGCATACATTAGGGCAAGCAGCTTGTCATAGTCAGCAGGAAAGCTTCCTTTGGGCCGCACATAGACAATAAGGGCTGTTCCATAGAATAAAGCAACTACAATCAGGTGAGAAGAACAGGTAGAGAAGGCTTTGCGTCTCCCATCCATTGACTTTATCTTCAGTATTGCAAGAATAATCTTTATGTAAATGACAGCGATGATGGTGAATGGAATTATTATTGTACTTACAGCAAATGAACCATTTACTATAACATTGAGTGATGTATCTGTACAAGCCAAATATAGGAGTGGGGTAAAGTCACAAAAGAAGTGGTTGACTTCTCTACGGCCACAGAATGGTAATCTGGCAGCCAAAATTGTGGGAAAGATGGCAGCTGAGAAGCCCATGAGCCAGGAGAATGCAGCCAGCAGAATGCAAAGCTTGTTGGTGATGATGGTTTTATAGCGCAGAGGGTTACAGATGGCTAAATAACGATCGAAGGCCATCACCCCAAGGAGCATACACTCTGAAATACCCAAAGAGTGAAACAGGTACATTTGAATGAAGCAGCCAACAAAGGAAATGGACTTACTGACACCTAACAAGTTGGCCAACAGTCTGGGAACTGTGACAGATACATACAAAATTTCTAAGAAAGACAGGCTGCTAATAAAAAGATACATAGGGGATTGTAAACTGAACTCCACCCTCACCAAAGTAATGATGACAAGGTTTCCAGCCAGAGTTGTCAGGTAGGCAAGAAGAATGAGGAGGAAAATTGGAACTTCAAAATGATGAAATCTGGAGAATCCAAGAATGATGAAGTCTGTCCCTACTGTCTGATTGAGCCCATCCATGTGAGTGAGATTTACCTAGAGCATATACAGTAATGACAGCATTCAGTATTGCATCTGTATGAGTGAGAGCGACTTAAATAATACATGTACTACTCTCATTTCTTCAAAGGATATTATAAGAGCTGATCAATTAATATCTGAAAATTAATCTTGATATTCCAGTGTTAAGTGCTGCAACCTACTTAATTATGATTTTTATTTTTTGTCTCATGCTTTCTCAGCTCAGGCCTTCTACTTCTTGGGTTGACCAGAGCTAGGGATGCAGTGGAAGCAGTGTCCACAGCTCTTAAGGGGAAGGAGACATAGTCCATCATAGATGACACCTAGTGGTTGGCCTGAGGACCCCTCATTGCAAGTTTTCAGTAGGAACCTTGTTTGTGGCCCTCAGCTGAGGATTGTCACTGTATTTATTTATTTTATTTATTTATTATTTTTATATACCGACATTCGATCTCAATTGAGATATCACAAATGATTGGACTAGAGTAAGTTGGAATGGTATATAAAAGTGGTAAAAAAAAGCTCCAGTACATAATAGCATAAGAATATAAGATGACCTTTAGTTTGACCAAACATGGCACATCATCACCTTCATCCTCATTTATTTGTTTCACACCTTTCCAGCCAGAGAGTACAAGGCATATTACAGAGAATGCATTGTCTTAGACATATAAATCATTGATAAAAAAGGTACAATGATTAAGATATAAAGATGAGGTTACATAATTGGAATGCAGAGATACCTATAAGGGATTTGCTAGGCATAAGTAATTGTTAGTAAAGAGGGTAGATCAGCTGTAGTATTATCCAGCTGCCAAAAAGCAACAAGGAAGATGATTTATTGTGGCCGTAAGGTGAACAAAGAACGAGACAGACCACAAGTCCTTAAAAGAAAGTTGCCCAACAATTGCCCGAGTTCCTCCCACATACAAGGGGCTGCATTTTGACATGTCTTATGTATGTTTTTATATGTAGTTTGTATGTTTTTATATATTGTAGCCCCTGAAGCAGTCCCTTGTATGTGGGTGAAACTCGGGCAGAGTCGAACAATTGTTGGGCAACTTTCACAATTTTAATAAAGAACTTCCTTTTAAGGACTTGTGGTCTATCTCCTTCTTTGTTCACCATATTATCCAGCTGCTACATCTTATAAACATAGGAGATAATTTTAAAAGGAGTTGCATGTGTAAATGTAACATACTATCATTGCAAATTTAAAAAGCATAAAGTGCATTTACACATTGAATATCCTATGGACAATTCAATGGCATATATTACAGCAATTTTCAAAAGCCCACTTACATGGGTAAAATGCAATACAGATGTAAAACTAAATTTTAAGCATGTAAATGCTTTTTAAAATTAAGGCCATAGTCCGTTGCAATTTAGGTATTAATAGTGGAAGAGTTATGGCATCTACAGGATCTATAAACAAATTTCTAGGAAGACTATACAAAGAATTTAATGATTTACATACAGTGAGGTCCATATGCAAAAGCCATTTAGACGAATAACTCAAAAGTTAGCTGTCTAAATGGTAAATTTTGCATACGCCGCTATTTATCTGGTAAATTATAGGCACCGATCAGATGCTTCAAGGGAGCTGCCAGGAGCGAGTAGGTGAAGACTCTCACTTCTGGCAGGGATGACTTTGGGACCTCAGAGATGTGGGATGTGGAGTGCAGGGGTAGGAGGAGGGCTTCACACTCGTTTCAGCTTGCTGGGGGAAAGTGTGAAAGTGAAACTTTTTATTGCACAACACGGAAAGGGAGAGGAAGGGGGGCCAGTAATGTTTGGGGTACGTGGCAGACCGAGCAATTTTTTATTTAATAATAGGGAAGGAATATTTTGAGCCTTGGGCCATAGATATCATTTATTTTTTGACTGTCAGCGCTACGTAAGCAGAAAGTTATCCGGTCACACAAGCCATTTACCTGGGTGAATACCATTCTGGAGATCTCCCTCCTTCCACGCAGCTAAAATGCTTGCATGTCACTCTACAATGCACCCGCATCGCGAGGAAGTGTTTAGTTCGAAAGTAGAACATGGCACGCTTATGACTGCATTTTCAACGGAAAAAATACCCATTACATGGGTGACTGGAATATTGCCCCCTCAGATTTGGAGATCTCCCTAAGACGTCTGCCCCACATCCACATCAAGTCACATTTTTTATAACATCTTATTCCAATTCTTACTCACCATACAAATATATTTCACACTAAAGTAACCGATTTCAGTAAATTGAACATTGGGACAGATATTCCAAGAACTGAAAAGCAATTAATTTTAACCAGTTAACCTTATCTGGATATTCAGTTAATAGGTTAAAGTTACAGTTAAGTAACTGAAGCATGCAAAGCTTCTGCAATCAGACTTAAGGCAGCCATTTGTGAGGCTAACACTTAGGTGGGTCCAAAATTAACTGGTTAGTGCTGAATTTCATGCTAACCAAATTGAAAACCCCGCTCTGTGCATGCCCTGATCCAGCTCCTCCTTTAAGAACATAAGAACATAAGAAAATGCCATACTGGGTCAGACCAAGGGTCCATCAAGCCCAGCATCCTGTTTCCAACAGTGGCCAATCCAGGCCATAAGAACCTGGCAAGTACCCAAAAACTAAGTCTATTCCATGTAACCATTGCTAATGGCAGTGGCTATTCTCTAAGTGATCTTAATAGCAGGTAATGGACTTCTCCTCCAAGAACCTATCCAATCCTTTTTTAAACACAGCTATACTAACTGCACTAACCAGATCCTCTGGCAACAAATTCCAGAGTTTAATTGTGGGTTGAGTAAAAAAGAACTTTCTCCGATTAGTTTTAAATGTGCCCCATGCTAACTTCATGGAGTGCCCCCTAGTCTTTCTACTATCCGAAAGAGTAAATAACCGATTCACATCTACCCGTTCTAGACCTCTCATGATTTTAAACACCTCTATCATATCCCCCCTCAGTCTTCTCTTCTCCAAGCTGAAAAGTCCTAACCTCTTTAGTCTTTCCTCATAGGGGAGTTGTTCCATTCCCCTTATCATTTTGGTAACCCTTCTCTGTACCTTCTCCATCGCAATTATATCTTTTTTGAGATGCGGCGACCAGAATTGTACACAATATTCAAGGTGCGGTCTCACCATGGAGCGATACAGAGGCATTATGACATTTTCCGTTTTATTCACCATTCCCTTTCTAATAATTCCCAACATTCTGTTTGCTTTTTTGACTGCCGCAGCACACTGTACCGACTATTTCAATGTGTTATCCACTATGACACCTAGATCTCTTTCTTGGGTTGTAGCACCTAATATGGAACCCAACATTATGTAATTATAGCATGGGTTATTTTTCCCTATATGCATCACCTTGCACTTATCCACATTAAATTTCATCTGCCATTTGGATGCCCAATTTTCCAGTCTCACAAGGTCTTCCTGCAATTTATCACAATCTGCTTGTGATTTAACTACTCTGAACAATTTTGTGTCATCTGCAAATTTGATTATCTCACTCGTCGTATTTCTTTCCAGATCATTTATAAATATATTGAAAAGTAAGGGTCCCAATACAGATCCCTGAGGCACTCCACTGTCCACTCCCTTCCACTGAGAAAATTGCCCATTTAATCCTTCTCTCTGTTTCCTGTCTTTTAGTTCTGTGATTTTGATGTTTAGAACACTTTCCACTATTTTTCCTGGCACTGAAGTCAGGCTAACCGGTCTGTAGTTTCCCGGATCACCCCTGGAGCCCTTTTTAAATATTGGGGTTACATTTGCTATCCTCCATCTAAATCTGTGCACGCGCAATTTTGTGCAGGCAAGTTCTAACCAAGGGGCAGGCAGTTACAGTTCAAGGGCTACCAACCAGTCAGGTCTCAGGATATCCCCTAATTAATATGAATGAGATAGATTTGCATGCACACTTCCTGAATTGAAATATACCTCATGCTTGCTGACTAAGGGAATCCTGAAAATCCAACTAGTTGGTGGTCATTGAGGACCAGAATTGCTTACCCCTAATTCTAGCTGAAGGGGGTAGGGGGAAGGTTTTAACCTCTTAAACTTCAAGCAGGAGAACTTAAATTGGTGCTGCCTTGTTTTTATCTTGTAGGAAAATTCTCAATTGACCAGGATCATGAAAAATAAATCTGTTTCCCTGAAACAGATTTCAGGGAAACAGATTATGTGAAAGCTGATTTTAGCTGCATAAGTCTTTGGAATATATCAACCCCTATGTGCATATGGGACATTTTGTACAGTGTTTGTCTTCCTTTTCAGTACCCCTGAACCTTTCAGGGCAGGATGGATGTTTTTGAAAGAATTTTGCAGCATACCTAAGGAATTACACAGCTAGATCAGTTCCTTTGAAAACTGCCTGGGATTGAACAACTACATTTAGCTTCGGCAAATTTTGGCATTCTGGGAGCCGGGGTTAGATAGGGGAAGGCAGTTTTGCACATACATTTTATTTTCAAAATGTGTAGACTTACAAAGATATGCATTACCCTTTGAGGTGATGTAAATCTATTCTTGACCTTTTTTCAGCCAGTGAGCCCCCTTCTCTCCCACCTGATTGGACACGTATCAACCTCCCCCCCCATCTCAATCATATCTAAAAAATAATATTGTCTGCCAGACAGCCTACCACCATCCCAACTCCCTCCCACTTATGGCACCCTATGAATTGCTTATCCCTCCATCAAGACTACCTACCTTGAATCCCTGTGGCTCCTCAGATGCCCCACTCAAGCACAACCATTTCAGAATCAGTACTCGTGATTTCGGAGGTCCCCCTATTCAGTGGCAGGAGGGAGGCAGGAGCATTTCTGCTGGAACCGCAGCTCACTACTGGAATGGCAGACCTACCAGTGCTTCCGCACTCCACATGTCCTGAAGGGTGAGGAGGCAGTACCATTCAGCAGAAAGCTGCATTGCCAGCAGGCGGATCCTGAAGGAGGAACCCTCTGCAGTCGTAAGTGCTGATTCTGGTTGCGTCATGGAACATTAGGGACTTCAGAGAGCTATAGGGGGATCAGAGCAGGAGACCTTGGAGGGAGATGTCCTAGTTTCATGGAGTAGCACAGGTGGCAGTTGCGCTATCCAGAAAGCAACATTTTTATGTAAGACTGGGTGGAAGGGAGGTAGTTTATTCACTTTCTGATCCAGTGGATAATTTTCAAACACTGCTAAGCTATCAGGGTTGTGGCTGAAAGTCAGTCTAAAGCTAGCCAGCCAAACGTAGCCACATACTCAGCAGCTTTTATTTCTTTGAGCCAGCAGTTTTCGTTCTCCTCCTTCCGGCTCAATCATAACCAGGGGTGGGATCTGGCACAATAAACCTTTATGCACAGCTTTACTGAGGAGAATGTTGGGAAGATATCTCCATTGATTAAGATCTTTGAATGTGATGATTTAGAGGAAATGATGCAAATATTTGTAAAATGGGAAGATATATTGGAGCAACTTGACAAACAAGGACAGTAACTTTCAAAACGGTACTCGGGCACACATTTGCGCACGTGCATCGGCCCACGCACAGGGATGCAGCCATTTTATAACATACCATGCATATATGTGCATGTTGTAAAATAGTCTGGCCATGCGCACATGTGCACCAAATTTTAAGTGGGTGCATGCATGGACGTGCAAATCTCACTTCCACCATGCAAGTCAGGGGATTTTAAAAGTGGTAGATGCCGGTTAACCAGTTCATCCCCAGTTCGCCCAGTGAAGGGGTAGGTCCTCCAAACCCCTCTAGTTTAATAGCCTTCAGTTAGTCCCGACCCTTAAAATCCTGCAGATCTGCCTAATTTTTTTTATTTTATAACTTACACCTCCTCCATAGCTGTACCTCATTACGGTTATACAAACCAACCAGAAATCTTAGATCTACCACTAAGTATCTACTTGATGTTCCCACGGTTAGGCTGGCCAGACTCAATATAACTAGAGAGAAAGAGTTTTCGGTGGAGGGACCCATACTTTGGAATTCGCTTCCAAATACATTAAGACTAATCACTGATCATAAGGAATTTAAGAAGGTACTAAAAACCTATCTATTCAAGATGGCCTTTGCAGGACTTGTCGAAACAAACCCATTTCCTTAAAGATTCTCATACTACTAGTGGTTATTCAACACACATAACACTCTTAATAGCTTGCTTTGTTATAGCCAAACCATGTGAATACAGTGGGGCAGATTTTAAAAAGTTGCGCGAGCGCATACTTTTGTTCGCGCAGCAGGCGCGAACAAAAGTACGCCTGATTTTATAAGATACGCGTGTAGCCGCGTGTATCTTATAAAATCTGGGGTCAGCGCGTGCAAGGCTGCGCAAAATCAGCAGCCTGCGCACGCTGAGCCTCGCAGCCTGCCTTCGTTCCCTGCCTCCGTTCCCTCGGAGGGAACTTTCCTTCGCCCTCCCCGCACCTTCCCCTCCCTTCCCCTACCTAACCCACCCCCCCGGCCCTATCTAACCCCCGCCTTACCTTTGTTGGCAAAGTTACGCCTGCTGGAAGCAGGCGTAACTTTGCGCGCGTCGGCTGGCAGCCCCGCTCCGTCCTCCGGTCCCGGGGGCTGGTCCGGAGGCCTCGACCACACCCCCGGGCCGGCACCACGCCCGCCCCCGAAACGCCACGGCCCGCCCCCGAAATGCCGCGTCGGTAGGCCCAGCCCCGACACGCCCCTGACACGCCCCCTTACAAAAGCCCCGGGAAAAGCACCGGTGGCCTATGCAAAATAGGCACACCGGCGCGCGCAGGCCTTTGAAAATCCGCCCCAGTGGTTTTTGTTTCTTCTTTATTTTTTCCTGACTTTTTCTTGTTTTTATAAATTAGTATAGTTTTGTTAAAGAATTAGGGATTATAAATATATATTGTATTTTTTTTCTATCTATTACTTTACTTTATTTATATTACATTTTATTTTGTTTTATTATGTAGTTGTTTTGTTTAGTTATTATTTTCTAATTTTTTTCTTTTCTTTTATTCTTTTTATATTTGAAATTGTGAACCGTCTTGGTCAGACTGTGTCTGTGAAAGTCGGTATAGAAATGTTCTTAAATAAATAAATAAATGAAGTAAACTTACACAGGAGAGGATCTGGGTGCGTGCCCAGGTGCGTGAGTATTTATGTGCAAATCTCTGGTTCACACTCTGAAATGCCCATGCCCTGCCCAAAGCACACCCTCGCCTCATCTCTTGTAGAAAACTTTGGAGATGTGTGCGCTGCAAGAAATACACGCGTATCTGGGTAACTTTTAAAATCGGCTCTGCACGCAACTTAATCCCGCATCCCCTAAACATTTTTTTATAATTTATTCGTTATTCAATTTTATGCACAAAAACAAAGGAAAATCCAAAAAAATACATTAATATATTAAAAAACACAAAAGAAGGATAGACATCCTTAGGAGACCCCTGTAGACATATAACAGATACATCATATCAATAAATAGGGGAGGTAAGAGAAGTACTTCTATGTATTTTAAAACCCCAAACTACCTAGATCTAAATAACTGCCTTATCCCTCAAGAAGGTATCAAGGTGGTCTGGGTCAGAAAAAATAAAATTGTTTCTTTGATATGAAATCAAATGTTTAGGGATATTTGAGATAAAAAGTTGCCCTTATAGATAATACTCTGTTTCATCAGTATAAATCATTTCCTCTGTTCTGAGTGACTGCAGATAACGCGGGGAAAAATCAGTATTTTCTGGCCACAAAATTGTAAAATCCTTACATGAAAAATATTTATGAAAAATTGCATCCTTGTCCCTCTCCAACCTAAAAGAGACCAAAAGAGTAGTCCTTCTTGGAATAACATCTAAAAATGACTCCAAGAATGTAGATAGACTTACCTCATTGGAAATAAAATATCAACCGCACCTTCTTCTCTATTAATTCTCCTTTTCCTCACAACTTTCCAAACATCAAATAAAGATATATTAGTTGGTTCTGATATCCCTGTCCTTTCAGGCACAGTCATTGACAATATTAATAACGATGATGAAGAGTTGGGTAATATAATATTAACCAAACTTGATTCAGCAGACCCACTAATATTAATGTCATCTTTATGCACATTCAAATTTCTTCCTTTATCAGACTTTGCTTGCTCCAAGGACCTAGAAGTTACACCAACAATATTTACTCTTATCTTGCGTCTTTCCTCCAGACTGAACATAAACTTCAAAGTGTCATCCTTTAGTGTAGAAAAGGCAATTAGAGCACTCCCCCCCCCCACTGAAGATAGAGAGCTCAATTTACCACCACAGGCCTGAGGTTGCAATGGAGGGTTGTTACTACCAAGGCTTAGAGAGGCTTTGGATGACTCTGAGCCCTCTCCTAGCATGCCCAAATTAGCTGGAGAAAACAGGAGGGTCACATGTGCATCCATTGGACTGCTGTGTGTCACAATATAGGCCGTAGGCTTGCCCTGTCTCTTCCTGCCCATAGAGGAAATAGAGCTCCCACTTTTACAGGATCCTGCAGCCCTGGAAGATGACATCACCAGCAGCTCATCGGTGTGGAGGAAGGGCACACACACCAGCTCTGGGCTCACATCTCATGCTGACTCGCAGCCGCTTCCACCTCTCCCAATTAAGCATCCCATGTTCAACAGTATTCACCATTTTTAAAGGATCTGCAGCTCTGGAAGATGACATCACCAGTTCCTCGTCGGGGTGGGGGAAGAGGACACACCCTGGCACTAAGCTTGCAGCTCACGCTGACTCTCAGCCACTTCTATCTCTCCCAATCAAGTGTCCCCATGCATTCCCTAATTAATGCCAGACTTTTAAAATTCAGTTTTAAGAATATAAGAAGTGTCATGCTGAATCAGACCAAGGTCCATCAAGCCCAGCATCTTGTCTTCATCAGTGGCCAATCCAGGTCGCAAATAACTGGCTGATCCTATAAAGTAGATTTGATTTTTGTTATCCATTCCCAAGGATAGCAATAGCTTTCTGTAGTCTGCCTGGCTAATAGCGTGTTATGGACTTTTCCTCCAGGAACTCGTCCAAACCTCTTTTAAACCCCGCTGTGCTAGTTGCCTTGATCATGTCCTCTGGCAGCAGATCGCTCAGCTTGATTGTGTGTGCTGTATGAAAAAGTACTTTCTGCGATTTGTTTTCAATCTGTTGGATGTTAGTTTCAAGGAGTATCCCCTTGTTTTAGTATTTTTGGAAAGGGCAAATAACCATCCTTTTTTTAACCTGTTCCACCACACTCATGATTTTATAAACTTCTATCATGTCTGCTCTCTAGCCAATAACTTTTTAATTTCCTGAAGAATCTCTAATGGGGAACTTTGCCAGTTATCTTCTGAAAATCCAAGTACTCCATATCAACCAACTCACCTTTATCTACATGTTTATTTACACCTTCAAAGAAATCTAAAAAGTTGTGCAAGAAACCACATTGACTCCTTCCCATTAAGCCAGGTCTATCTATATGGCAGTGATTTTGCTTTTAAGAATGATTTCTACCATGATGTCCGTGCCGGTCACCCTGGAGCCCTTTTTAAAAATTGGTGTCACATTGGCCACCTTCCCTTCTCCAGGAATCATGGCTGTTTTAAATGATGATGAGGTTATAGATTTCTAGTAACAGGTTAGCAATATCAAAGTCCATATTCAAAAGCTATTTAGAATATTTTGAATAGGGTAAAACATTATGGTGTCAACATGTTTTTTTTCTATTTTGGAATATTTCAATGTATACAGGACAAGAAACAGTATACATGACAGGTCAACGGTAAGAGTATAAGTTTCAAATGGACTAGTGTGGGTGAAACTGTTTTACCTATAGAAATGGCCCTGTTGAAAAGTCTGATATGCATATACAATTATAAATATAGAGAGGATAACTTTCAAACAGCTCTGCATGGTGGAATATACACATGTATATGGCTACACGTAGATCTTCGACAGTATTTTCTAACTTTTGCATATCACATTCACGCATATTAAGAAATACATGTATCTGTCCCAAACATATGCATGTATTTATGCATATGTGGGAATATAAGTAATGCAATGAAAGCACGTATTTCAATGCATTGATTGTGCATAATTTTTCTACTTATTTTGAAAATATTCGCAAGTATATTTCATGCAGAAAAATAAAGTACTTGAATAAAACTTGATATACATGCGTAAGTTGACTGCCTAATTGAAAAGTTTACCAATTAAGTTGACTGCTTAATTGAAAAAAGTTTACCAATTAGTCCATCAGTTTGCACAGTCCTTTTCCCTGGTTCCTCAGCCTGAACTCCCCTCACGTCACTCAAACCTCCCATCCAGTCAGTAATACACAATAAACAAGACTGCTATCAATTATGCAAAGATAATCAGCAGGTGTAAAAATATTCAAGCTGCCAAATTTATCTGCATAAGTATCTTAAAATAGCAACTTATGCACATAACTATTGGCCCTGCTCCAGAGCACCCATAGAACACCCTCTTTTCTCCACCAATGAGGGAGTATGTGTCCCTTCTCCACTGGCACACTCGGTAAGAGAACTGCAAGATGATCTCTCCAAAGCCTATGACGAAACTGCCACGGCAACTGCTGGGTTTACTGCTGTTCTTGCAAGATCTAGCTGAAGGAAGCTCTTGTTGAAGTTAAAAACAGGATCCACCGCATCTCCTGGGGTAGGTGAGAATGCAGGGCAAGCCTTCCCTCAGACCACTGCTTCTGGTTGCATCTCTGATGATAACTTACTGATTTACAGCCAAATGGTTCTAGGGGAAGATGAGGTCCCAGGGACTTCAAGAAGTTTCCAGCTCTTTTCCCAGACTGTGTACTTGCACAATCTGGGAAAACAAATAAGCATAGGAGTAACTTGCTGATACGGCAGTTACTACCCTTAACCAATAAGCCTTGATGATGTTGATGCAACTCCAACATTGCTCTCTGCTTCAATGGCAATAGGTAACAGGGAATTGGACTCAAACAGCAACCAACAAGGACCCGGACTTTGAAGTCTGGGAAACTGATAATTATAAGGGTGGCTTGTAGGCCAGTAGTTTCTACCATGAGCTTGCTGGGCAGACTGGATGAACCATTTGGTCCTTTTCTGCCATCATTTCTATGTTTCTATATTTGCTTAAATTCAGCAGATGTGGATGTAGTTGCAGTACTTGAATCTTGGTATAATGGAAATCAGGGCTGCAATAACATGCTAGGTTATAATCTTATCTCATCAGATGAGACACAATAAAGAAAACATGAGGGAGAAGTAGCTTTTACATTAGGGACACAGTAGTAGTTCCTGAAATACAGGATAGGGCAGGAGTGAAACAGGAGAAGCCAATTTTATTGTAGTTTGCCTATAAAATACATATGAGGATTTCAGTGTATAAAGGTTTAATATACAGACCTCTACCATGGTTTCTGTCATGATGAAAGACATCCAAACGATGGCACATCGAAGAGGACAGTCTGCTTGTGGGGAACATCAATCTACTGGATGCCAATTGAAGCTTACTTGCTGCAACATTTACTTGGAAAAGTGATGTCCTGGACGCTCTGCAAGGGGCATTCTTCGAGCAACTAGCTAACAGCTGACTTGTGTGGAGGTCAAACTGGATCTGGGACTGACAAATGCAGGCAGATATTGTTAGTGACCTCACAGTAGGGGATCTGGAAGGTTTACTGATCGCTGTTATATTTTCACAAGCATAGAAGAGTTCCAGAAGTGTCCAGATTACTTCCGTAGGACGTCATGGGCACTGCACAGCTGTGGCATTACTCTGGACCAGACATTACAGCTTGTCGCAGGACTAAGGGATCAGGGAATCACATAGAAAATATGTTTGTAGTAATGGAAATTTTTTTTGTAGTCCTGCATGGGGGAAAGTAGAAGACATTTTTATGTTGGTATCTTCTTCAGAATATCTTTTTCTGGGCTAAGGCAAATATCTTGTGGATATGTATTTATTTTTAGCTCCTTGTACAAGAGTAGATATTTGGCAAACCCCCGAATTATTCCTTCTGTTCGTCTCCCAGGAGCCAAAATGCATTTGGGTGACTTAAGCCAAGAGACTTTCTAAAATGTTTCTAACTTTAGAGATATAAAAGTGGGAAAAGCAAGAGGAGGAGATAGGAAAAGAGAATAGAAAAGAATGAGAGAGATAAGAATGAAGGAGGAAGGACAAAAGTGCCAGAGAAACAGGATCAGAATTAAGAGAGAGGAAGAGAAAGCAGACAAAGGAGAGAGAGGGAGAATAAAGGCATACAAATAAGATGGAAGATATACCGTATTACCGAGAGGAGAAAAGATAAAGAAAAACAAGACGATAAGGCAGAAACACAAGCTGAAGAGTGGATTCAGGGAAGGAGGTCTATAAAAAGCAGCTTTCTTTCGGCTCAGAAATCCTTTCTTCTAGCTGAATCAGAACCAGCACTTGCCCTGGCCCACTGAGCCTTCATTCACAACCGCCTGGGGATCTTTACTCCTATTTTTAATAGACTCTCCAGCTGGCTTCCAGCCTCAGGAATGGTCCTGAGGCTGGAAGCCAGCTGGAGAGTCATAGGAAGCATAGGAAGAAAGAGAGGTAAAAACCTATACATTAAAATTTTGAATAATATAATAGATCTTTTCTCATTTGGCTTGGAAAATTTGGAGGATTGATATTTTTTTTCAGTTGTTATATCTAAACTTCTTTATCAAGGGAACATACAAATACAATTCAACTCAGTAGATTTGAATTCAGTAGATCCCGGTGAGCTCTGCATTTCACAGCACCTAATGGGCAAGACCTGAATGGGATCAGCTCAGAGCCTGATGGTTAAAAAGTGCCTCTGAGCACCATCTCGGAGGAAGTTCTTGGACCAGAGCAGGCATTGGATCATGAGAGGTCTTTTCAGAAAGTGAAAGGCGTGAGGTATTTTTTTGGTTTTTTTTTTCAAAATAGTGCTAGAAAATGGATTTGAAGACTTTTGCACTTTTTATTTTTGCCCAATCCTTAAAATTGCTCTCTCCCCATATCTCTTATTCTCTTTGCATTCCCTTTTATACTGCTGCTAGGGTCTATATTTCCTGTTAAAATAAAAGCCACACACAGAAATTCAATCTCATTACTACTAAAGAGGTCAATACACTTTCTGTGGGCCTTATTCAAAAAGGGATTTTCCCCATCTTCTGTCTACAGAAAAAAAAACTTTATTGAATAAGGTCCAATGTCTACTGCATGATGCTAATATTATGGTTATTGAACAGTTTCCCACTTACAGTCTACGTGTCTGAAATTACCTTCAAGCCCAGGGGCATTAAAGTACATTTGTCACTTCATTAATTCTTATTATGTTAGCCAATGATGCTCGGTCTCATCCCGTCTCCATAAACCACACGCATCCTTGTCCCATCCTTTAAATGCAGTCAGATCCTCCCAACCTTCTTCCCAGGGGCCAAGGGGAGAAAAACTGCCTCAGAGAATTCCCATGGCAGAATAAACTCCCTAATGCAAGAGAAGCAGTAATTATTCCTCGTGGCTATCCTTTATCTTTCTGAATTTTAATGAGGCTAGCTCTCCTCCCTTTTCCCCATGATCTAATTCTTGATCGGTTCATGCATAGGAGCCAAGAGAAAATGATGTAAATGTTCTATAGTGCCAACAATTGGCATGACTACCTTTCATCAGACCAATGGTGCGTCATCCTGTCTTCAACAGTGACCAGTCCAGGTTCCTTGAAGTATTTGTAATTTGCAATGTGAAAGTCTGTTTCATGGTCCTCTCCCCAAGGATTTAGGGGTGGAGAAACTAAAGTTTATCCAGCTAATACATATCTATGACCTTGTCAGAACCATTTTTAGTCTTTTCCCCATGTTTTCTCGCGACGAGTTCCAAGGCATGGAGCACCGAGCGAGGTAGCAAGCACCAAGGAAGTGACATTCCCAGGCACAAAGTGAGGAGGAAGGCGGGAGGCGTATTAGTATCTCCACCTCCAGACATAAAGGACAGAGTAAGGCAAGAAGCACGTGGCTTCAACACTCCAAAACATACGGAGGGATTTCAAAACCTCGGCGCGTGCGCAAATTCCTGCAGATATGTAATGTGGCCGAGCCGAGCGCGCGACGAGCACATTTTCAAAAGGCCTGGCCAAGCGCGTTATCTGCTGGCGTGCGCAGAATTGCCGGCAGAGCAAAAAGGGGTGGGCCAGGGGTGGGGTCTGGGTAGGCCAGGGGCAGCGCCATTTTGCGCTGTCCTGGCGACTCGCACACCAGCAGTCAGCCGGCAACTTACTGAGGATGAAGTAAGTTAAAAAACAAAAAAAAAAAATTTGCGAAGATAGGGTAGGTTTAGGGGTCAGGGAGGAGAGGGGAAAAGAGAGAAACATAGAAAGTAACATAGACGTGAAGGCAGAAGAAGACCATACGGCCCATCCAGTCTGCCCAGCAAGCTTTCACAGTTATTTTTCTCATACTTATCTGTTACTCTGACTGCTGAGGTCAGGGCCCTTAATGGTAACTTTTTGGTTCTAATTTTCCTTCCACTCCTGCCATCGATGTAGAGAGCAGTGCTGGAGCTGCATAAAAGTGAAGTATTAAGCCTAATTGGTTAGGGGTAGTAACCGCCGCAATAAGCAAGCTACTCCCACGCTTATTTCTCTACCCAGCCTGTGCAATTTAGTCCTTGTTGGTTTTCTTAATATAAATCCTCTTTTCTTCATTCCCCCCTGCCGTTGAAGCAGTGAGCTACGCTGTATATGTATTCAAAGTGAAGTATTGGTTCGGGGTATTAACTGCCGCAACAAGCAAACTCCTCCCAGGAAGTTCCCTCCCAGTCCGCTCCTTAATTGGAGCGGACTGGGAGGGAACTGGGGTAGGCCCAATCGCATCACTGCATATTTTTCACAAAAAATCCCACTCCCTTGCACGACGATATAAAATTAAGCAAACGGAGCAATTCCCCACGAGCCAGCAACAATGTACAATTTGAAATCCATGAAAGAAAACTTAGCTGAATCACTCTTCTCGTGCGTGGGTTGCTCCAGTGCTCATCTCGATTCCTCACATTTCCTGTGAATGAAACGCCGACGTTGGCCAGCGTTTCGCCGACGGGCTTCATCAGGGCATGGGGATCTCGGAGGAAGATTGAAATAATAATCCAAAGGTGATTTTCAAAAACTGCGCACGTACTTTCTACATATTAAGATCCCTCTCGCTGCTTCAAGTCAACTTCATGCTCATGCTCGGTAAATACTTCCAGCAGTTCTGGCTTAAACCGGAGCACCCAGCTCTCAAAAAGATTTTTGGTGAACAAAAAATGCTGGTGCATGAGCGTTGTGTTTAAGAACCCACCTGCAATTGAGCATGCGTGCAGGAGAATATTAAATTATCTTAATCGAATAAAGATATTTTGTATCTGTTCAATTACTGAACAAATGTTTTTTTATAACTCACATGAACATATACTCTCATAATCTATTAATAGACTTATATTGATTTGAACATACTCTTTGTTCATACTGAAAAAACGGTAACGGGACCTCCTAATTCTCCAAAGAATGTTACAAAAATCAAACTGTTGGGAAAAATCAAACTATTATCTCTAAGCAAATATAATATTTGAAATCTTCTAAAAACTAGAAAGACACTACATGTACACAGACTGAACAGGCATAATGATTGCAACCAGGCCCGAAGGGACCAAACTTATTATTTTTATAAACAAATGTAATAAATGCCATTGCAAGAAGTAGAACTCCCTTAAAATAGAATGCATACTGCAAGCAAAATTACTTGCTCAATTTTTGAAAATCATTTTTAGATTATTATTTGAATCTTCCTCCGTGATCGCCGTGCCCTGATGAAGCCCGTCAGCGAAACGCTGGCCAACGTCGGCCTTTCATTCACAGGAAATGTGAGAAATCGAGATGAGCACTGGAGCAACCCACGCACGAGAAGAGTGATTCAGCTAAGATTTCTTTTATGAATTTCAAGTTGTACATTTTTGCTGGCTCGTGGGGGATTGCTCCTTTTGCTTAAAAATTGACTGTTTTATACATACTGCTGGTGGTCTGGTGCACAATTTTCATGCACTTACATAGAAAAAAAGAAAAAAGATAAATAAAATATATTGATTCAAATAAATTGATAGAAATAATGGTAGGTTGGTGTCATTAAGCTCTGTTGATAAAGCTGGTAGTTAGTAATCTGTTGTTATTTAGAATAGTTGTGGGTGGATCCTTGGACTAGTGGCAAATGACCACTCCCTCAGGGGAAATCCCGAGAGGAACCACTGGTCAGGCTTAGTGTAGGAGACAGACACACACTAGTTCTTTTATTAGACAATATAGTAAACCACCAGAGGTGGCAGTAGTGAGCTGGAAGTGCCCGGCTGGGCTGTAGTCCCTCAGGTACTGGAACAGCAATCCCCAGGTAGCTGAGTTGTAGAGGAGAACTTGAGAACGTGAGTAAGCAGGATATGCAGAGTTCTGGAACAAGTCCTTGATGGTAACACTCACACAATAGTCTCTTGAGGCAGCCCAGGAGATGGTATACATTAGGCCCTCGAGGAGCGAGTACCTGGTCCCAGGGAACGCTCTGAGAGATAGATGGAAACTCACTGTTGTTGTAAGCAGCGATGACTTCTTAGCAGAAGTGGTATTCAGGAGCAAGTCTGGGACGTGGGCCCTCGAGGAGTGAGTACCGGTTCTGGACTGCGACCTGAAAAAGAAAAAGAGAGAGCGAGGCCCCCGAGGAGCGGGAAGCTCTAGTGAAGTCCGAGGAGGCAGAGTAGCTGGGTTTGCGGAGAGCGAATCCCATCCGCAGCGACCAGGAGGAAGCAAACTCTTGCTAACTCATCTTGTTAACGAAAACTGAAACCTTAAATATCTGGAGCTAGTGACGTCATCTCAGGGGGATGCCCCTGAGGTTCGCGCCAACGCTGGTACATTAGTCGGGCTGCGCGCGCTTGTGCCCTTAGGCAGCTTGCAGCGTCGAGCCAGTCCGAGAACGCCGGAGGAGGACGGCCTGGAGATGCTGCAGCAGCCAGCCTTCCATCGACCCCGGAGGGAGTCGCCTACGAGGTAGGTGGGCAGAGCAGAGACGTCGGACAGTGACGGACACAACAGTTGGAGGTTTTTAGACCAGTGACTGGAATAGAGCGAGTCCTTTAAATGGATGGTACTTGCCGGTATTCTGAGGTCTTTTTCCTCCATTAGCCTATATTAGAGCTGTATTCTGGTGGTTTACATTACGTTTTGGAGCTTATAGAGTCCTTTCAAAAAATTTTTCTAGGAAGAACACTCTGGTGTTTTTGTTGAAATTGTTTTGATTACTCCCTTGTGTTGCTACCTTTTTTTGGTTGTTCTGTGTAATTTATCTTTGCCTCCCCTTCCTAAACTGGGAGCAATTGCTGGGTGGGTTATGGACCCCTTTTTCCCTTGGTGGGAGACTCAGCAGGGAGGTGGGCACTGAACTGTACCCTTGAGGAACAAATCTGGGAGCTTGCAGCCTAGGTCGTGCATGACTACACTCATTAACTCAACCTCCGCCTCAACAGAAGTCTTCCTTCCCATAGGGACAGTGCTTTAGATAAAGATATGCCCCCTTCCCATCCACCACAAAGCTGGATAAGTAGTTATCTGGATAAATGGTGGCTGCTGCATTGTACAAATAAACTCCTCTTTTTTGAATTTTCATCACTTATATGGTCAGAAGATCTTTAATGATGTGGATTTTACAATGGATACCTCTGAATGTTCCCGTAACCCCCCCCCCTAACCCTAACCCACCTACGAAATACTCACCCCAAATCAAAATGCTCCCTTAGAATGATCCATATATAGAGTATCTGACTAAGCCTTATAAAGAATCTCTCTCTTTCTCTCTCTTTCTCTCTCTTTCTGTACGCATACCCTTCCCAGCCATTTAAAATTTATGTAGCGGCCACTTACACAGATAAGTGCAATTTTTGTGTACACAAGGCTTTTAAACTCTACCTTTAAATTTTCTCTTATGTAATAAACTAAGGAACAATTTTTTTTTTATTAAAAATGAACTATTCCATGTCAGTATTAGTGAACCTTATATTTTTAATATATATTATTATGATCTTTCTCTGTTTGCTCTCTTAACACAGCAGCCTACTTCAACATCTAAACAGAACTTTCAAGAACATCACAGACTTGCCCATAAAAGCTTTGAATGAATGCTATCAGTACTGTAACTTTAATTTTCAACTGCTAAAATAATTTCACTTTTTCTTTAATAAATGTTGTTTCCTTAAGAATTGAGTCTTTGTGCTCTTTTTTTGTATCTTTCAGGTGTATGCACAATCTCTCTCTGGAACTCCTCAGGAACATATGAAATTTCTGTTGTTCATCTATCCTTTCTTTGTTTTTTTTTTTACTTTTTAATTTATGCAATTTTAAACACATAAAGCATCATATATCTTTGTGCAAGCAAAATGGGGATAACAAGAAGTGACAAAAAGAAAACTATCATAATTAACAATAATACAAATGTCTTCAGAAAAGTAAAACATACAACAAGCAAAATTAAATTTTCAATATTATCAACCCCCCATTAATAAGAAACAATCTTTCTCTGTTTTTTTTATGTGAGTTTTTCTTTGTGTTCTTTCCTGCTTCTTTTTTTCTTTCTTGTGTGTCTACTTGGTTGTCTTTTGAAAGCTGATGAGGTAAGGCCTAGCTATTTTTGTTGTGTGTATAGAATTATCTGTCTTTCCAGTTTCTCTCTGTACTTGTTGGAGCTCCAGGTTCTGTAGTCTTGTCCTCTTCTTCTCTTCTTCTGTGTTCTTATTCCTACTATTTATTGTTTATTTATTTATTTATTTATTTATTGATTGATTGATTGATTGATTGATTTTGTATGCCGTCATTTGGGGGAACCATCACAATGGTTCACATAGTTACAATAATATAAAATGAAGTAAAGGCACAAAGTTAATTAAGTTATTAATACATATAAAAGAAAATCAAAGCAAAGCAAACAGTAAAACTAAAATAAAAATACAAACTTAAAAAAGTTAACAATACAAGCAAATAAAAATAAAATCAAAGCACCCAATAAAAACTTTACTAAAAAGAAGAAAATAAGTAAAAAGAAGTGGGCCTTGATAAAGAAACAGGCTACTGCATCAGATATTATTCTGAGTCCTGATAAGCCTTGTAGTATTGTATTCTTTAAAATAAAATAAAAAGAAACTAACTCCCTCACACCATTGTTCTTCCGCAAGCTAGGTCTGTAGAGTTCCCTCTATGTGTGCACTTCATAATCGCTTGTTGTAACTGTATTGAATCTAGATAATAAAATCAAAGGATAATTCTGCATTTATACTCTTTCTCTCTAACTGGTACTTTGACACAAACGTAGAAGAAGGAATTATTCTTAATGTGGTGGGTTTTTCTCTTACCTTCAACTGAAGGCTACTTTGTTGCTTCAGTTTTTTTTATTCTAGCAACTCCTTAGAAGCTCTGCTAAAAGCTTCACTGCCATGGTTGCAGCAGCTATTCCTTTTTAAGATACATGATCATTCTAGGTCAATTCTAGTAAGTCTTCTCAGTTTAGGAAACACTCATAGTCAACCCCACTTTCTTGGCAGTACTAGATTATATTTAAAGAGCTTTCACCAGTATATTTTTGTATTTTACAGTATGCATGGTTTAATAAATAAATAAATAAAATTAACCAACCCTATAACTGCAATTCCATTAATATGTGAAGCAGATTAAACATAACATGTAAATATAAATTAAACTAAGAAAAGTAGGGTAGTAAAAATAAACCAGGGCCATGCATGCATATAATTTTATTTTGCTTTTTACTTTGAAAATCATAAAAGAGTTAACAGACCCACTGAGTGCACAGTCACATACACATTTATTCCTTGGGTTAAACGGTAAGTCTCTTGTATAATTTCCTCACTGCCTCTTTTACATCATTATTCCGAAGACTGTAAATGAAAGGGTTGAACAAGGGAGTGAATACTGCATACATCAGGGCAAGTAATTTGTCATAGTCTACTGGATAGCTTCCCTTGGGCCGCACATAGACAATGATGGCTGTCCCATAAAATAATGCAACCACAATCAGGTGGGAGGAGCAGGTAGAGAAGGCTTTGCGTCTCCCTTCTGCTGATTTAATTCTCAATATTGCAATGATAATATTTATATAAAAGACAATAATCATTGAGAAAGGGATCATGGTTGCACACCCAGCAACTGAACTATTTACTGCAATGTTGAGTGAGATATCTGTACAAGCTAGGTTCAGAATAGGGGCAAGGTCACAGAAGAAGTGATTGATTTCCCTTCGACCACAGAATGACAATCTAGTAGCCAAAGTTGTTGGAATCAGGGCAGCTGAGAAGCCCACAAGCCAGGAAGAAACAGCTAGAGTAAAGCAAAGCTTGTTGGTCATGATGGTTTTATAGCGAAGTGGGTTACAGATTGCCAAAAATCGATCAAATGACATCACCGCTAAAAGTACACATTCTGTAATCCCCAAAGAATGAAAGACATACAACTGAGTGAAACAACCAATATAGGAAATGGATTTACTGATGCCCAGTAAGTTGGCCATTAGTTTGGGAACTGTGACAGACACATACAAGATTTCTAGGAAGGATAGGCTGCTGATGAAGAAGTACATGGGGGAGCTTAGGCAGGCCTCCACCCTTACCAATGTGATGATGACAAGGTTTCCAGCTAGAGTTGTTAGGTAGACAAGAAGGATGAGGAGGAAAATTGGAACTTCAAACTCATGGAAGCTGGAGAATCCAAGGATGATGAAGTTCTTCTCCACCGTCTGATTGAGTCCATCCATGGTTATGAGAACCACCTATAATATATACAGTATTCTAGTGTCCCATCCATAGCAGTGACAGTCATTTAGAAATACATATGAGGTCAATATTCAAAGGGTTTGTCCAACTAAGTTTGAGAGTCAGATGGACAAACTTGCAATGTTAATTATTCCCTCCCAATGAATGTCTTAGTTTAGCAGGATAAGTCTATAGCTGGATAAAAAAGGGACAGGATGGGACATTGCAGGGTGAGATTTCCGTTTACCCAGCTAGCACAGAATATCAGCACCAGCCGGGTAAAGTTATCCAACTAACTCTGGTCAGGAAAGTTAGCTGGATAACTGAAAACCACCCTCCACCCCAAAAAGAAAAACAAAACAAGCTGCTGAGCAGCGTCGATGTCCCCTCCTCCCTCAATAAAGAAAGAAATCTAGTAGGCTGAGAGTACCCTCCCCCCTTGATCCTTGGTAGATAAAAATTGTGGATGGGCATGGACCTCTTTCCCCAATCCCCAGTAGATGAAAAATATTGCGGGACGAGGGCTCCTTTCCTGCTGATCCCCAATAAATAACATATATTACAGGCTGAGGGTTCCTTATCCCCTGATCCCTGGTAGATAAAAATATAGTGGGCTGGGAGCGGTGGAGCACCCTTTCCAGTTTACTGCTATATACAAAATGCAACAGGCCAAGGGTCCCCATCTTCCCCATCCCTGGATGATTTAAATACATCCAAAATCAAAACAATGGTTTACTGGTATTCTTTATAACACACCTAACTGAAAACCACCCTCCACCCCAAAAAGAAAAACAAAACAAGCTGCTGAGCAGAGTTGATGTCGATGGGCAGTTAGGTGTGTTATAAAGAATACCAGTAAACCATTGTTTTGATTTTGTTTACAAACTAGTTTACTGGAATACACAATTGGTGTGTTGGTGGGATTGTTTTGTGGTTAAATACATCCAAGCCATCACCCTTCCACTGCTGAAGGAGCCAATCAGCGGCCAATGAAGTGAATACATGAATAATGAAGGCCGGTACAATACTCAGCCTTATTGAATTGACTATTCAGTCCAGCGAGAGGGACATAGATCCTCTCTTCGCTGGGATAGGCATTCTAGAGGGAGCGTGGGGAGTGGATTTGGGCGATGGGAGTTGGCCTTTATGGCTTACACCTTTCATGGATCAGGGCATGGGTGCTGGGAATCATGGCCTGCTACAGGTGATTAGAGGGAAGGAAACCCTTGGCCCAGGACATTTTTTATCTACTGGGGTTGAGGGGGAAGGGATCCCTCAGATGGTTAGGGAGGTGGGGAGACGAGAGGGCTATGGGGATGTGACAAGGGGTCCATATGTGCTGGTAAATAATGCTTGCTCTTTGCTAGCCTGCATTATTTACTGAAACAAGAAATCTGAATAATTTTCAGATTTTTTAGAACAAGTTCATTTTTGTGAATCTCATCCCTGGTTGCCAATTTGCTACAGTGAAACCACATCTTCCAGAGTCCAGTAATCAGTTTAAGTCGATGGATTGACATGTCCCATGAGTTTAATCATATCGTCACACCCACTAATTTTATTTGCAATTTGTTTTTTAAATAACATTTTTCATTTGAAGCATTTCCTACTTTGCTTGTGAAGTTATTCAGTTGTGTAATCACAATGGCTTTCCTAGAAAAAAGCTGCATAATTTCATTACTTTTTAAAATACACACTCCCTTCCTTTGAATGTAGTCAAATTGGTTTCCCATTAGCTTTAAATGATTTCTTCTGGTTTTGATTTATAAAAAAAAATAAAAAAAAATGTTTTCCTTTGTGAGTAAAACAATTGCTAAGATTCAGTGATTTGCTTGTGTAATGTAAATAAATCTCCTTTAAAACTTTTTTTTTTAAATTTCTAATGTAAATGACTGAAGTTGGACAATCAGCATATGTAAGAGCACGTATACATTTTATTAGTTTTTGGCCATGCTCAGGGATGGTAACTTTAAGATATTTTGGTACTCTCTTGCTCCTTATTAAAAGTTTATTGAGTGATCTTATGATTTATTGTATGATCCCCCAGTTATATTTCTTGTTCAACATTAGAAGATAATGGATAAATGTTATTGAAACTATATTGGATGTTGTATAACAAGATTTCTTATATTTATTTTGAAATTATGGATGGTATATAATAAAAATTCTCAATAAAGAGTAAATTGAAAAAAAACCCAAAACTTTTTTTTTTTAATTTCCAATGTAAATGACTGAAGTTGGACAATCAGCATATGTATATATATATATATAAGAGCACATAAACATTTTATTAGTTTTTGGCCATGCTCAGGGATGGTAACTTTAATACTGGCGCACGGGTGCACATGTGCGTGTGTTTGACCTGCATCCAAAGATGGACCCATTTGATAATAAAGGCACGTATATGCGCACATTTATAAAATAGGCTGAATGCATGTATATGTGCGCGCAATTTTAAATGGAGGTGTGCATCTGCGTGGAAATGCAGCTTCTACCTCGAAAGTGGGGGGATTTTACAAGGGATGCAAGCCGATGCCATAGCTAGTTTTCCCAGCGTGTTCCTAGTTTGTCCAGTTAAGGGATAGGATTTCCAACCCCCCCTAATTTAATAGCCTCCCTTCCCTACTATTAGCCCCGACCTTTAAAACCCTGCTGACTAGCCTAGATTTTTTTTTGTTTTAATACTTACAAGTCATCCATTGCAGAAGTAAATTTACAAGGCAAGGGACCCTGGTGCATGCAAGGATGTGTCAGTAGTTTCACGCACATTTCTTGGCCATGCTCCACCCCTTTTTAGAAATGTTTTATTTGTGCATGCAGTGAGAGATACGCGCATCCAAGGGAGGCTTTTACAATCTGCCAATCACTGGCCTGACTTATGCCCATATGTCCTGGTTTTGGTGCATGCAGGGTTTAAAAAATTCACCTGTTTGCCTTTTTGAGTATTTGGAAATCCTTTATGAAGATGGGTGAATAGAACTGAACTCCCTACTCCAGATGTGGCCTAATGAAGAACATAGGATGGAAGGATGATGTTCTTTGCTTCTACCCTCCTTAATGCATGTCAACACTTGCCTAGCTCTGGCTGCTGCTGCATGACTTTGCATACTCCTTCCTCCAGAACACGGATAACAATATTAAACATTCCAAGTACAGGCATCATGGGTATCTGCTTTATTACCTGTCTCTCAACAATTCTCAGCTCTTTACGTTTTCTGGTGTGCGCCTTGGACCAGGCTGTAGACTGTCTGTTCTCACTGAAGCTGGAGGCGCCCATTGGGCAGATTAAAATCCCAGGGATGGTGAAGTAATTCAAGCCCTCAAGAAAACACACTGTTGTGAATTCAAAAGAATGCGGATGTGTAGTACGAACCACCGAAATGGCGCCTGCTTATGAAAATGTCAAGGTTCAAAAGTAACAAATGATAACAAATGCTGCAACGGCTGCTGCTGTCTTCTTAAGAACCATGCACAAATAGAGACAATGCATTCTGGGAACATTTCCTCTGAGACTATGTGCAATAAAAAAACAAACCATATACAACCCATGAGGAGATAAATATAAAAATAAGAAATGTTATAACCAGGATTCCAAAAATGTTATAAAAAATGTGACAGTCAACAAGGGGTTTTAATCATCATTCCTTTTTCCCTCCCTCCCCACTCAATTCTTTTCACTCTCCCCTCCTCTAGGTTCACATTCACATACTCCTCCTTTCCCTCCCTTATCCCCAAGCCCCTTTCCTCTAGGACCCAAACACTGCTGACTTTCCCCTCCTGGTTAACTTTTCTTCACTTTGCACTGCAGTTGTCTGCTCTTCCCACAGCTCCCTGAGGAAGAGAGGGAGACAGGCCTTCCTGTGGCTCTGTGGCAGCTCCTTTGGTTCCTGCTTAGGCTAAGAGAAGGAGGTAGACAGTGGCGTGAATAGGAAAGGCGTTTAGTTTACTTTGTTCTTGTTTTACCGCAAAATCATTTTAACATAACAAAGCAGTTTACATAAAAAATGAAAATATAAAAATTCTAAAAGATCATAAATTAAGTTGCTAAAAACTATTTTAACTACAATTTTAGGGATACTAAACTAAACTGTTTCAATTACAACAGAGTAATCATAAAACTAAAAAAGATAATTTAACAAAAACCATCAAAACATTATAGTAGAATAAAATAGTAAACAATAACTATGATAAATAATTTAAATATAGTGATCCTGTATGTCCCTTACTAGAGTTAGTCAGGGATTTTACCATTTGGTTTGGAGAGAGACAATGTAAAGAAACTAGCAATGGAAGTGTCCTGTGGTTTATACTGATAGATCACTATTTTACCCTCGCGGATCCCTTTTGCTTTTCAGGAGACAGCATGTCTGGTTCTGAGTTCTGGCTTAACTTAAACTGCCATGGAGTTTTTTGTTTCGGTTGAGAATTTCTTTCCACCCTCTCATTCCATTCTTTCATTTTTAATTAAATATTAAAAATGAAGTGCCAAATCCTTTTGAACTCAGTTAAGCTTACTTAATTGTGTACTTCACGCCAATGGGAGAGGATCCCTTCCAACAAGAGGGAACAGAGATTATCAAGATCCAAGTAGAGGATGACTTCCAGCCATCCTGTGAGAGGAAGGAGGAGGATGGGAAACTGAACCACTCCAATAGCCCATGAATATCCATTGAAGAGAAGAATGGGGGATGGGGAGAGGAGGCAGGAGATAAAAGGCTAATCACTGTATAGTACCTCTTTGATATGTCAGACCACCATGGAAAGGAAGCACAAAAGCTTTGCCCAGAACCCAATGGGAGGGAAGATACCAAATAACTAAAATAAATGATTTAATTTGATAGAACATCTGAAATTAAGAAAGACTGTAAACCTACTGGAAGCATTTGTATCAACTTGAAAATGAAGTGCATAGCTGTAGTCATTTGCACCTTATTAGTGAAGAGAGAAATGTTGAAAACCACCAAACAACTCTCTTTGTGATTTCTTGAGTAGTGACGTCAATATTCTCTATGCCCTGGTTAACAGTACCATGTAGAGATGTGAATCGTGTCCTCGATCGTCTTAACGATCGATTTCGGCTGGGAGGGGGAGGGAATCGTATTGTTGCCGTTTGGGGGGGTAAAATATCGTGAAAAATCGTAAAATCGTGAGCCGGCACATTAAAACCCCCTAAAACCCACCCCCGACCCTTTAAATTAAATCTCCCACCCTCCCGAACCCCCCCCAAATGACTTAAATAACCTGGGTGTCCAGCGGCGGTCCGGAACGGCAGCGGTCCGGAACGGGCTCCTGCTATTGAATCTTGTTGTCTTCAGCCGGCGCCATTTTCCAAAATGGCACCGAAAAATGGCGGCGGCCATAGACCAACACGATTCCACGGCAGGAGGTCCTTCCGGACCCCCGCTGGACTTTTGGCAAGTCTTGTGGGGGTCAGGAGGGCCCCCCCAAGCTGGCCAAAAGTTCCTGGAGGTCCAGCGGGGGTCAGGGAGCGATTTCCCGCCGCGAATCGTTTTCCGTACGGAAAATGGCGCCAGCAGGAGATCGACTGCAGGAGGTCGTTCAGCGAGGGTTCCGGCGCCTCGCTGAACGACCTCCTGCAGTCGATCTCCTGCCGGCGCCATTTTCCGTACGGAAAATGATTCGCGGCGGGAAATCGCTCCCTGACCCCCGCTGGACCTCCAGGAACTTTTGGCCAGCTTGGGGGGGGCCTCCTGACCCCCACAAGACTTGCCAAAAGTCCAGCGGGGGTCCGGAAGGACCTCCTGCCGTGGAATCGTGTTGGTCTATGGCCGCCGCCATTTTTCGGCGCCATTTTGGAAAATGGCGCCGGCTGAAGACAACAAGATTCAATAGCAGGAGCCCGTTCCGGACCGCTGCCGTTCCGGACCGCCGCTGGACACCCAGGTTATTTAAGTCATTGGGGTGGGGGATTTAATTTAAAGGAACGGGGGTGGGTTTTAGGGGGTTTTAGTGTGCCGGCTCACGATTCTAACGATTTATAACGATAAATCGTTAGAATCTCTATTGTATTGTGTTCCATAACGGTTTAAGACGATATTAAAATTATCGGACGATAATTTTAATCGTCGAAAAACGATTCACATCCCTAGTACCATGTGCAAAAAGATTTGAAACTGGAAAATCTAAGAGCAATTGAAAGGAAACTACCTCCCCCCCGCTCATGCAGAAACCCTGGAACTACATTTTGTGTTATTGTAACGGTGTCTATCTAGAAATAAAATGTGAGATATGGCCTCTGGAGCTGTTATCCAGGTTCAACCATCACACCCAATAAAATGACTTAGATTAGACTTTTTCCTTCTCTTAACCTAAGAGCATACGCAGACACCCTATAATTACAGAAGGGGTTATAACAAAAATCATCATAAAAAAATAATGAATCAGCTAAAAACATTAGCAATGGCTGGTTTATGGGAGCGACTCAAGGCAACCTGCTGCCTGAGGCGAGGAACAAGATGGCGCCCCCCGACAACCAAAAGGCATAGACTGAAAAGCTGTATTTATTCTTGGATTTATTAAACCACCTTTCACTTTACTCAAGAACTCAAGGTCAATAAATGACATGAAACAAATTATATTATTAAGAAAACAAGTGGCAAGTGTACAAAGAAAGACACAATTAACTGTGATGCACCTCAAACAGGTTAAGAATTAGTTTGGAATAGATGTTCTTAAAAATAAGAAATTAATAACATTACTCAAAATCATTTTACATGAAAAATAACATTAAAAGAACAGTGAGATAAAAAAAAATCACTTACAGCATGTATGCTATATATACATGTACTGCTGTGGTGCCAACCAGAAAACCCTGCAAAAAAAAAAAAGACACTTGAAACCCATATGGATTTTAGCCTGTTGTAACGTGTGGGCTTAGCCCTCAGAAAGCCATGAATAAAAGAATTATAATAAACCTCCATACCAAAAGAAAAGTAACTGCTAGCATGCAAACATACTAGGACCCTTGCTTTTCAATATATATATAAATGACCTGGAAAGGAATACTACGAATGAGGTTATCAAATTTGCGGATGATACAAAATTATTCAGAGTAGTTAAATCACAAGCAGATTATGATACATTGCAGGAGGACCTTGCCAGACTGGAAGATTGGGCATCCAAATAGCAGATGAAATTTAATGTGGACAAGTGCAAGGTGTTGCATGTAGGGAAAAATAACCTATGCTATAGTTACACAATGTTGGGTTCCATATTAGGAGCTACCACCCAGGAAAAAGATCTAGGCATCATAATGGATAATACTTTGAAATCGTCGGCTCAGTGTGCTGCAGCAGTCAAAAAAGCAAACAGAATGTTAGGAATTATTAGGAAGGGAATGGTTAATAAAACAGAAAATGTCATAATGCCTCTATTGCTCCATGGTGAGACCGCACCTTGAATACTGTGTACAATTCTGGTCGCTGCATCTCAAAAAAGATATAATTGCGATGGAGAAGGTAGAGAGAAGGGCAACCAAAATGATAAAGGGGATGGAACAGCTCCCCTATGAGGAAAGGCTGAAGAGGTTAGGGCTGTTCAGCTTGGAGAAGAGAGGGCTGAGGGGAGATATGATAGAGGTCTTTAAGATCATGAGAGGTCTTGAATGAGTAGATGTGACTCGGTTATTTACACTTTCAATTAATAGAATGACTAGTGGGCATTCCATGAAGTTAGCAAGTAGCACATTTAAGACTAATTGGAGAAAATTCTTTTTCACTTAACGCACAGTTAAGCTCTGGAATTTGTTGCCAGAGGATGTGTTAGTGCAGTTAGTGTAGCTGGGTTTTAAAAAGGTTTGGATAAGTTCTTGGATGAGAAGTCCATTAACTGCTATTAATCAAGTTGACTTAGGGAATGGCTTCTGCTATTACTGGCATCAGTAGCATGGGATCTTCTTAGTGTTTGGATAATTTCCAGGTTCTTGTGGCCTGGTTTGGCCTCTGTTGGAAACAGGATTCTGGGCTTGATGGACCTTTGGTCTGATCCAGCATGGCAGTTTCTTATGTTCAGTAGCAACCCTACCTACGAAAAGGCAGCAGTGCTAATATTATATCTCCTATTAGAAAAATTAAACAAGCCAGGCTGCTATAGATCCATACACAGAAACTACATGCTGGTAGAATACCTCACCTCGGTCTCACATGCAGAATATAGAGGGATCTTCACCAAATACAGAATAAAAAGACCAGAAAGTATAAATAAAAAAGTGCAGACAAAAACTGAACTGGAAACCGCAACAAGTCAAACTCAGAATGCAGTACAACAGTGGAAAAACAGAATCACTATTCCTCAAAAAAAAGTCAAACAAAATAAAGAAATATAAAATCACTAGTAAAAAAATCATACAAATAAAATAATACATATTTCATAGCAGCTGAAGAATAGAATAACATCCAACAATTAAGAACTCACAAAAATGTTCCAAACACCAATAAAATATTTCAAAACAGTAGATGCAAACATCCAATAATTAAAACAAATAAGGATTTAAAAAAAAAATCCCCTACTCCTACTGGGAGCTTTTGATTTCCAGGTGCCCTGAGATTATTGTGGATTAGTTGGCAGGCAGAAAAGGGGGCTGTTGCACATGGACTTTTTCCTCTCTCTCTCATATATCCACATGCACTCTTCCTCACTCTTATATGTTCAGTCTGACTCCTATACACATATATATTGTCTCTCACTCCCTCATGAATAGTTTCACACACACTCTCTCATTCTCACATGCTAGGTCTCAACTACACACTCAGACACAGGCTCTCTCTCTCACATGCTGTCTCATTCACACATACAGGCTGTCTCTCACTCTCACATGCTCAGTCTCACACTCATACATACAGGCTGTCTTTCACTGTCACATATTTAGTTTCACTCACACACACATACAGGCCATCTCTTACTCTCACATGCTCAATCTCACTCACACACATATATTTGCTTTCTCTCACTCTTGCATGCTCAGTTTCTCTCACACACAAGCTGTCTCACTCTCGCATACTCATTCTCACACAGATATATTCTATCTCTCATTCTTAAATGCTCAGTCTTACTTAGACATACACATGTACAGGCGGTCTCATTCTCACATGCTCGGTTTCTCTTGCACACATACAGGCTGTCTCTCACTCTCATATGTTCAGTCTCACTCACACACACAGACTCAGGAATAATCTAAGCAAAACATTGTTTACAGAGATGGTAGTGGACGCATGGAAAAGCCTCCCCGTGAAGGTGGAGGAAGCAAGGACAGAATCTGGATTCCAGAAAGCCTGGAATAGGGGTTGTAGAGCTGAGTAATTGGTGTGGATGGGCAGAGCAAAGACAGCGCATGGGACTTTGTCTGCTGTCACAGTCTGTGTTTCTATGCTGAGGGAAGGTCTCAGAATTTCATTCCCTCGGTTCAGCTACAAGGGTGTGCTACAGCCTGCACACTTTGATCCAGTCTGAGCGGAGGCTTCCCCAGTGGCTCCCAGGTCTTCGGGTACAAGGACTCTGTGGACTTTGCGCCTAGGTGTAGAGTTTGAAAATCATCCTAAAATAAATGCATTTCTTCTAAGAAAGAGAAATGCTAAATTATAGGACATGCTAATTGCAAAGAGCTTTATAAAGCAGAAAGCTTGACGTTCAGTAAAGAAATAATGTATGAAATGCATTTCTTATAAGTTTCTGTGCGTTTTTCAGTAGTGGTATAATTTCTTTAACAGTAGGTGTGTGTCCTCTCCAAACATGTCATAAAGATGTTAGCTCAATATTTGTAATCATTGCAGAAAAAGAAGATAATTTCTATATGAAAATTAGCTTTGGCAAAGTCCACGGGTACAATCCTAGTCCCCGTGCATGCTTTGCGTCTCCCATCCTCTTGCTGGCTGTGAGAGAGCTGTCTTCACCCCCCCCCCCCCCCCATTGTGGCTAAATCAAGCCACCTTATGAATTTCAGCAGCTACATTTAGCTGCTGGAGGGGTAGAGAACTGCAGGTTTTCATTACTGCCTCTGCTGCTGATTCAGCTGCAGGAGGAGAGAGGTATGAATTGTACTCTACTTTTGCAGCATCGTATTTGTGCTACTTTTGAATTTAATATACTATTTTATAACAATTTTATATAAAAATGTACTTTTGTGTATAACATTTAGTTGTGTTTTTCCCTGTTTATGTCCCTGCAGAAGGCATAATTGGGCGGGGATGGGAGGACCTTCACCAATTTAAGAGCTGAAGGGTTGCCTCCTCTGAGATGCACCCTCAGCATGATGGGTGGGATGGGCGGTGGGTTAGAATGTTAGATCAAAATAATGGAAGCCCCTTCCTCTTCCCCTCTGAGCACATCACCCCTGTGAGATCTCCTGTACCTCAGCAAAAACAAAATTGTGGCCTGAGCTTCAGGACTGGTCCCCTTAAGCATGACAAGTTTAGCCTATTTTTAAACAATAGAAATGTTTTCATAATTTGCTTCCTTTTGTGATGTCTTTTTGAAATTCTGCGTGCACTTTTTTTTTTTTTTGCATAAGCTGGTTTATTTTTCTGCCAGTGGAGAATGGATGGGCCTGGATCGTACAGTAAGTCTGGGATCCTGTATGCTTCTCTAACTAGGATGGAAAGACAGCGATAACTGATTTGGATAAGAAGTGATATCTACAATCGATGAAGTGTCTATGATTGGCAGCTGGGTTATCTCTTTAGCAGTGTAGACCAAAATACCATCATTTACAGAGCTATGTTACTGTGTGCTGTTCTTTGTATTTGTTCTACTTACAATGTATTATTTTATAGGCTATATTAAATTTGTTTCTTCAATTTAGTTATTTAGAAACTAGTGTGATGACAAGCGCAACTGCAGCTTAAATAAACTTATGTAGTCACAAAGAAGGAAAGAACTTTGCTAGAAAAGCTTAAGAAAGAATGGTCTCACTGTTTTAATGCAAGGCAAAAGTGACATTTCCCAGGTAAAATCTATGGCTTATTGCAGAACTTTACTTGTTAACTTGTTTGTATGCATTAGTTCTATATATCGTTTAAATATAATCTAAGCACAGTGTAAAAGATTTTCAATAAAACATGTTGCTTTTATTGTGCATATTGAGTAACGTGTAACTTTATGCAAATACGGGAATATTTGCCACTTCATTGCTGCAGAATCTACCCATAAACTGTCAAAGGAAATTGGGAGCACGGGAGATTGCACACATTTTATTCCAAATAGTGTAAAGCTATAAGAAAATACAGTGCGACAAAATAAAAAGCAAGGAGATGGAAGAATAAGACCACAAGAAGAGACAGCAAAATTAAGGAACAGCCACATTAATATTGCTGAGAAATCTTACCAGCACTGCTGCTTTAATACATGGCCCTCCTTCATCTGAGTCTACAAAATGGGGGATCCTGCTTTGTGCCTGCAAGTCAATAAACACATTTTTCAGTAAAGCTCAGGAGTTCTGAACTGGTGGATTCCTGGGAGTTCTGCTCCTCACGGGCCGGAATGTGATCCATGCACGGTTTATAGTTGCAAAAATGCAATTATAGAGAAGGCATTCGGATAATAACGTGCATAGGCTCTGAACTGTAAATATACGTGTTTGCGTTTCTAAACTTAAAAAAAAAGATTTGATTAATGCTCTGCATGGTGGATGAATTTAAACCCAGGTTTCGGTTCACCCTGTACCTCCGTCTGCACTGCTTCAAGTTAATTCCTGTGAAAATAGAAAATGAAAAGTAACCCGAAAAGCGATGCCGAAAAGCAAGGCAGGGAACATTCTCAGCCAAAGCTTATTCCAGGTAACTCATGCGCCCTGGTTACTGGGCAGCTTTCCAATTGCCATCCACATGAAGGTCTTTACCTTTAGACAGTGAGACATGAAAGCAGAATCCTCATGGCTGTAATTTTTTTCTTCATCCAACGAGTCCTCCTACTGTCCTGTCCCCCCTGATAAACTACAGTCCTCTCCCCTTCCTTTATATCCAGTCGGACCTCGATACCCTCTTTCAAGGGACCAAGATAAGGGAACAAACCAACAGCTCATCTCCTCGGAGCAGTCCTCATGGATGATTGCGCCACTTTGAGCTTCTCTGATGCAAGAAAAACACTAATTAGTGTCATTTCTACACAGTATCAGTTTTAATTGGGGTAATTACTTTCTGTTTTCATAATTTGGTTCTTAATAGTTTTATTCATTGGGGTAAAAGGCAATCAGGCCAATCTCTTTTGTACGCTAACCATGGAGAATCTTCTTTTGACTTCTCACCAAATGTCTGCTATAAGTCAGTGTTTGTTTTGCTGCTTGATTTTACCGAATTAGATAGACACTTTTGGAAAAAGCTTTCCATTGAGTTTTCTCTCTTGAGGGTTGTGTTGCAGTCACAGTGTCATTTAAACTGAAATGTTCTTTAGTACTGAGTGAATATTTGTTGCAGGTAAAACTTGCATGCCTATGTTGTGTTCATGCATACATTTACCTGGACTGAGCAGGGGTTGTTCATGAGACTGGTGATGGGGTGGGGTTTGAACTCAGCGCACATACTTTTTAAAATTTGACTGCACATTTTCTGAAAAATTTTGTATGCATCAAAAATAGCACGTGTAATGTGTATGGGGTAGATTTGGTGGGATAATATTCAAAGCAGACTTATGTGCATAAATCCGCTTTGAAAATTGGTGTGGGCGTGGACTCTTAGGCTGAGGCGGGATTGGCACAACCTGCATGTAAGAGCCCTGCAGGTTCCCACAGTCAGCAGGCAGGTCTGGATGAGGCAGAGGCTCAACGTCTTTACTAGCCCACATTCCCCTCGGTTTGAACGTTTGGTTGCCAGGGCCAGGTCGGAGTAGGAGAAGATGAAACATATCCAAAGGCAGGCTATAGTTGGAGGCAGGCAGCAGGTGAAAATGTCCGGGAGTTAGGCAGTGGTCAGAGACAGGTGGCAAGCGAGAATGTCCAGGAGTCACACCAAGGTCAAATATCATGTTTCTGTCTGCAGGGCAGGAGGGATGGATAGACAGGGTAGAAAGTCAAGGAGCAGAACAGGCAGGCAGATGATGTGACAATGATGAACTGAAGAACTGACCACAAGAACTGGAGATGACGACAAGGACTACTGGAACTGAGGACAAAGACAAGGACCAGGAACTGAAGATGAAGACCACTGGAACTTAAGATATGGAATGCAGAACTTGAGAACAAAGGCAGGGACCACTGAGGCAACTCACTCTACATGGGCTGTAGGGAGTCCTGTTGCCAAGGTGAGAACTGGAGGGAGAGAAAGGCTTTTTATAGGCCAGGTCTTGTGAGGTTATCAGTGGGTGCTACAGGGGATTTCCTACCATGGGTCCTTTAAGTTTGGTGATATCAGGTGCGCATGCCTAGGTGCAGCCATGGGAAGAGCGGGCAGCATCCTTTTGTGCATCACGACAGGCCTATCTAAATGCAGTGGCTTGCCGCATGGCTGCCAAAGAAGTCCTCGGCGTCATCAGGGACCAGCAACAGTGGCTCAGGGCCAGGGATTTATGTACGGCAGTTGGCGGGGGAGACCTGTGGCCCACCAAATGCCCCCTCGCTGAGGTTCGGGTTTCTTGGAGGAGCATAGATGGAAGTCCATTAATAGATTGTGATCCAGAATGTTGAAGGATGGCTCCCACGAGTTTTCCTTTGGACCATATCCTTTCCAAGAAAGGAGATATTTGATCCTCTTGCCCATATGGCATGAGTCCAAGACTTCTTCTACTTCGTAAATGGTATCACAATTGCTGATCACCTGCTGTGGCTATGGGGGTACCCTAGAGGGCCATGAGTGTACTAGGGCTTTAGTAATGAGACATAAAAGACAATACGTATCTTGATCATTGACGGCAACTTCAACCGATACAGTTGTCGAAGGACTAGAAAAGGTCCAATATAACATGAGGCCAGGCACATGGAAGGCACTCACAGGCATAAATGGTATGTGCTAAGCCATACTCTCTCTCCAACCTTAAACTTAGGAACTGGTCTTCTGTGGTTTCTGCCATCCTTTTGGCTTTGTCGGCGGCCTTTTGGATTAGGAGGTTGGTGCATGCCTGTAATTCTTGCAATTCCTGAGATGACGGACGTTTGGTAAGGAGGCAACAGTTGTTTCCCATATACCAGTAAGAAGAGAGTGGAACTAGTGGCTGCATTGATGTGGGTATTATGGACAAACTCAGCGCAGGATAAGAGGGTGGCCCAATTGTCCTGACTCCCATTGTCATATGACCGGAGGAAGGTCTTGAAGGTCAGGTTGGTACACTCTGTTTGTCCATTTCTTTGAGGATGGTAAGCAATTGTGAAATCTAGCATAATGCCAAATTTATTGCAAAGGGAGCAACAGTACTTTGTGATAAATTGTACTCTTCTATCAGACAATATGTGCTTTGGTTGGCAATATAGATGGAAGACATGAATAGTAAAGGGAAGTGACAACTTGGGTGTGGAGGGGAGGCCCGGTAGTGGAACAAGGTATGCCATCTTAGAGAAGTGATCTATGACTACCCAGATCACGGTATTGCCATTTGAGAGGGAAAGGTCCACAATGAAAGCCATGGACAGGTGAGTCCAGAGTTCCCAGGGGCTTGCAATGGCTGTATCAGGCCCCAGGGTTGTCCATGCAGCATTTTTTGCTGTGCAGAGTTGGACATGAGTCTACATAGGCTTTGGCATCTTGCTTCATTTTGAGCCACCGGTAGTAGCACTGAAGCAATTCAAGGGTGACCTGTAACACGGGACTCATAGGCCCATTTCAACACTCTTTCATGCAGTTGGAAAGGTATGACCATCATCACTGGAGGGATAGTCTTGAAGGTAGCCAGAAGAATCTTAGCGGGGTCAATGGTGTGTCTGGGAGGCTCTGGGGTATCCACAGTCTGGAAGGAGCGTGAGAGAGCTTCTGTCTGTTGGTTCTTGAGTGCGGGGTGATATCACAATTTAAAGTCAAAGCAGGCAAAGAACAAGGACCAACTACCAAAGCAGGCAAAGAACAAGGACCAACTATCAAGCTCAGCAACTAAATGCCTTGCATTTAGTTGCTGAGCTTGATAGAGATGTTTGAGGTTTTTTGTGATTTGTATGTATTGTGATGTGGTGTTCAGCTCCATTGAGAGGATGCCACCACTCCCGGGGGGGGGGGGGGGGGGGGGCGCAGGCTTCCAAGGGTGAAGTCCCTTTGACCTCCTGGGCTCGGCCTAGTCATTGGACCACCTTGTCGGACTGCTCTTCTGGTCCTTGGTCGCATAGGATCACTCCTAAGACCAAGAGGCCCGGGTCCCTATGGGCTCCTCCTGGGGGGACCTCGGGCTTCCAGTGGTGAAGCCTTCTCCGGATTCCTCCTCCTAACGCCTGTGATAATGCCATAACACATTTTAATGAATAACCCTGTATGCTAGGCAAAAAGTGGTCCATCCAGATGTATTTTTCGTAATAGTATTTTTAAGTCTAATTGGTTTGCTATGATAAAGATAACCAGCTAAATTTAAGAGGGGAAATTTGGGTGCTGCTCTAGCAGGCCTATGTCTGTCCAGCCAACCTTCCTCAAGCCCCTATACAAAAATAGTCCTCCAATCCCCCCACCCATTTCTCATTGAACAGATGATAAAAAAAAAACATGAATTCCTTTGTACCCTGAACTTCTTCCTCCCTTTCTCCCAACAGGGACATGATAAGACTCAAAACGTGGTTATTTAAGAGAGCCTTCCCAGACCCCAACTGAACCTTTAACTCACCACTAACCGACTCTCCGACCTTACCTCATTATGATAAATATCATCATTGAGATATTCAATTACTTTCTAAATACATTAAAATTGTTAATTTCCTATCTGTTAATTTCCTATCGACTTTTCACTGCTCCCAGTTATGTATTTTTCCCTGTTTTACTGTAACTGCAATGTTTATTTTAACTGAAAGGTTTTTTGCTATGCACCTGTTATTGTTGTTTATTCTTCTTACACCCCTTTGTTAATTGTAAACCGGCATGATGTGATACCTTTCGCGAATGCCGGTATAGAAAAACACTAAATAAATAAATAAGAAAAAATACATATTTACCCCACGTCATCAACTAGAACCTCTACCCTTCCTCCCAAGAGCACATGGTATTTTAAAAAAATGCCAACTGTATCCCCATACCGCCAAGATTCTCTTCCCTCCCTGTCTTCTTGCTGACACATCATAGAAGAGTAAAATGAGGAGAGCAAAACCCTCCTTCTGATCCATTCTCCCTCGTTCCCAAGAATATTTCCCATCCCATTCTCCATTTGTCAGCTCAGCCTCCATCTAAGAGCTGACAAACACTGAGACGATGTCTTTTTCATGGAATCAAAAGCACAGAGGTTATAAAACATGTTTATCCTTTCAGGCATGTAAAATAAAATACTCAGATAGGGCTGACAGGCTGCTTATTTTCTTTTTTTTCCATGTGGAAAAGGTACCTGAACGTCTGCCAGTTTATCCCTGAAACTGTGACATACAAATGTCTATATGTGAGATGTTACGAGATCTGTTTTTGTGAAAGAATGATAGAAAAGAAGTGAATATATAAAAAATTAAATTATTTATTCCCTTAAGCCTACTCTATAAAGCAACTCCATGATATAATCTTGTAAAATGTCCCATTCTTAGATGATGGCTTACAGTGTTTTCCTCTTGTTTAAGGTCATAGTGTCATTCATCACACCAAAGTAACCCAGGGAATTGAAGGATGCAAAACAGACTTTACAAGAAAACATGTTTAGAAGTTTAGAGATCTTTCTGATAAATTTGCTGAAATGACTAATTATGTTACTTTATCCAAGTAACAATTTTAGCTGCAATTAATAAGGGATGTGAACAAATATATCATCATAGTTGTGTACCGTATTTGCATCTGTCTTGAATAAGAGGGCTGTAGGGACCATGTCTGAAGCTGCATATATCAACGGCCTGAAATACACATCCATTTGGATCAGAAGACAAACTCCTAATTTCAGAGAAACCAGAAAATTGCAAATGTTTAATGTCTCTAAATAACGTCTACTCAATATAGGCAACCTGCGCTTTATTGAAGGCTAAGATATGAAAAACCCATGAGAAAGGTTGAATGGGAGCCAGTACAGTTGAGAAAATGATTCAGCTTCCCTTGGTTCTGATCCTGAGTGGGGTTTTGATGATGGTTTGTACAGCTGATACTGAAAACAAGAGACCCAAATATATTTGTATTCCAACTGGTAATAGAGCCAAGACCTACTTCAGTGGAGGAGACATGATCTTGGGTGGGATAATTGAGATGTCTGATTCCATCCGAAAAAGTTTTCAGTCTTATACAGGACCCCCTGATACCCATGACTGCTATATGTAAGTAGTTTTCTGACTTTATTTCTGTCTCACTGTAAAACATTGCATGAATGTTTTAATTTCATTTGAAACATTTCACAGCAATCTATAAACTGAACAAATACATTTTAAACAATTAAAGTTTTCAGTAAAAGGAGGTATATTCCAGAAATAAGGAGAACCATATTCAGACACAGTCCGGCTATCAAAGTCAGCTGGATAAACTTATCCAATTAACTTTGGAGATATATTCAATAGTGAAACCACATTAATGAATATTGGCACATCAGACATAGCCGACTTACTGGGTCATTCATCAAAATGCGTTATGGCGTTAATGCATGCGTGTGTTAACGCCATAATGCATGTGAAAAGCATTGTAACGCACAGTGTGAATGCATATTTTTGGGAGGGGCGGGATCGGGGAGGAGTTTGAGTGGGATTTAGTTAAATGGGATTTAGTTAAATAGTAGTATGTGGTTAGTGCAGTTAGTGTAGCTGTATTTAAAAAAGGATTGGATAAGTTCTTGGAGGAGAAATTCATTACCTGCTATTAATTAAGTTGACTTAGAAAATAGCCACTGCTATTACTAGCAACAGTAGCATGGAATAGACTTAGTTTATGGGTACTTGGCAGGTTCTTATGGCCTGGATTGGCCACTGTTGGAAACAGGATGTCGGGCTTGGTCTGACCCAGTATGGCATGTTCTTATGTTCTTATGTTAGCTTGTGAACTATCTAATTTTTGGGTACGTTTTTAACGTCAGAAATAACTACACTTTTTTTTACATAACATAAGAATATAAGAAATGCCATACTGGGTGAGACCAAGGGTCCATCAAGCCTAGTATCCTGTCTCCAACAGTGTCCAATCCAAGACACATGCTCCCAGCAAGTACCCAAACATTAGATAGATCACAATCTACTATTGCTTATTCATTTTTGTAACAGCAATTTATGGATTTAACCTCCAGGATTTTATCCAAACCTCTTCCAAACCGAGTAACACTAACTGCTTAAACCACATCCCCTGGCAACAAATTCCAGAGTTTAACTATGTGCTGAGTGAAAAAGAATTTTCTTTGATTCGTCTTAAATGTGCTATTTGCTAACTTCACGGAATGCCCCCCCTGGTCCTTCTATTATTTTAGAGAGTAAATAACTGATTTATATTAACTTGTCAAACCTTTCATGATTTTGTAGACTTCCACCATATCCCCCCTCAGCCATCTCCTCTCCAAACTGAACAGCCCCAACTCCTTTAGCCTTTCCTCATGGGGCAGCCGTTCAATGCCCTGCATCACTTTGGTCTCCCTTCTCTGCCGCTTCTCCAGTGCAGCTATATTCTCCTTGAGAAGTGGTGACCAAATGTTCACACAGCACTCAAGATGTGGTCCCAACATGGAGAGTCACAGAGGCATTATGACATCCTCTGTTTCATTCTCCATTCCTCTCCTAATAATTCCTAACATTCTGTTTGCTTTTCTGATCTCCACAGCACACTGGGCTGACAATTCCAATGCACTATCCACTATGACGCCCAGATCTCTTTCCTGGATGGTAACTCCCAATACAGAACCCAGCATTTTGTAACCACAGCAAGGGCTAGTTTTACCTATATACATCACTTTGCACTTCTCCACGACAAACTTCATCTGCCGTTTGGAAGCCCAATCTTCCAGTCTCACAAGGTCATCCTGCAATTCATCACAATCTGCTTGAGATTTAACTACTCTGCATAATTTTGTGTTATCCGCAAATTTGATCACCTTACTCATCATACCCCTTTCCAGATCATTTATAAATATATTAAAAAGCACCGGTCCAAGTACAGATCCCTGAGGCACTCCACTGTTTACCTTTTCCACTCTGAAAACTGTCCATTTAATCTTACTCTCTGATACCTGTCTTTTAATCAATTTGTAATCCACAAAAGGACATCATCTTCTATCCCATGACTTTTTAATTTTCTTAAAAGGTGGGACTTTGTTGAATGCTTTCTAAAAATCCAAATATACCACATCTACCAGTTCACCTTTGTCCACATGTTTATTCATCCCTTTAAAAAAATGTACGAGATTTATGAGGTAAGACTTACCTTGGGTATATCCATGTTGGCTGTGTGCCACCAAATCATCTCTATCTAAATGTTTTGTAATGTTATTCTTTATAACAGTTTCCACAATTTTTACCAGCACTGAAGTCAGGCTCACTGGTCTATAGTTCCCCAGATCACCCTGGATCCCTTTTTAAATATAGGGTTACATTGGCCATCTTCCAATCTTCAGGTACATCGGATGATTTTAATGATAGATACAGAATTTTACCAATAGCTCCGAAATTTCATTTTTTATTTTTTATTTCTACATTTATTTCAAATTACAATTGAAACATTTTACAAAGGAAAAAAGGAAGACAATATAAAAACAAAACTTCTTGGAAATTATTCCACATCTTTCTAGTTAATTCACTAGAGAATAATTGTCTCCTCAGTTATAAGAAAAAGGGGGGAGACCCAAGGAGTTTAAGCGGTATAATAGGAAAATTTAACACATCAAATATATAGTCACAGGGTTATTTGCAGTTATTACATATAATCTGTCTACCCTACTTAACCTATCCAGAGTGAGAGTCCAGGTAGGAGCGTAGTTGATCTAATTCAGTAAATATATATCTACTATTATTATATACCAAGATACAACGGCATGGATATTTCAAATTGAATTTTGCTCCTCTAGATATCACTTCACTTCTTAAATTCAAGAAAGCTTTTCTTTTTTCCTGAGTTCTTCTAGTGATATCAGGAAATACTCTTACTTGAAATCCATAGAATAACAATGCTTGATTTTTAAAAGATCTTCTCAGTACTTCATCTCTGTCCATAGTATGTTGGAAAGACAGAAAAACAGTTGCACGCTCTTCTATCTTAGCCTCGAAAGATTTTTCTATAAAATCAGTCAGGTTATCAGGAGAATTACTTTTACCTTCATCTTTCAATTCTTGTTCCAAAAGTCCTCTATCTTCGACTTTCTTTCCTGGGGTGTAATAATACCTCGTCACTGAGGGTAAATTCTCTTCTGAGTATGCCAGAATGTTCATAAAGAAACTTTTAATCAGATCCTTTAGAGGCATCCATTTTGTTTTCGGAAAGTTGAGAATTCTTAAATTGTCCCTTCGCATTTGGTTTTCCAAAAAATCCAATTTTCCATTTACATATGCCTCTGACTTTATAAGATTCACCTGTACCTCTTTTATGTTGTTAATATTTTTATCCAAATCTTCAATTTTAGTTTCCATTGTCTGGACTTTCTTTTCAAGACCGTTAGATTTTTCTAAACTTAATTTCACAGCATTTGTTAGATCAACTATTGCTTTATTCATAACAGTTAAAGCTTTCCATATTTCTTCAGATGTTACCTTATCCGGAGCAATCAGTGGGTGTTTTAATACTATGCTGATCCCTTCTTCTTCTCCTCTCTTGTTAAGGCCTTCTTCATCTCGTTCCACTCGTTCCACTCCTGACTCAGATCCCCTGGAGCCTGTACCTCCTAGGCTCACCGAAGCCGGCATTAGATCTATGCTGCTTCTCTGGGGTTCTTCCGATGTTAATGTGAGCAGGTTTGGCGCGGTTTCCTGCAGTTGACCCAAATCCCCGAGTATCGGGGGTTTTCAGGAGAGAGAGAGAGTTGTAGGCAGGCCGGGACTGAGAGAAATCTCTTCAGCCAGGGCTTGTGGTATCCGCTCTGTACCATCAAAGCCAGCGGCTGCCTTCACCGGCTCGAACTGCAGACCCTGAAACGTTTCGTCGATCCGCGTTTGATGAAGAAAAGGCTCGGGAGTCGAGGCTAACACCTCCCTTCCCCTAGCTTTACGTTTGGTATGAGGCATGTCGGAAGAATTTTTTCAAAGAAGTAATAGCGAGGTAAGAAAGTCAGGAAAACGCGGAGCTGACTCGTTTCAGTGTTCACCCTGTGGCGGCCATCTTGGGTCGAAATTTCATTTTTTAGTTCTTTCAGAACCCTGGGATGTATTCCATCTGGTTCAGGTAATTTACTACTCTTCAGTTTGTCAATCGGGCCTACCACATCTTCTAGGTTCAATGTGATTTGGTTCAGTTGATCAGAATCATCACTCATGAAAACCTTCTCCCAAACGGGTATCTCTCCAACATGCTCTTCAGTAAACACTGAAGCAAAGAAATCATTTAATCTTTCCACATTGGCCTTATCTTCTCTACGTACCCCTTTAACCTCTTGATCATCCAATGGTAGAACCAACTCCCTTGCAGGCTTTCTGCTTTGAATATATTTAAAAAGTTTTTATTGTGAGTTTATGCCTCAATGGCCATAAGAACATAAGCGCAGTAATTTTTTTTTTTAATGAGTCCCAATGACAACTTTGATGTTGAAATATTTTAAACTTTTAATGGCGGCAACTCCATTGCTTCACAGAGACACAATATTTAAACAGGGTCCACCACACGCGGCTGTGTCTCTGTGAAGCAATGGAGTTGCCGCCATTAAAAGTTTAAAATATTTCAACATCAAAGTTGTCATTGGGACTCATTAAAAAAAAAAATTACTGCACTTCCTTTCCTTGTTTAATGAACGTTTGAAGTGCAGCACTCTGCTCCATAAGAACATAAGAACATGCATACTGGGTCAGACCAAGAGTCCATCAAGCCCTGCATCCTGTTTCCAACTGTGGCCAATCCAGGCCATAAGAACCTGGCAAGTACCCAAAAACGAAGTCTATCCCATGCTATTGATGCTAGTAATAGCACTGGCTATTTTCTAAGTCAACTTAATTAATAGCAGGTAATGTACTTCTCCTCCAAGAACTTATCCAATCCTTTTTTAAACCCAGCTACACTAACTGCACTAACCACAACTTCTTTTCAAATTTTCTCTTAGCCTGTCTTATCAATGTCTAACATTTAACTTGCCAATGCTTATGCTTTATCCTTCTGAAGGATCCTTCTTCCAATTTTTGAATGAAGACCTTTGGCTAAAATAGCTTCTTTCACCTCCCCTTTTAACCATGCTGGTGATCGTTTTGCCTTCTTTCCACCTTTCTTAATGTGTGGAATACATCTGGACTGTGCTTCTAGGATGGTATTTTTTTTAACAATGATCACGCCTCTTGCACACATTTTACCTTTGTAGCTGCTCCTTTCAGTTTTTTTCTAACTATTTTTCTCATTTTATCAAAGTTTCCCTTTTGAAAGTTTAGCGCTAGAGCCGTGGATTTGCTTACTGTCCCTCTTCCAGTCATTAATTCAAATTTGATCATATTATGATCACTATTGCCAAGCGGCCCCACCACCATTACCTCCCTCACCAAATCCTGTGCTCCACTGAGAATTAGATCTAAAATTGCTTCCTCTCTCATCGGTTCCTGAACCAATTGCTCCATAAAACTGTCTTTTATTCCATCCAGGAATTTTATCTCTCTAGCATGCCCTAATGTTTCACTTACCCAGTCAATATTGGGGTAATTGAAGTCTCCCATTTTTACTGCACTACCAGTTTGTTTAGCTTCCATAATTTCTCTTAGCATTTCACTGTCTGTCTCCCCATTTTGGCCAGGTGGACGTAATATACTCCTATCACTATTCTCTTCCCCAACACACAAGGGATCTTTACCCTTTTGGACTCTATGCCTTCCCAGACATAAAGCGCCACTCCACCACCAAGATGCTCCTCTCTGTCATTGTGATGTAATTTGTACCCTAGTATAGCACTATCCCATTGGTTATCCTCTTTCTACCATGTCTCTCATATGCCAATTAAGTCTATGTCATCAATCACTGCTATACACTATAATTCACCCATTTTACTTCTTGGACTTCTGGCATTAGCATACAAACATTTCAAAATGTGTTTTTTGTTTATATTAACATTCTACTTTTCCTGGTGTTAGGCTGTGTGATATGCCCAAAATGGCCATAATGCAATTTGCAATACATTTTTGGAATTGCATTGTGGCTATTTCTGGGCTTGGGGAGGGAGAGAAGGGGAGAAGGAGTGGAGTGGGGAGGGAGAGAGAGGGAGAGCCTCTGGAGAGGGCATCTTTTTTGTACTATGTTATCTCAACGTAGCTTGATAGTACTCAAGTTAACTGGCTCACTAAAATATTCAGAGTTAGCTAGATGACTTAATCCTAGATTCATCAAAAAGAGTTAATGCCCATATTAAGAACGGAAGGAAGAGAGAGAGAGAGAGAGAGAGAGAGAGAGAGAGAGAGAGAGAGAGAAAGAGGGAGAGCCTCACTGTGTGTACTTATTTATATCTCTATAGGAAGGCCATCTAATAGGTCGAGGTGGGGTGTTGGTGGTGGTTTAGGGGTCAGTTTCGCATGAAGAGTGAGATGTACAAACAGCACAGTACACCTTAGTGAAGATTTGACATCATTTGGAGTGAGGAAAATATCACAAAGATGAAATTTTGTACTATGTTATCTCAACGTAGCTTGATGGTACTCAGTTAACTTAACTGGCTACCTCATCTTCTCCCAGGAATGCTCCTAACTTAGTGCATCATTTTATAACCCTATCGCAAGCGAAAAGTCCCTTTTCGCGTGCGATAGCTAAATTGAGGCAGAATCGGGGCAGTGTCATCACCAGAAGAGGAGGAGTCGGGGTGGCACCGGGGCGGACGCGGCATAAACATCACTGGTGGCGAAAAGGTAAGAACCCTTATCACTGCCAGTAGTGCGCCCAATAGCACCACCTTTTACGATGGTTCTATTGGGGGCTTTCGCAGGCCCGTCCCCCGCTTCGCCCCCCCCAACCCCTGTTACTGCGCGATTCAAAGAGCTCTGCGCCGTAGGAAAATCCAGGCCTGGATTTTCCTATGTCGCAGCTTAGTGTGATAGGCTTACAAAATACTCCCCTTAGCCAGCTAAATTCTAGCCTCCAAACGTATTAGGAAACTAGAATTTAGCCAGCTATGTGCCCATATATATACATATATATATATTTATTTATTTATCTATCTATCTATCTATTTATTTATTTATTTATTTATTTATCGGGTTTTATATACTGTCATTCAGTTTTGTCATCACAACGGTTTACAAGTTTCGATGTTTAGTAATGTGTTAAATATGTTAAAAATGTTAAATAGAATGGTTAGTGAGGTTTACAGTGGTATACAAGTTTCACTGTTTACAGTGGGTTACAAGTATTGGCGTTTACAAATTTAAAAGTATTAGTGTTTAACATTTTGTTAGGAAAAATTTGATACAATGGTTCACATGTTTCACAAGTTTCAGTGTTTAACAAAGGTCCAAGTTTCAAAGTTTAACAGTGTGTGTTTTTGTAGGCTTTGGTGAACATCCATGTTTTTAATTCCTTCTTGAAGGTTTTTAAATTTTGTTGTGTTCTCATTTCAGTTGAGTGTGTTCCAGAGTTTAGGGCTTCCTAGGGAAATGGCTCTTTCACAAGTTGAGATGCGTTGTTTGGATTGAACAGGTGGAATTTTTAGTAGTCCTTTGTTAGTTGAGCAGAGGTTTCGTTGTGGTGAGTGGAGTTTTATTGATGTACTTAGCCAGTTCTTTTGTTTTTTGTATATTTTTTTGTGTAATATGGTTAGTATTTTGTAGTCTATTCTGTATTTTATCGGTAGCCAGTGTAGTGATATAAGGGTTGGGGTAATGTGATCGTGTTTTTTTTTCCCAGTGAGGATTCTGGCGGCTGTATTTTGAAGTATTTGGAGAGGGCGGATGGTGGTGAGTGGTAGGTTGAATAGAAGGAAGTTGCAGTAGTCCAAGTTGGAGAATATGAGTAGTTGCAGGACTGTTCTGAAGTTGTCAGGGGTAAGGAAAGGTTTTAGTCATCTTAGGGTCAGTAGTTTGTGATATCCATCTTTGATTTTAGTAGTGATGTGGTTTTTGAAGGATAGTTCCTTGTCAATTATTACCCCTAGGTTGCAAGCATGATTGACAGGGGAAATTGCTGCCTTTTGGTCCATTATGTTAAGCGGTGGGAGGTGTGGTGAGTTGTTTTTTCTATTTAGCATGATTATTTCTGTCTTATCGATGTTTAAGATGGCGCCGGCCATACGCGTATGGCCGGCGCCATTTTCCGTACGGAAAAACGATTCGCGGCAGGAGATCGCTTCCGGACCCCGCTGGACCCCCAGGGACTTTTGGCCAGCTTGGGGGGGCCTCCTGACCCCCACAAGACTTGCCAAAAGTCCAGCGGGGGTCCGGAACGACCTCCTGTGGTTGAATCGTGTTGTCTACGGCCGGCGCCATTTTGCCGGCGCCATTTTGCGCCGCCATTTTGCAAAATGGCGCCGGCCGTAGACAACACGATTCGACCGCAGGAGGTCGTTCTGGACCCCCGCTGGACCCCAGGTAATTTAAGGCATTTGGGGGGGGGGTTCGGGAGGGTGGGGGATTTATTTTAAAGGGTCGGGGTGGGTTTTACGGTTGTTTTAGTGTGCCGGTTTTCCCGCCCTCCCCCCCACTGGACCCCAGGTAATTTAAGGCATTTTGGGGGGGTTCGGGAGGGTGGGGGATTTATTTTAAAGGGTCGGGGTGGGTTTTAGGGATGTTTTAGTGTGCCGGTTTTCTATCTACACGATTTTCACGATTTTCACGTTATTTTAAAACCCCAAACGGCAACGATCCGATTCCCTCCCCCTCCCAGCCGAAATCGATCGTTAAGACGATATATGACACGATTCACATCTCTACTGAAATCATCTTACCTGTAGCATTCTATCATAGCTGCAATGCCCTTAAAGAAGAGGTGGGAAGAACAATATACAGTGCATTACAGTGTCAGAGATGGCAGTATCAATGCTTGCACTTTTGGCACTATTGAAGCGTGATGTTTAAATAGAAACCAGAATGGATTGGATTGTAATATGAAAAGAAAAGGAAGGATTGGCTTTATGTCCTTCATTGGGACTGGGGTGGGGGGAGCTGTAGTAAGAATGTGCGCTTCAGTGTTTCAGTGTTTCAGTAATCTCATGATTGAGATTTATCAGCAGATCTGGGGAAAGGGAGCATCTTAGTACTGCTTTATAGGGTTGAGGTATGTTGACAGTATTTGGTGGTGGGTTCCAAAGTTTAGGAATAAGGTAAATTTGCATAGATTTGTGTTGTTTTGCTTTTTCTCCATTTTAATATATAAGTGAATCATTACATTCTCAAATACTTGAATATTATTAAAAATATATTTACTTGCTCACAGATGGACACTTGGTTACTATCGGCATCTCTTGGCCTTTTATTTTGCCATTCAAGAGCTCAATCAAAATTTGGAGATATTACCCAACATCACTCTGGGCTTCCATATTGCAGATTCTTGCAGTGATGCAAGTTTTTCACTATGTGGTATTCTGAATATTTTATCAGGGGAAAAGGATCAAGTTCCTGGCTTTAGCTGTCACCAGCAAGGCCAGGTTGCTGGTTTTATTGGAAGCTCCTTTTCTGTGACATCCCTTGCAATTGCCAGACTTACAGGGATCTTTAGATATCCACAGGTACAGTATGCATCTGTCTCCCTGTATAATCTCTGAAGTTTACTGCATCCTTGTCTTGCCCTTGTTTTGATTGCCAGGATGGAAGCAGATGGTTCCAGGGTATGGTAGCGTGCAATAATTTACCACCAATGTTATTATGAACACACAAACAAAAAAACTTGCCTTGGATGATATATCAGCAGAATCAGGGCATGACTTGCAAGAATTAGTCCACATGGATGCAGCAAGATTTGTAATTGTCAGTCAACAATGTGATTTAAGGACTTAATTTAATGGATTTTTTTTTTTTTTATTATTATAGACACTGACTTAGTGAAAAGTATTAGAAAATCAGACCTAAGTTAGTTACAAATATAGGAAATAATCCATTACTTTTACCTTAAGCAGATTACTGTTTTATAAGAATATTAGCACAACACTGGCTCAAAAAGAAAAAGACCAGAAAAATATACAGAGAATGTTCTACTTCAAACAGGAGTTCCACAGGTATCAGCCCTATCTGCCACTCTATTCAACATATACTTGTTGCCGTTATGTCACCTGCTGGCTGGTCTGGGCATCTCACATTACATATACGCTGATGATATTGAATTAATAATACCCGTCGATGACACAATTGAAAATACATTAAACATAGCTAACATGTATCTAGATATCTAGATATCATCAAACAGCTGCTAAACCAGATGGAATTAGTTATTAATATAGAGAAAACAGAATTCCTACACTTAGAATGAAAAAATATAGAGATAATTCAAAACCCAATCACACTGAAAAAATAGAATTAGCAGAGAACGTGCGAAACCTCGGAGTGATAATTGACACGGAACTAAGCACGAAACAACATACATCTTTAAAAGTAAAGGAAGGTTTCGCCAAACTCATGATTCTTAGAAAACTAAAACCACTATTAACAACCACCAACTTTCGATCAGTGTTACAAGCTTTAATTTTTGCGAGCACTGATTATTGTAATGCCCTACTACTAGGTTTACCATACACCACGATAAGACCACTTCAGATACTACAAAACACTGCTGCAAGAATTCTGACTGGTAAAAGTAAAAGAGACCATATCACCGAAACCCTAGACAAACTATACTGGTTACCCATTGAGCAAAGAATACAGTACAAAACACTATGCACTATACACAAATTAATACATAACGAAAAAGCAGAATGGCTGAACACAGGCCCTTCGCGTACACGTCCCTCACAGAAACCTGAGATCAGCAAACAAAGCATTCCTACTCATTCCTTCAGTCAAAACAGCAAGACTAACCCAAATAAGGGAAAGGGCACTATCCTTAGCAGGTCCCATACTATGGAACACCATGCCTTTAGAGATCAGATTACAAAGAGACATCAAAACCTTCAGAAAAAGTTTAAAAACATGGCTCTTTAAACAAGTGTATCACAAAGAGAATGGAGAATAGAACCCAGGGAAATATAGGATGCGGACAGTAGAACACCCACACACATCACCCTAATGAATATGTGTGTATTTTATTTTAATTGTTCGCTCACCACCAAAGGATAAGATACAATTATTAATCTATTCTTGTTTTTAAAACTGATACAGTTAGGAATGGACATGATTTATAACACTCACCAAATAACATTTATTATATAACTATGTTACCGTAACTTGATGGCACCTGTTTAATTGATATAATTTAATACATCTAGCAACATTAATTTATGTGCATTATTGTAAACCGTTGTGATGGTATCTATCTTAATGACGGTATAGAAAAAATGTTATATTAAATTAAATTAAACTTCTTGCTCAGAAATTATCTACGAAATATCCTGGCATGACTGCAGAAGTTACCAGCTCTCACCTTTCACTTCAGTGCAGGCTGAGGCAGTCCTTGTTTTACCCCTCGTCATATATGAAATTATATCCCCAGTATTGTCTAGGAAATAAGTAGTCTGTGTGCCACAATAGTCAGCTGGGATACCTCTCTATTTGACTATCTTATTATATTTGTGAGTATCTTTTGGGGCCTATGTCTTCATATGCTGCAAGAATTTTAATTATTTGGAGGTTCATATTCAAGAAGACAAATGGACAGGTTAATATCCTCCTCAAATTAGTTGGATAAGATGTCCTGGATATTCAGTTGGATAAAAATCCCACCGAATATCCTTGCCTACATGTAAACAGATAACTTAGAAACCTAACCCGCTGTGCTTATGTGACCAGATAATTTACAACTTAACCTTATTTCATCAAAGATATCCAGTTAAGTAATAATGTGCAGAGTAAAAACATAGTAAAGGGGGACTGTGGCCTAATTCTCTCCCCCTAATTCTGACCCCTGCACACTTTTTTTCTTTTTACTTTTCGCTGCTTTTTTTTTTTCTCTGAAGGTTGGAACTTTAAGGCGATGGTTTTGTTTTGCTTTGTGGTATTTTAACAGTGTAGGATATTAGTTTGAGGGGGGTACAGTCTCCCATGATAGTGAGGCCCCCTCCTGTAAAATAAATTGTGTCTTAGTGATCTCCAGGTTACAAGTGAAAATTGGCTAAAGTAGTCAGATTACTTATCCAGCTATAATTTAGAGAGGGAAGTGGCTAAATAGTCAAAAAGTTGCCCTATAGCTGGATAACTCTGAGTAATCCATCTACATAGTTTTAAATATTGACTTTCTGGATTTTACCACATTTACCTTACGAAGGATCTATTAGGAAAATTATATTCCCATTGCTCATAGCTGTGTAACCAGTTTCATTAGATTGTCTGATTGTTTAATCTGCAAAATATTGTACAGCATACAAATTGGTTAAGACTGGGGTTAGGGTAAGGAAACAAAAGAGCTGCCATGTTTGACTCTGATTCACTTATTTATTTATTCTTATCACAGATCAGTTATGGATCTATGGACCTGCTCTTCAGTGACCGGGTTCAGTTCCCATTCTTTTATCGCACAGTTCCTGATGATCATTCTCAGTATCAGGGTTTCATTCAGCTCCTCAACCTCTTCAGATGGACCTGGGTGGGGATTATCACATCAGAGGATGACAGTGATCAGAGGGGCAGTGAGGAACTGAAGATGGAGATTATCAGGAGTGGAAGCTGTGTGGAATTTCTGGAAAAGTTACCTTTGACCTTTAAAGATAACCAACTTCTAAGGGTCATACAGATTTCTGACACGGTCGAGAAGTCATTAGCTAAGGTGGTTATCATCTACAGTGCTACCAGTGTTGTAATATCACACTTCTGCAACCCATGGTGGCAAGTGATTGCTGACAAAGTGTGGCTTATATCAGCTGCCTCCTCTTCCCTTGGTACCCTAAACTCACCAATGACCCTTTCATATTGTAGCACGCTGAACGGTTCTCTAGCATTTTCCATTCCTAAAGGAAAGATTCCAGGTTTCAAGGATTTCCTCTATCATCTGCACCCATCCACATTTCCAGATCCTTCTTTTCTGCAGCCTCTGTGGAGGGATGCGTTCCAGTGTGAGCTACAGCATGGGAGTGAACATTCAAATCTGACCAAGTGTACAGGGCAGGAGACTCTGGCTAACCTTCCACTTTGGCAGTTTGATGTGAATAATTTTCAGTTCACTTACAGTATCTACATCGCAGTCTATATAATGGCTCACGCTTTGCACAACATGTATACAGCCGAATTTCAACTTAGTGGGGTTCAAAAACAGGAATTTCATCCATGGCAGGTAAACTCTCCTGACCGATTCTTTTTTAATAAGTATGCATTATTTTCTTTACTGTAATATTCATTTAGTGTAACATGGTTAGATGCGGGACATGCAAATTGGTAAACAAAAGAGAGCAAAGTAGATCTCTGGGCAAAGCCAGGACTATATGGATGCTCTGTCACAAATGACCCTTTCTTTCCACCAGGAGTTCCAAGCAGTTATAGGTAAATGGGCATCTATATCCTGTTCCCTCCTTGAATTCAAGCCCCAATATCTGAAATTACTAATCAGGAGTGAGGGAGTTTGCCACGCTATTTTGTGGCTTCTGATTACATAGAGGTCTATCCATCCTACAAAGAACAGGGTGCATGCTGGCCTCAACTCCATGACCATGCAACAATTTCCAAATCTGCTACCCAGTGTGCTGTGTGGCATGTAATACAGCATGAGTCCATGATCCCATTGACCAGTCACTGGAAGGCTAGAGGAAGGGCATTTGAGGTTTTGAAGGTTGATGGATGCTCGTCTTTCCTTCCCTTCATTCTTTGTATCCCTATAATGTAGTTCACTACTTCCTGTAGTCCCCTGCTCACTTTGGTTGCCTTTCCCCAGTGACTGGCTCATGAAATAAAACAACACATTTTTTTATCTGTTCTTATGGAGAAATGCTAATAATATGTAATATATAATATATTAAATATATTCATTTATAATATATAAAATATATTATTCCTTAGCCTGTTCTATCCTGAAGGTCACTTGGTAAATGAATTCATCCCTGCTGAAGAATGTTTGTACAGCCTTTCTTAACCAGTGTGCCATGGCACCCGGGTATGCCTTCCTACCCAATCAGGTGTTCCATGGAAAAGTCACCCTGCCTGATGCTCATACCCAGGTCAGAACTTGGGTCTACTCTGAGCAACTTCCGGCAACAGGCCGTATCAATGATATATCTTCAACTTAAAGGAGGACCTTCTTCAGAATATGTACAGTCATGCATGCCTCTTTCTAGATACAGTGTGATCCCAGAGTGATAATTAATCATCTGTATGTTGGGCACAGATAGCTGTACCCTGCTTTGTACAACAAACACACTGCACACTAAATTTCTCTCTCTTGCCCCTCCTGGGATTCCTTTCTGGATGGAATCAAACACAGCGATGACATTTGTGATGTGTTGAGTTTTTTTTTAAATGTTTCAAGTTAAGTTGCCTGGAGTTCTGTGTGGGTTTCCTCTTAAAAGGGATCTGAGAGATGATCTATCGGAGGGGTGTGGCCTATGAGCATATATATTGAGGGTTCCTTTGAGGCAATTGCCCTATTGAGTGTGTTTTTTAAGGAGACAGCGGGACCTCTAGAATGTAGGATTATCCAGCCAGGAGGCTAATGGGTCAAGGGACCCATTCATTAGCATACCATGGGGTATGGACCTGCAAGGGCTTTTCCCTTCAAGGGAGAGGCCCGAGACCAAGGTGTGAAAGCTTGTTTCCTCCTTCTGAGGAAATGGCCAGGAGCTGGAGGAGAGAAAATTGGGTTTTTTCAAAAGTTAGACTACTTCAAGGAGAATCAGATTGTGGAGAGGACTAGGGAGATCTGCACACTGCTGGAAGAAGGGATACAGTATCGGTGAGGAGAGGAAACTATAGGTTTTGGGATCTGTGAGTGAAAGATGGTGATGGAGCTGGTGGGGTGTTTTGAGTGTTTTCCTAGAAGAAATGTAAGAATAAGATCACTTTGTCCCACAGAGGAATCTGTGTGTAGGAGTGAGAAGAATGTTTGGGATGTGATTTACAGGTATGTGCATTCATCCAGTTTCCCCCCATGCAAAATGTATTGGAAGCTAGGAAGCACCTTAATCTCCTCTTACCCCATCCTTGGGGGTCTAGATAGTTAGGAGTTGTGCCCAATTAGCTCCTGCATGTCATCTGCATGGTAAGCAATGGTACCCATCAGCCTTAAGTCCAGCACCATAATGTGATGTTGAAATAGTGCCAGTCAGCCTAGTAACATAGTGTCAGATTCCCAATAAAATTTAGAATTCATTACAGCCCCATTTACTCTTCTAATTAAACTGAAAAATTGAATGACGCAGCCAGATTTACTGAAGTTTGGAATTTCATGGGTGCCAGAGGCTGTATGCACACTAGGAACTTTCCTTAAGGATACATGCCCTGTGCTTTCTTACCGAGCGGTACATACATAAAGGGGTGGATTTTAAAAGCCCTGCTCGCGTAAATCCGCCTGGATTTATGCGAGCAGGGCCTTGCGCGCCGGCGCGCCTATTTTCCATAGGCCTGCCGGCGCGCGCAGAGCCCCGGGACTTGCGTAAGTCCCGGGTTTTTTTGTCGGGGGCGTGTCAGGGGCATGTCGGGGGCGGGGCCGATCGACGCGGCGTTTTGGGGGCAGGACGCGGCGTTTCGGGGGCGGGCCCGGGGGCATGGTTTCGGCCTGGGGTGGTCCGGGGGCGTGGCCGCGCCCTCCGGAACCGCCCCCGGGTTTGCGTCTCGGCGCGCCAGCAGGCCGCTGGCGCGCATGGATTTACTTCTCCCTCCGGGAGGCGTAAATCCGTGGACAAAGGTAGGGGGGGTTTAGATAGGGCTGGGGGGGGGGTGGGTTATGTAGAGGAAGGGAGGGGAAGGTGAGGGGAGGGCGAAAGAGAGTTCCCTCCGAGGCCGCTCCGATTTCGGAGCGGCCTCGGAGGGAACGGAGGCAGGCTGCGCGGCTCGGCACGTGCCGGCTGCCCAAAATCGGCAGCCTTGCGTGCGCCGATCCAGGATCTTATAAAATCCAGCGTACTTTTGTTTGCGCCTGGTGCGCCAACAAAAGTACGCGAACGCGCATTTTTTAAAAATCTACTCCATTATTTTTAAACCTCTATCATATCTCCCCTCCGCTGTCTTTACTCCAGGCTGAAGACTCCTAACCTCTTTAGCCATTTCTCATAGGGTAATCATTCCATCCCTTTTTTCATTTTGTTCACTCTCCTGTGCACCTTTTCTAATTCCACTATATCTTTTTCTAGATGTGGTGATCAGAGCTGCACACAGTACTCAGATGTTGTCACACCATGGAGCCACACAGAGGCATTCTGATATTATTTCTTTTATTCTCTATTCCTTTTCCAATAACTCTTTGCATTCTATTTAATTTCTTGGCTAGTGCTACACAGTGAGCAGTACATTATCCATGATGACGTCTAGATTCTTTAACAGGAAATTTTTATTCACGGATATTCAATGGGATGTTTATCCCACTGAATATCCGGGACAAGTTATTTGTTAACTTTAGCCAGCTAACTTATCTGGTCACCATTTTACTGAATATTGGGCCCATAAGTTTTATTTCTGGAATTACCAGCCAACAATGAGAGTGAGACAGACCTGGACAAGGACAATGACTACATAGAACAAGAAACATAAAAGCCCTAGGGCTTCAATAGGAAGGCCTTATGTGACAAGGCAGAGGAAGGACTAGAATCAAGGAACAGACTTGGGAAGTGTCAGGCTAGGCCACAGGTCTGGCAAAGTTGAAGACCGAGAGGCCACAGGACAGAAACAAGATCAGTAGGCCCAAAACCCACAGAGCAAAACAGGGAACAACTGGGAACAGAAGGCCCAAGGTCAAAGGAACAAACAAGGCAGAATAGAGATCAGAAGGCCCAGAGGCCACAAGTCAGAAAAAGGAGAGGCCTGGGAAGGCCACAAAGCAGAAGAGTAGGGAGCCAAAAAGGACTTGATGCCGAAGCCTAGAGGCATGGGAGAGACAGGGCTAAAAAGGGCTACAGCCTGGGTGTGGAGCAGGATAAAAAGAGGGGTTTGGCCAGCCAGGGGAGTGTGCTCATGGAGGTCCCCTGGTTGCACGGAGGCTGAAGAACTGGCTGAGGTGAGATTACAAAGACATGCTGGAGAGTGTAATCCAGAGCCAGGCACATCGGGCACAATGGCTGGAAATGCAACATTTAGTAAAACTGACATTCACTTTTTCATTCTAATTGCAGAAGTAAATGGAGACTTTAAGGAATCCAAAATGTTATTGGGAACCTGACAATTTTGTGTATGAAGCCATTCTGGGAAGAAGGAGAATATATTTTCAAAACTTTTTTTTATCTTTCCTCTCTCTTCTTATAACTTTTATTCCTCTGCAGTAACTTCTCTTTCCTTTTAAATTGATCTGGTTTACTTGCAGTTTTTCTGATTGTTTCTATCTTGCTGGTTGATTTTATTTTTTGGGGATAGGTTGGGGGGTGAAGTTTTGGCTCTGATTCTGTTTCACAAATTCCGTCTCTTACTCATCTGCCTTCTAAATGGTTTTCAGGTGAGTCTCTTATTTTTTTATTTCTTTTTTATTTTGTGGCTCTGGTTTTAGGCTTATGCCCAGCATCATAGCCAAGAGATGGGCTTCCTGGCTTACAGACTCCTCTTGTCAGCATGCAAGAGTTGATTTTTAAGGTACACCTCTTGACCTTCACATGTGTCTAAATGCACTAAGCATTTGTCCACTCTTACTTGTGGGTTCTGTTCCTGGTTTAGACCTTGCTGGCATGCTAGACACCTAATAAGCTCAGACCACCCTTTCTCTCTATGAGCGTGAGGGGTATTAACTCTTTGATGTGGTGTGTAGTTAAAAAGAAGAATGGAGTTTTGGAGCTAGAGAGGAGATAAGCTCTTTAAGGACCATATTAGTTGTGGTGCTGTTTGCTTAGTTTTGGATATAGATATCTTAGCCCATCTCATGTAGGATAATTACTAACTTTATGAAGTAAAAATACCTTGAGAAATGGAATTTCTGTCCTAGAAAAGACTAAAAAGACTCCAATGGAGGTCAAATCAGAATTAAATGGACTGTGCATGCAGATTTAAGCCCCAAACCGAATCTGACTGTGGTGCTAGCCCAGACAGCTTTTCCATTGACCCACCTGAGTATTCCCCAACACTCTTATACTGGTACAATTATTGGAAATGGTGCAGAACCCTCCAGGTATGAGTCCTCCTTCCGAGGATATTCTGGATGATCTTACCTATCAAAGAGGATATCTTGTGAAACATGTAAAATCAGTCAGGGGTAAGCCCTCACTGATTTCTCAGAGCTGTGATGATGGCCCCTTCTCTTCTCTCAGACCTCATTATGGGTCACATCCCTTGGTGCCAATATAGAGAGTCTCTTCAAAACTCTCTTAGTGCTACCCTTTACTACAATCAAGCAGAGGTTCTCCCGAAGTTGCAGTAAGCCTTAGCTGAGGTGCATCATTCTCTGGCATAATTGTCTCTTACAGCCCACAGATTGCTGTTGATGGGACATTCTACTCCTGTATCTGAGGAAAAGCCACCATGTTGTACTGAGCACTCAATCTGTCAGCCTGCCAAACTATGAAAACCACATGTTCTTTGGGGTAGATTTTTTAAAAATGCGCGTTCGCGTACTTTTGTTGGCGCACCAGTCGCAAACAAAAGTACGCTGGATTTTATAAGATAAGAACATAAGAACATAAGAAATTGCCATGCTGGGTCAGACCAAGGGTCCATCAAGCCCAGCATCCTGTTTCCAACAGAGGCCAAACCAGGTCACAAGAACCTGGCAATTACCCAAACACCTAGAAGATCCCATGCTACTGATGCAATTAATAGCAGTGACTATTCCCTAAGTAAACTTGATTAATAGCAGTTAATGGACTTCTCTTCCAAGAACTTATCCAAACCTTTTTTGAACCCAGCTACACTAACTGCACTAACCACATCCTCTGGCAACAAATTCCAGAGATTTATTGTGCGTTGAGTGAAAAAGAATTTTCTCCGATTAGTCTTAAATGTGCTACTTGCTAACTTCATGGAATGCCCCCTAGTCCTTCTATTATTCGAAAGTGTAAATAACCGAGTCACATCTACTCGTTCAAGACCTCTCATGATCTTAAAGACCTCTATGATATCCCCCCTCAGCCGTCTCTTCTCCAAGCTGAACAGCCCTAACCTCTTCAGCCTTTCCTCATAGGGGAGCTGTTCCATCCCCTTTATCATTTTGGTTGCCCTTCTCTGTACCTTCTCCATTGCAACTATATCTTTTTTGAGATACGGCGACCAGAATTGTACACAGTATTCAAGGTGTGGTCTCACCATGGAGCGATATAGAGGCATTATGACATTTTCCGTTTTATTAACCATTCCCTTCCTAATAATTCCTAACATTTTATTTGCTTTTTTGACTGCTGCAGCACACTGAGCTGACGATTTCAATGTATTATCTACTATGACGCCTAGATCTCTTTCTTGGGTGGTAGCTCCTAATATGGAACCTAACATCGTGTAACTACAGCTAGGGTTATTTTTCCCTATATGCAACACCTTGCACTTGTCCACATTAAATTTCATCTGCCATTTGGATGCCCAATCTTCCAGTCTTGCAAGGTCCTCCTGTAATGTATCACAGTCTGCTTGTGATTTAACTACTCTGAATAATTTTGTATCATCTGCAAATTTGATAACATCACTCATCGTATTCCTTTCCAGATCATTGATATATATATTGAAAAGCACCGGTCCAAGTACAGATCCCTGAGGCACTCCACTGTTTACCCTTTTCCACTGAGAAAATTGACCATTTAGTCCTACTCTCTGTTTCCTGTCTTTTAACCAGTTTGTAATCCACGAAAGGACATCGCCTCCTATCCCATGACTTTTTAGTTTTCGTAGAAGCCTCTCATGAGGGACTTTGTCAAACGCCTTCTGAAAATCCAAATACACTACATCTACCGGTTCACCTTTATCCACATGTTTATTAACCCCTTCAAAAAAATGAAGCAGGTTTGTTAGGCAAGACTTCCCTTGGGTAAATCCATGTTGACTGTGTCCCATTAAATCATGTCTTTCTATATGCTCTACAATTTTGATCTTGAGGATAGTTTCCACTATTTTTCCCGGCACTGAAGTTAGGCTCACTGGTCTATAGTTACCCGGATCACCCCTGGAGCCTTTTTTAAATATTGGGGTTACATTGGCCACCCTCCAGTCTTCAGGTACAATGGATGATTTTAATGATAGGTTACAAATTTTAACTAATAGGTCAGAAATTTCATTTTTGAGTTCCTTTAGTACCCTGGGATGCATACCATCCGGTCCAGGTGACTTGCTACTCTTTAGTTTGTCAAGATAAGATACACGCGTAGCCGCGTGTATCTTATAAAATCCTGGATCGACGCGCGCAAGGCTGCCGATTTTGGGCAGCCGGCACGCGCCGAGCCGCGCAGCCTGCCTCCATTCCCTCCGAGGCCGCTCCGAAATCAGAGCGGCCTCGGAGGGAACTCTCTTTCGCCCTCCCCTCACCTTCCTCTCCCTTCCTCTACCTAACCCACCCCCCCCCGCCCTATCTAAACCCCCCCCTACCTTTGTCCACGGATTTACGCCTCCCGGAGGGAGAAGTAAATCCATGCGCGCCAGCAGGCCACTGGCGCGCCGAGACGCAACCCAGGGGCGGTTCCGGAGGGCGTGGCCACGCCCCCGGACAGCCCCGGGCCGAAACCACGCCCCCGGGCCCGCCCCCGAAACTTACGCGCGCGCGCCGGAGCAGGGCTTTTAAAATCCGTCCCAATGAGTGGAGTCAAACAGGTAAATGTGAATATATTTCCATAGTCATTTGGAGATTAATCCAGAGTCACAGAAGATTTTTGGGAGATTTTTGCATTAGAGCAGTCTGAAGGCAGGGGTTGATCCCCAGTCTCCCTAAGGATTGAGGTCAAGAAATCTTTCTGGCCAAGCATCCAGGACAAGCAAGGGTAGAAAGATATTTAAAGATTTTTGAACAGAAAATTAAGAGCCTCAACTTTTGGATAATTGGATTACAGTTTGATGTTTTGAAAGTTGGAAACCCTTTTTGGATATTTCGGACTTGGGGATATTTTTTTCACTGGTTCTTAGTTAATATTGGAGTTACACTTCTGCTATCCCACCCTCAATGGTGAAGATATATTTTCTCAGCATGAAGGTGCAAGAGCCAGAAGAGAAGTAAGGAAAGCAAGAATGGACAGATATATGTTGATTCTTATTTTTGTGATTTTGGCTTTGATCCTTGTATTTAAATTACAGTGAATACTTTTATTTGAACACCAAATACTGATTCCAGAGACTTCCTTTGTATTTTACACTGGTTTGGACTTGCAAGGGGATGGATGAAATCTTTTGTGACTCTTCGTTTTTGCCTGCTGTTTGATTTTGGCCTCCCTGCTCTTATTCTTTACCATCTGGCATGTTCTGGAAATTATTGACTGGGATTTTGAATGACTATGTTAAGGATCCTGGAAGATAAGTCTTCCTCCCCATCTGGATTTGAACCCATAAATGTAGCCCCCCTGGTTATGGATAACACACCAACATGGTGGATCACTACAACAAATCCAAAAACCATCATTAAGGTGGACGTGGGGAAATCCAATGTTTATGCCTGGGATAAGCAGCATGGAATCTATTGAACGTTTGGGATCCTGCCAGTATTTGTGACCTGGATTGGCTACTATTGCAAAAAGGATACTAGGTATGATAGACCTTTAGTCTGACCCAGTTTGGCAGAGACTTAAATCTGCTGCAGACAAAGTAAAGAAATATAAAAATACTTTAAAACCCCTGTGTGCTCTTCTGTGAATGAAAATGTTCTGCAAGAACCAGCATAAACCATTCACAGTGTTAACAGACTGGAAAATGGGCTGTACTTTTTAGCCTGCCCAGAGAACAGTATCACATGGCTAGCAGAGGAAGAAGCCAAAGGAATGCTGGGAGACCATTTAAGGAAGAAAAAATTTCAAACTGGATGGCTCTGTCTATATGAGAGGCACAGGTTGGACAGGAGTTCAATTCCAAGAAGTGCAGAGTCATGCATATGGGGCGTGGAATCCGAAAGAAGTGTATTTGATAGGGGGTGAAAGGCTGATGTGCACAGAGCAGGAGAAAGCCTTGGGGTGATAGTGTCTAACGATCTGAAGTTGGCGAAACAATGTGACAAGGCGATAGCTAAAGCCAGAAGAAAGCTGGGCTGCATAGAGAGAGGAATATCGAGTAAGAAAAGGGAAGTGATTATCCCCTTGTACAGGTCCTTGGTGAGGCCTCACCTGGAGTACTGTGCTCAGTTCTGGAGACTGTATCTCCGAAGGGACAGAGGCAGGATGGAGGCGGTCCAGAGAAGGGCGACCAAAAAGGTGGATGGTCTTCATTGACTGACTTATGAGGAGAGATTGAAGACCTAAATATGTATACCCTGCAGGAAAGGAGGAGCAGGGGTGATATGATACAGACTTTCAGATTCTTGAAAGGTTTTAATGATCCAAAGTCAACGACAAACATTTTCCATTGGAAAAAATTCAGCAGAACCAGGGGTCCCGATTTAAAACTCCAGGGAGGAAGACTCAGAACCAATGTCAGGAAGTATTTCTTCATGGAGAGGGTGGTGGATGCCTGGAATGCCCTTCCGGAGGAAGTGGTGAAGACCAAAACTGTGAAAGATTTCAAAGGGGCGTAGGATAAACACTATGGAATCATAAAGTCTTGACGATGTGAATGAAGAGAAGAGGCATGGGGGTGGCTTGCGGGAATGTCGGCTACTACCTGGTGATTAATACCCTTATTCAATAAACATATACACGGTTAATGCAACTTCAACATTGCTCTTGCTTCAACGGCAAGAGGAAATGTGGGAAAAAATATTTGCATTCATAAATAAGCGTGGGAGTAGCTTGCTTGTTGTGGTGGTTACTACCCCAAACCAAATAAGCCTTATACTTCTCTTTCAATGCATATCCAGCATAGCCCTGTGCTTCAATGGCAGGGGGGAATGAAGATAAGAGGATTTACAGTCAGACAACTACCATCAAGGACTGAATTGCATAGTCTGGGTAAACAAATCAGCGTGGGAGTAGCCTGCTTGTTGCAGCGGTTACTACCTCGAACCAATTAAGCCTGAAACTTCACTTTGAATAAATATACAGAGCAGCTCACTGCTTCAACTGCAGGGGGAATGAAGAAAAGAGGATTTATATTCAGACAACAACTAACAAGGACTAAATTGCACAGGCTGGGTAAACAAATAAGTGTGGGAGTAGCTTGCTTATTGCGGCGGTTACTACCCCTAACCAATTAGGCTAGATACTTCACTTTGATGCAGCTCCAGCACTGCTGTCTACATCAATGGCTGGGGTGGAAGGAAATTAAAACCAAAAAGTTACCAATAAGGGCCCTGACCTCAGCGGTCAGAGTAACAGATACGTATGAGAAAAATAAGTGTGAAAGCTTGTTGGGAAGACTGGATGGGCCGTTTGGTCTTCTCTTGTCGTTATTTCTATGTTTCTATGAGTTGGAGCAAGAAGAAAGGAGTATATACGGCAGCCCTGCAAACAGTTCTTCTCCTGAAGAGCTAATTATTGAGAGGAAGAGACAGAATCTTCTCTTTGAAGAAATAGAGAGATAGACAGCTGTTCTTACTTCATAGCTGAGCTACATCTAAAATCCTGGCAAGGCACTGAGGAATAGGAGCTATCCAGGTCCAGGAGCTCATGGTTGGATCAGCTTCCTAAGAGAATGCGTTCAATAATCTAAACTTTTCACAGAGAGAATTTTAGCAGAGGAATGAGTAGTTTTATTTTCTTGCCTTTTGTCTACAAATTCAGTAACTCATCTTAACTGCTTCAACCTTTCAGCTGAAGTCAAGCATAGGCCCTTGCCATAGCCACAGGAGATAGGACAGGGAAAGAGAAGCTGATGGACCATGTCCTTTCTGTAAGAGACTTAAACCAGGCCCAATTTCATTTTAGTACCAAGTAAACCTTTTGGGGAAGCTTCCAGGAGTGAGAGAGACCTTCCTTACACTGCAGTGGTCATCTATTTGGTTTGTCACCTAACCAGCTTCACCATCAAGAAGGACTTCTTCATGTTCTTGCTTGCTTTCTTTTTCCACAGAATTTTCAATTTGGGATAGGGTGCACCCTTTACAAACTGGTTATCTTGGGGTGGATCAGTCCCCCCCCCCCCAATCTTTTTGAGTACTCTGAGGTCAAGAAAATTTTTAAAAGCTCTGTACTTCACTGCTTCTCCCCCCCCCCCCCCAACCTTCCTATATTAGTGTTCCTTATATATATATATTTTTTTTACTATCCATATGAGTATGTTGGTTGCCCTGGTTTACAGGCCATACCCAGTGTTATTTCTGCATAGCTTTATTTAAAATAAGAAAACTGTATGTGTATATTTTGCTTCACTGCTTTATTTTTTCTATTTAATGTTCTGGTTGGATTTACTGTCTACTTACTTAATACTTACTAGTAAAATACTAGTAAAAAGGTTAATTACTTTTTTATTCTGGTGTGATAATTTTATCTGGTCTGTGGTGCCATAAGTGAAAGGTTATTTGGAAATGGCACAGAATTTTAGTATCAGGGTGAGAGGGACCATGTCTAATCCCCCACTTAGGCTACAAACTTGAAGATCAATCATATTAGTAAATATAATTTCTTATGTGGTACTTTCCATCCCAGGCATTGGGGTAATTCATAGTCCAGACCAAGTGCGCGGGGGGCACATATGCAAATATTGAATATATGATAAAACATATACAAAGGGGTTGAATTAGAAAACGCTTGATTCAGGTGAACAGGAGCACCAACTAGACAGTATTTTCTAACCATGTGTTCCTCTTTCTAGCTCAATCACTACATTAAGGAGGTTCACTTTAAAACCCCTAATGGATATGAGATTTTCTTTGATGACAAAGGGAATGTGCCAGCTCACTTTGACATTGAAAACTGGATCCTGCTCCCTGATGGTTCTTTAAGCAGAGTCAATGTTGGAAAATTCAATTCTTCAGCTTCAAGTGGGCTGCAGCTGTTTGTGAACCAAAGTGCCATCTCATGGAATCCTTCCTTTAACCAGGTTTGGGAATTTTAATTTGTTTTTAGTAGATTATATATTGCATTCAAGAAAAGTTACCAGGAAGTGGAGGAGAGCATCATAAGGTATCAGCTTTGTTTTCAAGACAAGCCAAGTGAACTCATCATTTATTTATGTCATGCTTTTCCATCAAAAGAATCCAAAGCACGTTCCAGGACCTATAACAGATACCTCATATACAATATGCAAAGCAGAATGGTTTAGTACAGTAGAGGTACAGATCTGAGTGTACAGGAGCACATCAGGAATAGCAGATGCAGTATGCTAAAAGAGCAAGTTTAGTACAGCGGGGTGGGGTTTAGATGTATGTGGAGATTATGTACGTTCATGCTACTGGTTTGGGGCAAACACTGCTTCAAATAGACATGTTTTCACTAGTTTTCTGAAGGATAGGAGCCCAGGGAAGAGTCTGATGTTAGGAATAGGGTGTTTCAAATGTTTGGGCAGTGGCATAGAAGAATTAAATTATGTGTGTGTGTGTGTGTGTGTGTGTGTGTGGGGGGGGGGGGGGGTCGAAGATTAACATGGATGGACAGTAGACATTCATGTCTAAGTCCTATTAGTTGTAATCTTATCGATAATTAATAGGGATGTGAATCATTTTTGAACGATTAAAATTATCGTCAGATAATTTTAAAATCGTCCAAAATTGTTAGAGTGCACGATATAATACAAATGCCCCCGATTTATCGTCAGGGGCATTTGTATTGTATCGTTAAATAGGGCGCGGGAAAACCGGCACACCAAAACAACCCTAAAACCCACCCCGACCCTTTAAAACAAATCCCCCACCCTCCCGAACCCCCCCAAAATGTTTTAAATTACCTGGGGTCCAGTGGGGGGGGGGGGGGGGGGGGGGGGGTCCCGGCGCGATCTCCAGCTCTCTGGCCATGGCTGCATTAAGAGAAATGGCGCCGGTGGCCCTTTGCCCTTATCATGTGACAGGGCAAAGGTAGCACCGGCGCCACTTTGGTTCCTGGTTCTCAATGTCAAGCATGCAGGAGATCGCTCCCGGACCCCCGCTGGACCCCCAGGGACTTTTAGCCAGCTTGGGGGGGCCTCCTGACTCCCACAAGACTTGCCAAAAGTCCAGCGGGGGTCCGGGAGCGACCTCCTGCACGCGGGCCGTATTGCCAATATTCAAAATGGCGCCGGCGCTACCTTTGCCCTCACTATGTCATACAGAGCCATCCAGTTTGAAATTTTTTCTTCCTTAAATGGTCTCCCAGCATTCCTTTGGCTTCTTCCTCTGCTGGCCATGTGATACTGTTCTCTGGGCAGGCTAAACAGTACAGCCCATTTTCCAGTCTGTTAACACTGTGAATAGTTTATGCTGGTTCTTGAAGAACATTTTCATTCACAGAAGAGCACACAGGGGTTTTAAAGTATTTTTATATTTCTTTACTTTGTCTGCAGCAGATTTAAGTCTCTGCCAAACTGGGTCAGACTAAAGGTCTATCAAACCTAGTATCCTGTTTGCAATAGTAGCCAATCCAGGTCACAAATACTGGCAGGATCCCAAACGTGTGAGCGCGGTCAGTGGTGCAGCTAGCTTGGAGAAATTTTTGATAAAGCTACGATAATAATTGGCAAATCCGAGAAACCACTGAAGTGCACGTAAACTGGTAGGCTGAGGCCAGTCCTGCATATTTTTCAATTTAGCAGGATCCATCTGGAAACCTTGCTTGGAGATAATATATCCCAAAAAAGGTAAGGATTCGGTCTCGAAAACACATTTCTCTAGCTTGGCATATAATTGATGATCTCGTAAACGTTGCAGAATCTTATAACGTGTTGACGATGAGTTTGTAAGCCTTAGAAAAAATCAATATATCGTCTAGATAAACCACCACACAGATAAAGAGTAAGTCTCTGAAGATTTCGTTAATGAAGTGCTGGAAGACGGCCGGAGCGTTAGTTAAGCCAAACGGCATAACTAGATATTCATAATGTCCATCCCTGGTGTTAAAAGCCGTCTTCCATTCATCACCTTCACGAATCCGGAGTAGATTATATGCTCCACATAAGTCAAGTTTAGAGAAAATTCGAGCTCCTTGTAGTCGATCAAATAATTCCGCAATAAGGGGTAACGGATATCTGTCCTTGATGGTTATAGCGTTGAGTCCCCTAAAGTCGATACAAGGTCGTAATGTCCCATCCTTTTTCTCTACAAAAAAAAATCCAGCTCCCGCCAGGGAGGTAGATCTTCGGATGAAGCCCTTCTGTAGATTGTCCTGAATATATTCGGACATAACCTGAGTCTCTGAAGCAGATAATGGATATGTTCCCCACGAGGTGGCGTGGATCCCGGAATCAAATTAATAGCACAATCAAACTCCCTGTGTGGAGGCAATGTGTCGGCGGCCTCCTTGGAGAATACGTCCGCAAATTGTTCGTATTGAGAGGGTAACTTCCCTAGGCCAGAGGTACAGATGAAACTCTGTGTGTGAGTCACTTCTCTTAAACAAGCTCCATGGCAATTGGACCCCCAATGAGTAAGTTTTAAAGAAGTCCAATCAAACTAGGGGTTGTGACATTGCAACCACGGAATGCCAAGGACCGCCGGGTGAATGGCTTTTCTAATTACGTAAAAGGTAATCTGTTCAGAGTGGTCTGGTGCGATGTGACAATCCAGAGGTTCAGTCTGATGCGGTATAGTGCCTGGTAATGGGTCACCGTGAATAAATGAAACAATTAACGGCTTTGGGCAGGGATGGGTAGGGATCCGTAATTGATCAACTATCTCTTGGAGGATAAATTCTCCGCCAGCACCAGAGTCCACTAGAGCCAAGGTAGTGAATTCATGTCCTTCAATTGTGAGGGTGACTGGTATTGTGAGTGGGGGAGCTGGAGATGTAAGGCCTAGGGTTACTCCCCCCATGGACCCTAGGCTTTGTAGTTTCCCGGACGGATTGGACAGACTGCGATACGATGGCCGGAACCTCCACAATATAGACAAAGTCCTTCCTTACGCCGTCTCTGTCATTCTGCCAGAGATAGAGGACCTCTGCCAAGCTGCATGGGTTCTTTGGTGGTAGTTTCGTTGGATGACCCTTCTCGAGTGTTCATGGGAAGAGGAGATTGAACATAGGAGGTGGTCGGGCGTCTTCTAGATCCCAGGCTTTCCTGAACCCTTTCTTGAAGTCGTCGATCAATTCTGGAGGCGAGCTCAAAAAGGGAATTTAAGGAAGTTGGAAGTTCCCTGGCCGCCAGTTCGTCTTTGATCTTAGCAGATAGTCCTTCTAGGTAAATTGTTCGGAGTGTTGACTCTTCCCAATGAAGTTCCATCGCCAAGGTTCGAAATTCAATATTATAATCCATGAGGGCACGCCCTCCTTGACGGAGATGAAGGAGAGAAGACCCAGCAGCTGCTTGTTTCCCAGGTTCTTCAAACACAGTCCAAAACAATTCCAGGAAATGTGGAAGGTCCTGTAACACCGGGTCAGCGTGTTGCCACAACGGAGAGGCCCATGCCAGGGCTTTACCTTCTAATAAAGATAATATATAGGTAGTCTTAGTTATATCATCTGGAAAGAGTGAAGACTGCAGACGGAAATGCATGCTGCAATGGTCTAGGAAATCTTTTTGGGCCACCAGGTAATGTTGATTTTGTGGGCCTGAGCTCAAAGTCGATGGGACATGGCCCACCTAGGCCTACCCATTTCTCTAACCTATTGAAACCTTAAGACAAAAACCACACAATAAAAGACACTGCCAGAAAGTAAAGTTTCAAAATATGTGACAACTAAGATGTCAAATAGCACATGACATTGTAACTGAAATTACCAGCACATTTTGTGTGTGATATGTACATACATTGTTACAAATGGCAACATGACATATACATAATATAATGTTATCCATTAGCAAAATGATGATTACAGCAAAGAACCTAAAAAATGAAAGTGGCAATCCAATAGTTACTCTAATGTTAGAGCTGATGCCAGCACAATGTGATAGCAATAGAAGGCCCAGACAGTCCATGTTGAAAGAGTGCAATGAAAAGGGACTGTTAAAGGACCATGGCAGCAAAGCTCAAGAAAAGTCCCAAACGGTGTATGTTGAAAGAATGTACTGAAAAGGGACTGCTAATGTGTCATGGCAGAAAAGTTCAAGATAAGGCCCAGACAGTCCATGTTGAAAGAGTGCACTGAAAGGAGACTGCAAAAAGGCTACAGCAGCAAAGTTCAAGTAGGAAGCAGCAGCTCCAGGATCAGAGTGTGCAGCATGGAGGCAGCAGGACCAGTACTAGAGAAGGCAGCATGGATGAGGCAGCATGAGATGAGATGACATAGCAGCATGGAGGCAACAGTTTGAGATGAGATAAGATGAGATGAGATACCAGCAGCAGGATGAGATTAGATGTGATACCAGTATGGAGACAGCAGCAGGATGATATGAAATGAGGTGGCAGCAGCAGAATGAGATGAGATAAGATGAAACACCAGCATCAGGATGAGATGAGACATGATAAGACAGCAGTAGGACCATTACTAGAGACCTCAGCAAGAAGGCAGGACTAAGGGAGAGCATAGGAAGAGCATAATAAGAAAGCAGCAGGACAACACTGACAGACAGTAGATCATCCACATCAGCAAGCTAGCATAGGGACCCTGTAAACAGGATGGGCCGAACAGATTTCCGCCATATAGCTGACGCAGGAAATCTGTAGGCAGGATGGGCCTGAAGTCTTCTTCCATCTAGCTGGCAGACAGGACAGGATGAGCATTCTTCTTCCATCTAGCCAGCACAGGAACTCTATAGATAGGATGGGCCTGGCTTGTTTGAAACTGTCATCTATGATGTAATTGTTAAGGTTTGGTTGGTACCAGTCAGCTTCTTGGGACTTTGCCTCCCCACAACTTTTTGGTGGCTGCGGGTGGCATTTCCTTTAGTGGCCTACCCAACTTCATCCTGAGAGCCCGGGACTATTTCCTGGAGTTGACCTTGCAAGGAGGTTGATGGCATGGGGGCTAGCTGTTGCAAATTCTGGTTTAGTTTCAGGACCGCTCTAGTTAAGTTGGTGATGTGGTTAAGCTCTGTGTAAGGGCTGCTGTCTGCTGCTGCATGGCCTGGGTATGGGCGACTTGAGTCCTCCTCAAGAAGACCATCTCTGCCCATATATGGTCAGTGTACCCCATGCTTCTTCTCAGTGCTGTCTAGTGTGGTCTGTGCTATAGGATCCACTGCCGGTACTGCAGGTAATGGAGTTGGTGGTGGCTGAAGTGCTGTCTGTGGCTGCAGAGCTGGCATCATGGGGCTCATGGAATGAGCTGGCTGGCTGTCTTCCACAAGCCACTGGTCACATCGCATGCTGGAGGCAGGTGGTGACTGGATTGGTTTCTCCCATGGCAGTGCACTCCAAAAAGCTAGAGAGGTTTAGGATGGCAACAAAGGGTAGAGGTGATCCAAGGGGTTGAAGTAGCAGTTGCTACTGCTGTTGATGCTGCTGCTGCTTCTCCTCCTTCTCCTCTTGCTTGCTCCACTGTGTCAGAGCATCCAGTTGAAAGGGGCCGCTGAGACCTGGGACTGCGCTGCTGGTTCCTGGGGTTTCATTGCTGGGACTGGGGGTTTCATGAGCTGGGATTTCCTGGGTGAGAGCTATGGAAACAAAGAAGAAGACATAAGTATGAATACTAAGAAGTACACAAGAAAGCTCTTGGGGAACCAAGACAGCTGCCCTGACTTGCTGCTTGTGAGACGCTCGACGGAGCCCAGCCGTTTTTGCTTCAAAAATGCCCCACTCTGGTAGAAAAAGAAGAGCCAGAGAGCGGGGTTTACCTATACAATTGTCGGTTGTGGAGGCTCGGGGTCCAATGGACTTCCATGTCCTATGTGGAGGACTTAATCCAGGAGCGGGCTCGCTGGAGGAGAGCCGGCAAGCAGAAGAAGCCAGTTCGCTCCCTGAGCTGTCAATCTCTCTTTCCCCAGAGGAGCGGCGTGCCCCCTCCAACCCTGCTGAAGCAAATGCATTGGGCCAGCCTAAGGGAGAGTGGCTGAGAGAGATCGTGGAGACGCTGCAGTGCCTTCTGATTTGGCGTTTTTTCAAATAGCGCCGAATAAGGATTCAGGAAAGGAGGAGGCTTCATCTGTTGACAGAGTAAGAAGGCAAGGAGAAGATTTAGTGTTTCCACAGGTAGCTTGCCAACCAGTGGAACTGGTAAGACCTACTTCTATTACTTTGGACTCCTTATGGGACGCTATACAGGCTTAAAATTTGAATTTGGCTAGCCAATTTAACTCTGTATCTAATTACTTTTCTATCCTGGATACTCGTATTAATTATGTGGAGGAAGAAGTGGTTGAAACAAAAAAGAATTGTGATTTAAATAAGGCTGAGATGGGAAAACTGATGAGTTTGCAACAAAATGTTATAAAGGAAAATCAAATGCTCGCCTACCAGCTGGAAAATTTAGAAAATCAATATAGGAGGAAAAATGTACATTTTATTAATTACCCCAAGGATCCTACTGTGGTCCCAAAAGAAATGTGGAGGAGATATTTAATGGAAAATCTGAAGATTCCAGAGAAAGCTATGCCACTTATTTCTTGCATATATTAAATACCTCCATTTAAGAAGGGCTCTGGAGATATGAATGAAGTAGTGGAGTTTTCACCTATAGTTAAATCTCCCTTGGATGTATCAGCGCTTTTGGAAACTACCCAAAAAGATCTTGTAGATCTGAGTAAGGAAGCTGCAGTCAGTTGGTAATCTAAAAAGCAAGTTTTATTAATGAAAAGACAAGAAGACAAAAAGGAGAGAGGAACAAAAAGAAAAGAGAGAGAGAAAAAAAGGTAATTTGTTCCTCGGAGTAGCATGCGATACAGCAACGGTATAAGTTTCAAGTCTACTCAGCATTCCTGCTGTGTGCACAACTTTTTAAGCCTTTCCTTGTGTCCAATCAGAATGCATCGTCAGCTTCCTTGGGTGTGTTTCTTTTTTCCAGTTACCAATGGGACTTGTTACTCCTAATCCAATCAGGTCCAGCCTTGGGGGTGGTGGCTCCTTTTCGTGCGTACACAGGATGTTCTTTGTTTCACAAGAGAGTCAGGTAAACTAGCCAGAACTGGTTTCTTAGAAGCACATTGTCACAATGTATAGAAAATGTTGCAGCTATTTTAAAATTACATTCTTCATACACATACAATCTGGTTACACCTGTCACATTAATAGTTTCCTTCTTGATGGAATTGGATAAGGAATAGGTCCTTGGAATGTTTTTTCGCCACAGGCTGGAGCATTTACTGAACATGAAGATTCATGTGTTCCCAGACTTTTCAAAACAAAGGAGGAAGCAATTTTTGTTACTCAAACCAAAAATCTTGGAACTGGGTGCTTTTTTCACACTAAAGTTCCCATGTAAATGTTTGATAAAATTTCAGAATGCATCTTATGTTTTTTCCCAACCTTCTCAATTGTCCACTTTTCTGTCGAGTGAGATAACATCTACTCCATTGCCTAATAGCCGTCATGGACAGATTGAAGAATCACTCACCACATAGGTCCTCAATATAGTCAGCATTGCCTATATTTAGTAACAAGTTTACTTTTCTTGAAATTGTGACCTTGATACCTCCTTAATAGTGGACTTGGATGTGGTGATTTATTTACGATGTTGATATTACCTTCTGAGCATTCTCTTATTTGTATGTGATATGTAAAAATATTTTTCGCCACAGATTTTCAAATCAAGTGTATTGTCTTGAGATGTAATTGGAAATGCAGAAATAAAAAAAAAAAAAAAAAGAAGTGCACAAGAACTGTTTTGCATAAGATGTGCCCTTTGCATCATTCAATGTGAGAATCCTATGCAACAAAGTGTGGACGTCTGTAGCAGACTTGACATTTACAGGTGATGTGACTTACTGGCCCTGGCTCACAAAGTGTCCAGTGTCTTGTCCATCCCCTCAAACTCTTCATGTCCCAGCCATTGAATCAGTGCTCCTCCATCGGCATCAGGACACTTGGGCAAGGGGCTCCCCTCTCCAGTCTGCTGCATGCATTTGTTCCTGCTTGCCACATTGTTCTTTTACTGCACGTTTATGTCCCTGTAATGGTGGGCACCCTGCTCTCCGGTCCTCTTGATACCACTGGGCCGGGGTATGGCCGATGTGATGGTCTGACATATCTGACCTTTGGAAGTCCTGGAGTTCATCGCAGCCTAGTTGCCAAACAGAAGGTGGTAATTCCAAAGAAATGCCAACATGATTTCCTCATTGTCCTTCATGCGGAACCTGTAGGCCCATTGTCATGGCCAAGTTGCTGCCTGGCTGCTGCAGGACTGGGTTGCCCCTTTCACTCTCAGTCCTATTCCCCATGCCCTCCATATTGCACTTACCCTGACAAATCCTTACTCCTCTGTTAATTCTCTCTAGCCGTACCCTGTCGTCTTCCTTCCTCAATCACTTGCCTCCCCCTCCTGCTCCTCCTGTCTTTTCCCTCCTTCCTATCTCTAATCCTTGTCATGCTCTTACCACTCCTACTCTTCTCCTCCATCCTATTCTCCCTCCTGCTTTTCCTCCTCACCTCTCCTCTCTTTCCACAACTACCACGAACCATCCACTCCCCAGTACTCGTCTGCATACACCTCAACACACCACTCCTCCACTCCTCACCACTCCTCCACTCCTTCTCTGCTGCTCACTTCTACCCCTCTTCCAATCCTCGCCACTCTTCACCACTCCTTTGCACAAAGAGACAGACAAACTAGAAAAACGCACAAAAACTCCCACACACAGATAAAGACAAAGGTAAAGGAAAACAGATGAGAATACTGAACAACTCACTCAGTTAATCAAGAAAAATGCCTAAGAACATAAGAAATTGCAATACTGTGTCAGTCCGAGGCTCTATCAAGCCCAGCATCCTATTTCCAACAGTGGCCAATCCATATTACAGGACGCCGGTATATGTAAAGAAAGAATATATAGCACAATACAGAAAATGAGGTGCAATGCATAAAATGACACACAATGTGCAAAAAGAAGTGTGACTTATTAGTGGTTTACGTGATGCAATAGACAATCGCATGTCATGATAATTACATTAGCAGAGCGATGTGTCTTTAATTTATCTAACCATGCCGATTTTTTATTGCAGCCCACAAGCTTTATTTACCTTTTTTTGATGAATCTAGGCCTATGTTAGAATAATTTATAACCTATACAGCAGTTATACAGGCACGTCTGACTTCTATGAAGAAATGGGCTTTTAAATGTATATTTTTAACAGTTTTATATGTATTGACTTGAAGAGAAAGGATTTTAACAATTTTATTGTTTGGAAATATGTCTTATTGTTTTGTGCTTGGATTTTATTGATTTAAGGAAATGTCTTTTTCTTGTAAAGAGAATCAACTGCTAACTATGCAGTGTGAGTATATTTCCCATTCTTTTCTGTCCACAGACACCCCGCTCTGTGTGCTCTGAGAGTTGTCTTCCTGGATACAGGAAAACTCTTCAGAGTCAGAAGCCAATCTGCTGCTTTGACTGCATCCCTTGCTCTGAAGGAGAATTTTCCAACAAAAAAGGTCAGAAAAAAAACCCCCAGGTTATTATTTCCTAAATGCAGCCCCTGTCCCAGTCAGCTCTTGGGAGTGGGGAGTGCTCTTCAATGTCCTTAGGATTTTGTACTCATGGGGGCTCTTCTTGCGCACCTGTCAAGGACCCCAAAAAGACGACATCCACACCAGCTCTAATTCAAATTATAAATCTCTACTGACTGAAGGCAGGAAAAAGACAAAAACATAGCTAATCTTCTGAATAGTGCAGCATCCTCAATCATAAATCAGGAAGCAAAGTCACAACAACAACCCAAGACTCATTCACCATTCCACACTTCTTTCCCCAAACAGGTCAGCTCTTTGGAATGGGCACCCTGGGCCTTCCCAGTACCTGTTTGGTAGATGAATTCTTTTCTCCAGGTTCTTCCTCTCTCCTGCTTTTAGTCTCGCACTGATTGCAGCTGAACCACTCTCTAAAGCTGATGAATTTTCACTAGCAGTTCCCTTCCTCTAGCACCTCCCAATACACCGGTCCACCAACTCTCCAGGGAAATCCTCTTCTCCACAAAGGTTCCCGTTTCACTCTGGCAGACTTTCCAAAGCACAAAGCAGGTTTTGCCTTTTCTCACATCTCCTGACATCTCAGCTCTGTAAGACCCCCTTTAGACTCCAATCTTTTGAAAGTCAAGGACGTTCTCTCCCCAAATCCTTCTCCTCCTCTCCTATAGAAACCCAATGCTTTGAATCCTGTCCTCACTCACTTGGCCATCCCTGTAAAGCTTTAGATTTCTGTTTTACTGGTCTACTAGATTTGTTGCATTTGTTATTATGTTTTAATGTGATGTGATTTTGCTCATAATTTTGTAATCTGCATTGATTAGTTTCTGTCAGATGTAGCAGAATTCAGTGGCATTAAATAAATAAAGATTAGGTTCATCACGTTCCCTCTGTGAAAAGAGATACCTGCTCTCTCAGCCCTGAGCTGATTTTAATCCTCCTCTGTTACATGGGCACAGGAGATTTGTTAATAATCAAACACGTCCAGTACACTTACAATACACCGACCTCACTCATAGAGACAGGGTCTGGATGGAGACAACTAAGTCACACTGCTGACAGGATGACCTGTTGAGACCACAATTTCAATTCCATTAAAGGGCAAACACAGGTGCAGAGGACAGAATTTGACCCCCAGTGCAATAATTTGGAATATATACTTACAAATGCAGGGCTTTCATAATCATTTTAATAAATAATATTTATATATTTGCTTGTTTTCTTACAGGGGAGGATTGGCCTATCGGGGAATCGGGCATCCCCCGGTGGGCCGGTCGCACTAGTCACGTGGTCTGCCGAGCGCGGCCGTGACAGAGCCGTGCTCGGCAGACCACGTGGTATCTCCTGGGCCGGCCTGGGCAGCGAATCCCCGGGCCAGTCTTCATCGGGAATCAGCAGCTGTTTCCTTATGTTTGATGTAACATCTCAGAATCAGCCAGTTTGTAAAATGTAATATATTGGAAATGAATTAAAGCATAACTCCTCTGAAACAAGGGTATGACAAGGAATGAAAGCATGAATAGATAAACAGAAAGATTGATCGACAGATACAAAAAGAGTTGATCGTGTACATTTTTATTGTAAGCTGTCTAGTACTGTATATATAGTGGGATTTATTATTTAAAAAAATATAAATAAAAAGAAAATAATATATTTAAAATTTCCTTACATTTACATATTTATTTATTTATTTATTTATTTATTTATTTGCTTTTATATACCGACATTCGATCGAGATATCACATCAGTTTACATATAACTCGGTGAATAGGGCAGGGTCTGCCTTATTTTACATGAAACAATTAACATAATATGGATATATTATTAAAAATTGTAGATTTTCTTTAAAAATTCTGAAAAGTTGGAATAAAAATGTGTATGGAAATAAGTTTAAATATGTTGTTTTCTATAGATGCAGATAATTGTCTGAAGTGCCCTGAAGATCGATGGCCCAGTGAGAAGAAGGATGACTGCCTCCCAAGAGTCATAGACTTTTTGTCCTATGGGGATCCCTTGGGTGCAGCTTTGACTTCCATTGCTATTCTCTTTTCAATCATAACTGCCCTAGTGCTAGCAATCTTTATTAAATACCAAGACACACCCATAGTGAAAGCCAATAACCGAGATCTCAGCTACATCCTCCTCCTCTCCCTCATGCTGTCCTTCCTCTGCTCTTTGGTATTCATGGGGCATCCTGGAAAGGTGACCTGTCTACTTCGACAAGTTGCTTTTGGGATCATTTTTACAATTGCAGTTTCTTCAGTGCTGGCAAAAACCATTACCGTAGTCATTGCCTTCAGTGCCACCAAGCCTAGCAGCAAGTTAAGGAAATGGGTAGGAACAAGAGTCTCCAGCTCTCTAGTCCTTCTTTGCTCCTTGGGTGAAGTTCTGATATGCATTGCATGGCTGCTTATATCTCCTCCATTCCCAGACTATGACTCACAGTCTGAACCTGGAAAGATAATACTACAGTGTAACGAGGGATCCACCATAGCATTTTATAGTGTGATTGGGTACATGGGCTTCTTGGCTCTCCTAAGTTTCATTGTGGCTTTCCTAGCAAGGAAGTTGCCTGATAGCTTTAATGAGGCCCAGTTCATCACGTTCAGCATGCTGGTGTTCTGCTGTGTTTGGGTCTCCTTCATCCCAGCGTACCTGAGCACCAAAGGCCAATACATGGTGGCAGTGGAGATCTTTGCCATCCTGGCTTCTAGTTATGGACTGCTGGGCTGTATATTCATCCCCAAGTGCTACATTATTCTGGTCAGGCCAGACCTGAACACAAGGGGGCATTTAATTGGAATACAATATTCTAATAAAGCTAAATGCAAAAGGATTTCTTCTTCATGAACACCCCCGAAAACCTACCCCAAACCCCCCTGCACGCGCCGGTAGCCTATGTTGCATAGGCTGCCGGCGCGCGCAAAGACCCAGGACGCGCGTAGGTCCTGGGGCTTTCCTGGGGGGGCGTGTCGCGGCTGGCGCGTCATCGTGGGCATTCCAGGGGTGGGGCTGCAGACGTGGTTCCAGCCCGGGGCGTGGCCACGGCCTCCAGACCAGCCCCCGGACTGGAACATGGCGCGCCGGCAGCCAGACTGGGGCAGGCGTAATTTTTGCAACAAAGGTAGGGGGGTTTAGATAGGGCTCGGGGGGGGGGGGGTGGGTTAGGTAGGGGAAGGGAGGGGAAGGTGCGGGGGGGTGGGGGGGGTGGAAGGAAAGTTCCTTCTGAGGCCACTCTGATTTCGGAGCGACCTCGGAGGGAACAGAGGCAGGCAGCGAGGCTCGGTATGCACAGGCTGCCGATTTTGGACAGCCTTGAGCGCGCTGACCCCGGATTTTAACAGATACATGTGGCTACGTGCATATCTATTGAAATCCGGCGTACTTTTGTCTGCACCTGGTGCACGAACAAAAGTACGCGCACGCGTATTTTTATAAAATCTGCCCCAGTATTTGTGTACCCTTAAAATACAAGAATTACTTTCTGAGTTAATCAAAGTAATTTTATTTTAGATTTAGAGGGGTGGATTTTCAAAGGGTTACGCCCATAAGATACTCGCATAATCCCCGAAAACCTACCCCTGCGCACGCCGAACCTATTTTGCATAGGCTCAGTGGCACGCGCAAGCTGCTGGATGCGTGTATGTCCAGGGGCTTTTAAAAATGGGTTGTCTGGGGCGGGGCAGGGGGCGTGGTGGTAGTCTGGGAGTGGGTGCGGGCGCGTAGTGGCGGTCCAGGTAGCGTGCACAAATGTACCCCGCAAAATGGTAACTTTTATCTGGCAGAAGATACCCAGAGAAATGACAGCTTGTATCTCTTTAATTTCATAAAGTCAGGATAGAGATACCATCTATAATAGAAAAGACTAAGGGATCAAGAGTTATGAGAGACTTCCTGCTCCTGCTCGCTAGCATCAATAACAAGTTCCAGATTCAATCAGTGAAAGCTTCTCTTTATCTCTGGTGCTAGTAGATTCTCCACTCGCTAACAGCACTCTCTAACTCTACTTCCAAGCTGCCGCTTTGAGGGAAAAAAGCAATGTGCACACTCAATCTAACAGAGACATTTGTAAATCAAAAATTAAATAAGAGAAACACAGAATTAGAAATAAATAGAAAGTAAACATACACAAACATTAGAAATATACACAGAGTGTAGTAAAGAAAAGAGCAGAATACTTACCTGAAAGTTTTAATATCTGAAAAACAAGACACCCAAAGGTTTAGTCCTTAGAACTGAATATAGTGCATAATATTGATAAGGGTGGAGGATAGGGAAGATCCTTGGAGGACGCCATGAGGGAGTGGGAAGAGTTTCGATTCGCAGTTGTTTAGTCGCACTTTATATGATCTGTTAGATAAGTAGGATTTGAACCATTTGAGGGTTTTGTCGCCGAGTCCGATTTCTGTTAGCTGTGATAGTAGAGTTGTGATTGATGGTATCGAATGTGGCAGAGATGTCCAGTAGTATTAGGAGGTAGGAGTGTCCAGCATCAAGACCTCTCAGGGTGGTGTCTGTGAGGGATAGTAGTAGGGTTTCAGTGCTGTGTGATTTCTTGAATTTGTGTTGAAAGGGGAAGAAGATTTTGTGTGTTTCGAGGTGTTCCGAGAGTTGGCGGTTGACAATTTTTTCTAGGATCTTCGAAATGAAGGAGAAGTTTGAGATGGGTCTGTAGTTTGCAGGGTCGGAAGGATTCAGTTATGCTTTTTTTAGAATGGGTTTGATTACGGCACATCAGGATAGATTCTCTTCTAGAATCCAACCGGATCTCCCCCTTTGTTTGACACCTCTCGTTTATCCATTCCCCACAAAGTTGAACTTCCTTGTGTGTAATCGTTCCCTTATTGCATCGCATTTATTCTCTCCTTTTGCTCCCTGTCCACAACCTTGTTCAATTGTTCTCAATTTAAATCAGTGTCGAGTTAATATTTAATGGGGTAAAGCCTCAGACCTGCACTTATGGTCCCGAGCAATTTCCTGTTCAATTGTTAAAGTTTTATACTAATAATAACTGTTTTAATCGTTATATGTAAAGTTTTTGTAGACTCACTTTCTAACTGTTTCATTCCTGTTTCTTGTAAAGCCGAGGGCAGTTTGTTAACCCCGGCCAATTAGCCGTTCTATGTAAACCGGATTGATTTGTATCTCATACAGGAATTTCGGTATATAAAAATTAATAAATAAATAAATAAATAAATAGCAGTCAAATTAACAGGATAAGAAAACTTATACTTTTCTGAATGTAATCTGAAATTTATTTCTCTGAACGGGTTCTCTTGTTCTTAGTAATTTCTGTTAAGAGATAAATGACATTTTTTACTGTGAAGTGTTACTAGATGTTTTTTGAACATTGCCATTTCATGCTGTATTTTTATGTGCTAATTTTACTTGATTCACAATGATTCATGCTGAGTAATAATCCATTACCTTCTTAATAAAATGAAATATATATATAGATAAAAATTACTGCACATGTCTGTATCATCTGATATGTATGTATCATACAACAATGGGACCGATGTAATAAGACCCACAGTGAAATTAGCACTAGTTATCGGCGCATAGTTTATTAGGGAACGCAACAAAACCAGGCACCTCCATGGAATGTAATAAAGGGCCCATATTGAAATGAGATGCGCACAGAAATTCTGGGATGGATTTTAAAAGGATTTACGAGCGTAACTGGCCTTATGAGCGCCGGACCTATTTTAAAAAGTCCTGGTGAACCGCGTAAAGCCCCTGGACACGTGTAAGTGCCAGGAATTTACTGACGAGGCAGTCAGGGCGGGGCAGGGGTGGGACCAGAGGACTCTGCCTGAGCGGCCATTGCCGCTGTATCGGAGGATTGCGTGCCGGCTCACGCAACTTGTGCCTGCCCAATGGCAGGCACAAAAGGTAAGATAATAATTTTGGGGGGGTTAGAGTAGAGGGTGGGAATGTCAGGTTAAGAGGAAGGGAAGTTCCCTTCCAGGCCACTCCAATTTCGGCTTTTTTATAAAACAGCAAATAATTTAGTGATTGAATAGTGGAATTGAAGGTTTGCAGAGTGATATCTAACCCTTCAAGTTCCATCTATAGACGCGTAGCAGCTATACCAGCAGATGATAGCAGTTACGGGAATGCAGCATTGTTTAAAAATACAATCCTAGAAGCACAGTCCAGATGTATTCCACGCATTAAGAAAGGTGGAAGGAAGGCAAAATGATTACCGACATGGTTAAAAAGTGAGTTGAAAGAGGATATTTTAGTAAAAAAAAAATCCTTCAAAAATTCGAAGAAGGATCCATCTGAAGAAAATAGAAAAAGCATAAGCATTGTCAAGTTATGTGTAAAACATTGATAAGACAGACTAAGAGAGAATTTGAAATTAAGTTGGATATAGAGGCAAAAACTCATAATAAAATATTTTAAAAATATATCCAAAGCAAGAAACCTGTGAATTGGACTGTTAGAAGACCAAGGGGTTAAAGGGGCTCTTAGGGAAGAGAAGGCCATTGCAGAAAGACTAAGGGGTAGATTTTATAAATCTGCGCACAAGCGTACTTTTGTTCGCGCACCAGGCACGAACAAGAGTACGCGGGATTTCAATAGATACGCGCGTAGCCGCGCGTATCCATTAAAATCCATGGTCGGCACGCGCAAGGCTGCCAAAAATCAACAGCCTGTGCGCGCCGAGCTGCGCAGCCTGCCTCCGTTCCCTCCGAGGCCGCTCTGAAATCGGAGCGGCCTCGGAGGGAACTTTCCTTCGCCCTCCCCTCACCTTCCCCTCCCTTCCCCTACCTAACCCACCCTCCCGGCCCTATCTAAACCTCCCCCCTACCTCTATCCCGAAAGTCACGCCTGCTGGAAGCAGGTGTAACTTTACATGCGCTGGGCCGGCTGCCGCACTCCATTTTCCGGTCCGGGGACTGGTCCAGGGGCCGCTGTCATGCCCCCGGAATGCCCCCGGGCTGGAACCACGCCCCCGAAATGCCTCATCACTCCCGACATGCCCCCGAAATGCCGCGTCACTCCCGGCACGCCCCCCGACACGCCCCTCCATGCAAACCCCGGGACTTATGTGTGTCCCGGGGCTTGCACTCGCCACCGAGCCTATGCAAAATAGGCTCGGCACATGCAGGGGGGGGTTTTGGGGTAAGTTTTCGGGGGGTACGCATGTATGTTACGCGCGTACCCCTTTGAAAATCTACCCCTATATGCATTCTTTGCTTCTGTCTTTACTAATGAGGATGTTGGAGAGATACCAGTTCTGGAGATAGTTTTCAAGGGTGATGAGTAAGATGAAGTGAACCAAATCACTCTGAATCTGGAAGATGTAGTAGGTCAGAATGATAAACTAAAGAGTAGCAAATCACCTGGATTGGATGGTATGCATCCTAGGGTATTGAAGGAACTCAAGAATTACATTTCAGATCTATTAGTTAAAATTTGTAACCTATCATTAAGATCATCTGTTGTGGACTTCTGGTGATGACTTCATCTGTAGGGTAGTCGGAAGTGAGAGTTCCGTGGTTCCCTTCTGTCTTTCTCCCCCCAAAATGGGCTGAAACGGCGGCGAATTTCCTCGGGCTTTCTCTGTAGGACCTCTCATATATCACTGTCCCTGATTCCGCAGCGCAGAACGCTGGATGCCGCGGGAGTGGATAGCAGGCACCTCGCATCTTGGATCACCATCTCACATGCCCAAAATGGCGCCAGCCCGGCAAACCAGTAAGAAATAATCCCCATTTGCGGCAAAGATTCGGGAGGCGCTTGTAGGGGTAACGTGAAAACGATTTGTGAGGCAGGCGGACTGTCCTGGGAGAGTTGGGGCAGCAGAAGATCGGGGCTGCAACGGCGAGGGACCCAGAACGCAGAGCCAGTTCCTAATACCAGCCACGTGGCCAAGATGGCGGCTATCTAATCTCGTTTACATCTCTGATCCCCGGGTCCTGGCTTGCTGCCTCGGTATCATCAGTCTCGGAGGGGTTAGCCGAGTTAGGCAATAATTTTTGAAGATGCAGTCTCCTAGTTCTCCTGGATCTCCTTGCTTGATGGCAATACAGTGAGCACAGCCCCTCCTCCCTCTATCTGGCAATTCTCACCCACGTTGGCATCCCTGCTGATTCTGCAGAGTGTAAGTGCAAGCTGCTTTGATCAACTAGTGTTTTGCCTGCGGACTGCACAACTCTATCTGGTAATTCTCACAAACGCTGGCATCCCTGCTGATTCTACCAAGGGTCAGTGCAAACTGCTTTGATCAACTAGCATTATCGCCTGCGGACTGCACACTAAGCTCTGTTATTTCTCTCTATTTTCAATTTTTTTATCACACACTGAAGCAACAATGGATTTGACTGGATATAATTGAAAGAAGATAGGCCCTTCCAGAGCAGATAGATTGTTGCGTATTGGCAAGGCATAGCATGGGGACAACAAGGAATGCACCATAGGAGTTCTTGTGCTTGCACTGAGCGAGGAATTCCCGCAAACAGAATGGCTACCAATGCTGAGGGTGTGAAGCAGCTCACCTCAGTGTCGGAGGATGTTTTACTGCAAATCTCGTCTTGGGTCTCAGGAGCGCTGGATGAGAGACTCAGACTGCAGACTATGATAGATGATATAAAGGGGACTTTGGAAGGACAGGTCAAACGGATGGACGGCGTGGAGCAAAGGATTAGTGATCAGGATGACAGGCTGGTAACTGCAGAATGACAGGTTCAACTACTTACGGAGCAGCAAGCCGTACTTCTGAACCGGATAGATGATCAGGAGAACAGAAATCGAAGGAACAATATCAAATAGGTCAGAATCCGAGAAAATGTAAAAGAACCAGAGTGGTATCATCTTATAGAGGACTGGCTCCCTAGTCATTTGGGCTTGACTTCTTTAGTGGGCCAAATACGCTGTGAGCGTGCCCATCAGAAGGGTCCTCTACAGGAAGGACATAATAGACCATGGTCTGTCTTGACGCGTATTCTAAACTGGCTGCATAAGGTACAGCTGATGCGTGAGTGTTGAAAACGTCAGGTGATAGAAAATGAAGGAAACCGTATTTTGCTCTTTAATGATTTCTCAACGGCGGTCGCCATGCAGCGGAAAGCAATGATACCATAAGTCTGTATATACTGCTCCTAGCTTATTTCTAGCTTCTGGCTACTTTTTTGTGGTTTTTTTTTGTGGGTTTTTTTTTGTTTTTCAATACAATGCACTCAGTTATTATTAAATAAAACACTCAGCTCTTTAAAAGTCTGGAGAACACTTAGATCTGCAGACTTTTAAAAAATAAACACACTACCTACTGCTACCTTATTGACTGACTAAATACAAACAGTCTAACTTGTGTATTCACTGCCTACCTACTGCTACCTTATTGACTGACTATTTAAAAAATGCAAACAGTCTAACTTGTTTATTCACTGCCTGACTATTAAAGGCACAAACACACAAACACACTAAATAATATTCCCAAATAGTTAACTTTGCCCCAATACTTTTAAAAAAGTCAATGTCAATGTCCCAAGCAAAAACTTACTGATTCCTTTCAGCCACCAGCAAGGTGATCCTCTCCTTTCAGTGTTTCCACTGGAATGTGGGTTACTGAGCTCTTTCCTTCTAATTTATAATGTGCTTCTAAAGTAAATTAGTGCAAAACAATCCCTTAGGAGATGTACACTTCAGTTAGATTTCCTGAGTGACCTTTCAGTTAGATTTCCTGCGTGACCTTTCAGTTAGATTTCCTGAGTGACTCACTGCTGTGCTGATTAACAAAGAATAGCACCTATTCACAAACACACAATAATACCTATTCACAAACACACAATCTTCACACTTAGTTAGTCAGCCTGAGTGACTCACAGCTCCCTTGATTAACAAATGTTGTTCCCTATTCAAACCTAATCACACAACCTCAACACCTTTCCAAGGTGAGTAACTGAGCTGAACTATTCAACTTTTTTACTTTGGTATATACTGCTCCTAGCTTATTTCTAGCTTCTGGCTACTTTTTTGTGGGGTTTTTTTTTTTGTGGTTTTTTTTTTGTTTTTCAATACAATGCACTCAGTTATTATTTAATAAAACACTCAGCTCTTTAAAAGTCTGGAGAACACTTAGATCTGCAGACTTTTAAAAATAAACACACTACCTACTGCTACCTTATTGACTAAATACAGTCTAACTTGTGTATTCACTGCCTACCTACTGCTACCCTATTGACTGACTATTTAAAAAATGCAAACAGTCTAACTTGTTTATTCACTGCCTGACTATTAAAGGCACAAACACACAAACACACTAAATAATATTCCCAAATAGTTAACTTTGCCCCAATACTTTTTAAAAAGTCAATGTCAATGTCCCAAGCAAAAACTTACTGATTCCTTTCAGCCACCAGCAAGGTGATCCTCTCCTCTCAGTGTTTCCACTTTCTCACCATCGGGCAAAACCATATGCCCCTTTGGTGTGTGTGGCTTTGGCAGTGCACAGACGCCCGCGTGCTAGAGGCCTAAAGATTTTAAAAAGGAAGTCAGGCTCTTCTTGATAACATCAACCACCAGGGCGGGAAGGAGCGTTGTAGCGGTATACGCTGGCAGATGGTAATTGAGGAAAGAATTCCCCAATGGTCTTCCAGGTAATCTCCAGAGAGGGCTCCCCATTAATCTGGCAAAGGCCTGAAAAGTTTAGAAGGAAGTCAGGCCCTTCTTGATGACGTCATTGACCCAGGCAGAGTGGAGCATCGTCACATTATACAATGGCAGCTGATATCTGAGGGAAGAATTCCCGTTGGGTTCTCAGGAAATCTCTAGAGAGTGTTTCCCCTAGGAGTGATCATGTTTGATGATCTTAAGGTGGCCAAACAGGTGGATGAAATGACAACCAAAGCCAGAAAGTTGTTTGGATGCATAAGGAGAGAAAAGTTCAGTAGAAAAAGGAAGATAATATTATACTTGAATGGGTCCATGGTGTATCATCACATGCCCTGATAAGAGGGTACCAAAATCTTTGATTTTGGATGGTGTTGAAATCTCAGTAATGGCTGAGACAAGGAATCTCGGTTTTATTATGGATTCCACCTTATCTTTAAAGCCTCACATTTCAAGACTTGTGAAAGAGGTATTTTCAAACTTCATATGCTCCAAAAATTGCAGCCTTTCTTAAGCGAGTCTAATTTAAGAACTGTCACCCATTCTCTTGCCCTGTCCTCTCTGGACTACTGTAATGCCTTGTACTTGAGTTTTCACCTAAAATCTTTGAAAGCATTGCAGTATGCCCAAAATACTGCTGCCAGGATAATTAGTGGGACACTGATGTGTGATCATATCTCACCCATTCTAAAGAGTTTACATTAGCTTCCTGTTAAATGGAGGATCTCCTTTAAGATACTAATGTTAGTTTTTAAAGGTTTGAATGGTATTGTTCCTGCAAGTTTTAATGTGGCTCTGAAACTATACTGTCAGTCACGAACCTTAAGATCTGTGAATGAAATGCTTTTGAATGTTCCATCTCCTAACATTGTTCACCTTGACGAATCTCGTGAGAGATTATTCTATGTGCAGGGCTCTGTAATGTGGAATTCTCTCCCTCAAAGTCTAAAGTAACAGTCCTCTCTATTAAAATTTAGAAAACTCCTAATGACCATTCTTTTTTCTCAGGCTCATGCTTAATGTGAACATAAGCAGGCAACAGATTTTATGATGGGCACTGACGTATAAGAATAGAAGGCCAGTACTAATTATGGACCAAAAATGACTATGAATGTAGTCAGCTAATATTAGGTATTTTGGGGTAGATTTTAAAAGCCCACGCGCCGGTGCGCCTATTTTGCATAGGCCGTCGGCGCGCACAAAGCCCCGGGGCACGAGTAAATCCCGGGGCTTTGCTTGGGAGGCATGTTGGGGGGGTGTCGGGGGGCTTGTCGGGGTGGCGCTGCATTCAGGGCGTGTCCGGGGGCGTGACGGCGGACCGGGGGTGGGGCGAGTGCTCTGGTACAGCGGCCTGTGCCGGGGCAGGGAGCCGGCGACACGCGCAAGTTACGCCTGCCAGAAGCAAGCGTGACTCAACGAAATAAGTTGGGGAGGGGGATTTAGTTAGGGCTGGGGGTGGGTTAGATAGGGGAAGGGAGGGAAAGGTGGGGGGGGGGACAAAAAAAAAGTTCTCTCCAAGGCCGCTCCGATTTCGGTGCGGCCTCGGAGTGAATGGAGGCAGGTTGCGCGGCTCATCACGCACAGGCTGCCGATTTTACACAGCCTTGCACGCGCCAATCCAGGATTTTAAAAGATACGTGCAGCTATGCGCGTATCTTTTAAAATCCGGCGTACTTTTGTTCGCTCTGGTTGCGCAAACAAAAGTATGCACGTGCGTACTTTTTTAAAATCTGCCCCTTTATGTCTTAAATGTGTCTTGTTTATGTTTTAGTTTTGTTTTATGAATATTTTATTGTAAGCCGCTTAGTAATTTTCCTTTGCGGTATATACGTTTTTAAATATATAAATACATTTGAAATAATGGGTACCATTCTGTAGAACATACCTTCAAAATTGTATAAATCCGTTGTAGTCATTCCAGAGAGTGGTTAACAAAAAGATCAGTGATCATCATTCTAAAGCACAAGAGACAGAATTAAAGTTCTAAACATATATACTCTAAAGGAAAGGTGAGGAAGAAATATGACAGAGACATTTAAAAACCTCCCAAATTTCCAGGCAGAGAAGGTAGGCCTCTTTCAATGGAAAGGAGACTCAAGAATGAGAGGTCATGGGATGAGAGTGCAAGGGGGTTAGACTCAGGAGTAATCTAAGCAAATATCCTTTTACAGAGATGGTAAATCTAATATTACCCATCTAGCAATACTTACCAATCCTCTTCAACCGCCAGCAAAATCTTCCTCTCCTCTCAATACTACCTACGGAATTAGGGTTATTGAACTCTGCGACTGCAATATATATTGAACTTCAAAGGACAATTGGTTCTAACACCCTCCTTTGATGGTACACACTTCCATTTGCTTGCCAATAACCCTCTCTGTTGCACCTGTGGGACAACTTTTCACCTATATAAGTAAATCACCAAGCTCTCTAACACTTCTTCAAAGCAAGTTATCTACCATTTCCTGGCTTTCATTTCTTTATCAAAGGTACACGCTCATACAGTAGAAAAACAAAATATTATTATCTAGCTTCCGGTTTTCTCTTTTTTTTAAATATATCTTTATTCAAATCTAAGAGGTAATAACAGCTTTCAACATCTAGTGTAATGCTTCACACCATATTTCCCTCCCCTTTTCTTTCCACCTCTCATTAGATCAGTTCCCACAATTGACATTTTTGCACATCTAAACCACAGAGACTGAATTATTTATTTATTTATTTAAAGGCTTTTATATACCGGAGTTCATGCACTAGTGCATACCACTTCAGTACTGGTCTTCTTTTTAATTAAAAGGCACACACACAGACACTAGGGACGAACTTACCTAGTTCCCTGGTCTTTTTTTCTTTTTTTTTTTTTAAATTAGGCACACACACACACACACACACACTAAAATAAATTACGTTTTCTGACACACACACACACACACTTGAAGTTAGTTTACCCCACAGTTTCACCTCTCTCTAAACTTAAGTCCCAATATTACTCGGCTACCAATACTTACCAGTCCTCCTCAGCAGAGAGCAAAATCGTCCTTTCCTCTAAATACTACCTTAGGAAATTTAAATGAATGAAGATATAGCCTAATTTACCAAAGAGACACAGCACAGACACCTTACAAAAGGTGTATTTTACTATAGGTGCCAGGTCTGTGGGTGCACTGAGTGACTCTGCACCAATATTGAGCAAACTCTTTCCCTGTGACTTGGAAGAGATAATTTCTGTTATATTTAGCCAATAATTTTCAAAATGTGGCTGATATATCTTTTACTCTATTCATTTTATGAGTAGATGTGAAGATAATTTGCTCAATTTTAGATGTCTCCATTTTAGATATCTCTTACTTGTGCCATTATCCGTAGTATCAATGCTGGTCCATCTGTCTGTCAGTCTATACTCATGTTATATAAAAAAAAAGTAGTGCATAAGAATTGCCATGCTGGTCAGACTAAGATCCATTAAGCCAAGCAACCTGTCTCTCACAGGTTGCTTGGCATAAAGAGATAATGATTATGGTTCAGATTGATCTCCAAATGAATAGTATCCTCACCTAAAGTTACTTGGGTAACATTTGCTGGATAACTTCCAAATATAACTAGCAACATTTGAATTAAACCAGTTATGTCTGCAGTTTCATACAAATGTGTATGTGGAGAATTTTAAGCTTAACTGGATATATTCAAAATATAACCAGTTAAGTGGTGAAAAAAAAGCAAAACCAAAAACGACTTTCAGGACTATAGACTCAGCCCCTATCACCTACTCTTCTAAATCACTCAAACTGATCACAGACATAAAAAGAAAGATTAATTAAATAATTCAGGTCAATTGGTACAAAGAGACATCGCATCCCTACCTTACCTCAAATTCAGAAGACAAAATACTTTTGATCCCTCTTCAAATCCCCACCCTTCCCCATCCTACCCAAAATTCCACACCAAACCCTCCCTCCTCACTCTGCACCCCAGAGGACCCATGGCTGCTGGGAGCACTGAAAACGGTACCAATTCTGGTATATCCAGTGTTGCTATCAGGCTTCAAGTCTAGCACCAGAAGAAAGACCTTTGCTGGATTAACCCCAAACATGTGAAATACCCTACCACCTACCATGGGACTCATCCCAGATGTCCCATTCTTCAGAAAACTAGTGAAACATGTCTATTTGACGTAGTATTTGTCATAATCAAATATAAACCAAATATAATCTGCATGCATAATTAAACCCTACCCCCTCTTAACTAAACTCCCTCTTTTCACATACTACATCTGATATGTGTGATGTGCTTCTGTAAAATCACTATATTCGATTTGTACGTCTGCTATAATAAATCATTCTGTTTTCCATATTGCATTTGAAGTATCCATTATAGGTTCAGTAACATTCTTTGTAGTGTTTTCTTAGAAAGGCATGACATGAATAAGTTATTACTTGACTTGGCTTGACTTTAAAACTAAACTGATAGCTTACAATACTCTGCTCCTGCACTTACTGGTTACTTTTACTGAATACAATAAAGCGTCTACTAAAACAGAAAATGAAATATAAAACCTGTATAAACCACCCTGGCAGGGAACTTCTGCATTGCATGGTGTCTTAGGTGTTTGAGGGGTTTAGGCCAAACAAAGTTTTTTCTTTTAGATATTAATTAATTAAAGTAGTTCACCAGATATCAAGACCAGATGAGTTCAAAACTCGAAAATAATAAGAAAATGACACTTTGGGAAAAATTAATTAATTTTATTCAAGAGAATTAAGAAGGTAATGGATTATTACTCAGCATGAATCATTGTGAATCAAGTAAAATTAGCACTTAAAAATACAGCATGAAATGGCAATGTTCAAAAAACATCTAGTAACACTTCACAGTAAAAAATGTCATTTATCTCTTAACAGAAATTACTAAGAACAAGAGAACCCGTTCAGAGAAATAAATTTCAGATTACATTCAGAAAAGTATAAGTTTTCTTATCCTGTTAATTTGACTGCTATTTATTTATTTATTTATTTTTATATACCGAAATTCCTGTATGAGATACAAATCAATCCGGTTTACATAGAATGGCTAATCGGCCGGGGTTTACAAACTGCCCTCGGCTTTACAAGAAACAGGAATGAAACAGTTAGAAAGTGAGTCTACAAAAACTTTACATATAACGATTAAAACAGTTATTATTAGTATAAAACTTTAACAATTGAACAGGAAATTGCTCGGGACCATAAGTGCAGGTCTGAGGCTTTACCCCATTAAATAATAACTCGACACTGATTTAAATTGAGAACAATTGAACAAGGTTGTGGACAGGGAGCAAAAGGAGAGAATAAATGCGATGCAATAAGGGAACGATTACACACAAGGAAGTTCAACTTTGTGGGGAATGGATAAACGAGAGGTGTCAAACAAAGGGGGAGATCCGGTTGGATTCTAGAAGAGAATCTATCCTGATGTGCCGTAATCAAACCCATTCTAAAAAAAGCATAACTGAATCCTTCCGACCCTGCAAACTACAGACCCATCTCAAACCTCTCCTTCATTTCGAAGATCCTAGAAAAAATTGTCAACCGCCAACTCTCGGAACACCTCGAAACACACAAAATCCTCTTCCCCTTTCAACACAAATTCAAGAAATCACTCAGCACTGAAACCCTACTACTATCCCTCACAGACACCAACCTGAGAGGCCTTGATGCTGGACACTCCTACCTCCTAATACTACTGGACATCTCTGCCGCATTCGATACCATCAATCACAACTCTACTATCACAGCTAACAGAAATCGGACTCGGCGACAAAACCCTCAAATGGTTCAAATCCTACTTATCTAACAGATCATATAAAGTGCGACTAAACAACTGCGAATCAAAACTCTTCCCACTCCCTCATGGCGTCCTCCAAGGATCTTCTCTATCCTCCACCCTTATCAATATTGGGGTAGATTTTCAAATAGCGCGATTTGGCGTACTTTTGTTGGCGCATCAGGCGCAAACAAAAGTACGCTGGATTTTAGTAGATACGTGCGTAGCCGCGTGTATCCGCTAAAATCCGGGATTGGCGCGCGCAAAGGTTCCGGTTGTGTCCAACGAGGGTCCCGGAGCGAACGCACGGGGAATCACGTGACGTCCGCGTCACGTGCTCCTCGCAAAGGAATACAGAAATGGCGTGCTGACTCTCCGCTGGACCACCAGGGAGTTTTGGTAAGTCTTGGGGGGGGGATTAAGGAGGGTGAGGGGTTTACATTTTTATTTAGGATCAACAATCGCGATTTCCAACGTATTCAACATAGCTATGTTGAATAAGTTGGAAATCCGATCGTTTTCGCCTCATCACTTTTATAAGTTAAAAAAAAAAATTACGTTGCGTTTTACATATGCGTTCAAAACGAATGCATACCCCTACCCCGCACCTTCCCCTCCCTTCCCCTACCTAACCCACCCCCCGAGCCCTATCTAAACCCCCCTACCTTTGTTGCAAAAGTTACGCCTGCCCGAGGCTGGCTGCCGACGCGCGATGTTCCGGCCCGGGCTGGCTGCCGGCGCGCCATGTTCCAGTCCGGGGGCTGGTCTGGAAGCCGTGGCCACGCCCCGGGCTGGAACCACGTCTGCAGCCCCACCCCTGGAATGCCCACGATGACGCGCCAGCCGCGACACGCCCCCCAGGAAAGCCCCGGGACCTACACGTGTCCCGGGTCTTTGCGCGCGCCGGCAGCCTATGCAACATAGGCTACCGGCGCGTGCAGGGGGGTTTGGGGTAGGTTTTCGGGGGTGTTCATGAAGAAGAAATCCTTTTGCATTTAGCTTTATTAGAATATTGTATTCCAATTAAATGCCCCCTTGTGTTCAGGTCTGGCCTGACCAGAATAATGTAGCACTTGGGGATGAATATACAGCCCAGCAGTCCATAACTAGAAGCCAGGATGGCAAAGATCTCCACTGCCACCATGTATTGGCCTTTGGTGCTCAGGTACGCTGGGATGAAGGAGACCCAAACACAGCAGAACACTAGCATGCTGAAAGTGATAAACTGGGCCTCATTAAAGCTATCAGGCAACTTCCTTGCTAGGAAAGCCACAATGAAACTTAGGAGAGCCAAGAAGCCCATGTACCCAATCACACTATAAAATGCTATGGTGGATCCCTCGTTACACTGTAGTATTATCTTTCCAGGTTCAGACTGTGAGTCATAGTCTGGGAATGGAGGAGATATAAGCAGCCATGCAATGCATATCAGAACTTCACCCAAGGAGCAAAGAAGGACTAGAGAGCTGGAGACTCTTGTTCCTACCCATTTCCTTAACTTGCTGCTAGGCTTGGTGGCACTGAAGGCAATGACTACGGTAATGGTTTTTGCCAGCACTGAAGAAACTGCAATTGTAAAAATGATCCCAATAGCAACTTGTCGAAGTAGACAGGTCACCTTTCCAGGATGCCCCATGAATACCAAAGAGCAGAGGAAGGACAGCATGAGGGAGAGGAGGAGGATGTAGCTGAGATCTCGGTTATTGGCTTTCACTATGGGTGTGTCTCGGTATTTAATAAAGATTGCTAGCACTAGGGCAGTTATGATTGAAAAGAGAATAGCAATGGAAGTCAAAGCTGCACCCAAGGGATCCCCATAGGACAAAAAGTCTATGACTCTTGGGAGGCAGTCATCCTTCTTCTCACTGGGCCATCGATCTTCAGGGCACTTCAGACAATTATCTGCATCTATAGAAAACAACATATTTAAACTTATTTCCATACACATTTTTATTCCAGCTTTTCAGAATTTTTTAAGAAAATCTACAATTTTTAATAATATATCCATATTATGTTAATTGTTTCATGTAAAATAAGGCAGACCCTGCCCTATTCACCGAGTTATATGTAAACTGATGTGATATCTCGATCGAATGTCGGTATATAAAAGCAAATAAATAAATAAATAAATAAATAAATATGTAAATGTAAGGAAATTTTAAATATATTATTTTCTTTTTATTTATATTTTTTTAAATAATAAATCCCACTATATATACAGTACTAGACAGCTTACAATAAAAATGTACACGATCAACTCTTTTTGTATCTGTCGATCAATCTTTCTGTTTATCTATTCATGCTTTCATTCTTTGTCATACCCTTGTTTCAGAGGAGTCACGCTTTAATTCATTTCCAATATATTACATTTTACAAACTGGCTGATTCTGAGATGTTACATCAAACATAAGGAAACAGCGGCTGATTCCCAATGAAGACTGGCCCGGGGTTTCTCCGCCCAGGCCGGCCCAGGAGATACCACGTGGTCTGCCGAGCGCGGCTCTGTCACAGCTGCGCTCGGCAGACCACGTGACTAGTGCGACCGGCCCATCGGGGGATGCCCGATTCCCCGATAGGCCAATCCTCCCCTGTAAGAAAACAAGCAAATATATAAATATTATTTATTAAAATGATTATGAAAGCCCTGCATTTGTAAGTATATATTCCAAATTATTGCACTGGGGGTCAAATTCTGTCCTTTGCACCTGTGTTTGCCCTTTAATGGAATTGAAATTGTGGTCTCAACAGGTCATCCTGTCAGCAGTGTGACTTAGTTGTCTCCATCCAGACCCTGTCTCTATGAGTGAGGTCGGTGTATTGTAAGTGTACTGGAGGTGTTTGTAGATTAACAAATCTCCTGTGCCCATGTAACAGAGGAGGATTAAGAATCAGACTTAGCTTAGGGCTGAGGGAGCAGGTATCACTTTTCACAGAGGGAACATGATTAACCTAATCTTTATTTATTTAATGCCACTGAATTCTGCTACATCTGACAGAAACTAATCAATGCAGATTACAAAATTATGAGCAAAATCACATCACATTAAAACATAATAACAAATGCAACAAATCTAGTAGACCAGTAAAATAGAAATCTAAAGCTTTACAGGGATGGCCAAGGGAATAAGGACAGGATTCAAAGCATTGGGTTTCTATAGGAGAGGAGGAGAAGGATTTGGGGAGAGGACTTCCTGGAATTTCAGAAGATTGGAGTCTAAAGTGGGTCTTACAGAGTTGAGATGTCAGGAGATGTGAGAAAAGGCAAAACCTGCTTTGTGCTTTGGAAAGTCTGCCAGAGTGAAACGGGAACCCTTGTGGAGAAGAGGATTTCCCTGGAGAGTTGGTGGACCGGTGTATTGGGAGGTGCCAGAGGAAGGGAACTGCTAGTGAAAATGCATCAGCTTTAGAGAATGGTTCAGCTGCAATCAGTGCGAGACTAAAAGCAGGAGAGAGGAAGAACTTGGAGAAAAGAATTCATCTACCAGACAGGTACTGGGAAGGCCCAGGGTGCCCATTCCAAAGAGCTGACCTGTTTGGGGAAAGAAGTGTGGAATGGTGAATGAGTCTTGGGTTGTTGTTGTGACTTTGCTTCCTGAATTATGATTGAGTATGCTGCACTACTCAGAAGATTAGCTATGTTTAGACTTTGTCTTTTCTCTGCCATCAGCACTTGGTGGATGTCGTCTTTTTGGGGTCTTTGACAGGTGTGCAAGAAGAGCCCCATGAGTACAAAATCCTAAGGATATTGAAGAGCACTCCCCCCCCACCCACCCATGTGTGGTCCATGTCCTTCCCCATGTGCCCCCTGCCCAAGAGCTGACTGGGACAGGGGTTGCATTTAGGAAATAATAACCTGGGTTTTTTTTTCTGACCTTTTTTGTTGGAAAATTCTCCTTCAGAGCAAGGGATGCAATCAAAGCAGCAGATTGGCTTCTGACTCTGAAGAATTTTCCTGTATCCAGGAAGACAACTCTCAGAGCACACAGAGCGGGGCGTCTGTGGACAGAAAAGAATGGGAAATATACTCATACTGCATAGTTAGCAGTTGATTCTCTTTACAAGAAAAAGACATTTCCTTAAATCAATAAAATCTAAGCACAAAGGGGCGCTCTTGTGCGACGCACAAGATGGCCGCCTGAGTCTAAGGCTCCGTGAGTCCCCGCTCTTTTTTTGCTGATTAAACTGGACCATCGAGTTCAATATTTTTAGTTACCGGCGAGAAGGAATAAGGTTCGCAAAGAGGAATTGTTGGTCCTTCAGGATCAAGTTGCACTATTGGAAACGGAATATCTACGTCGCCCTACTTCAAATTCCCTGGCGACACTGATCAAGGCAAGATACCAATACAACTTTCTTCTTAGTAATAGAGTCAACTTGGGTATCTTCTCCTCCATAGCCCAGTATTATGCTGGTAACAATAAATGTGGACACTTATTAGCCTCCTATTTTGCGAAAAAATCTGAAAAACGATGTATTGTTACCATTCACTCTTCCTCAAACGCATTATTAACAGATGAAACAGCAATCTTGCAGGAATTCCAAGACTTTTATTCATCTCTCTACCAATCTGAAGCTTCTCCAACGTTGGAATCCTTCTCCGACTTCTTAACATCCATCCGACATCCTTCACTATCTTCGGAACAACTGCTACAACTGGAAGGTCCTATCACCATTTCCGAAGTGGACATGGCCATTGCTTCCTTAACTCTTAATAAGGCACCCGGCCCTGATGGCTTTACCTCGAACTTTTATTCTACCTTTCAATCTTCACTTCGTTTTAAATTGCTTGATTATTTTTGCTCATTTTTATCTCCCTCTGGAATGTCTCCTTCCTTTTCACAGGCATGTATTGTTGTGATTCCAAAGCCAGGTAGAGATGAAACTTATACTGCAAATTATAGACCTATTTCCCTATTGAACACAGATTATAAAATTTTTACCAAAATCTTAGCTATTCGCCTTTCACGAGTCATGCATACCCTAATAGATCCCGACCAATCTGGTTTTATCTGCCGTCGTCTTATTAACAATAATGCCCGGCTTTTTCTGCATATTCACCATGAGGCGTTTTCAGATCCTACACCTATGGTGGCAGTATACTTAGACGCGGAAAAAGCCTTTGATCGTGTTGAATGGCCCTTTTTATTTCACATTCTTCAATGGTATGGTTTTGGTCCCAATTTTTTAACCTGGATACGTTCGATATATGCGTCCCCTACCGCATTTCTCTATATTAATAGACTTCTTTCTCCTTCCTTTCCCTTGCACCGGGGAACTCGCCAAGGGTGTCCCCTTTCCCCACTTCTCTTTAACCTGGCTTTGGAACCACTGCTTTCTGCTATTCGCCAGTCGGATCAGATTCAGGGAGTAAGCATTGGTAACGAAACTTTCAAACTATCAGCTTATGCAGATGATGTTATGCTCTTTTTACAAAACCCTGATGCAACTCTCCCACATCTTTTCTGCATTATCTCTTCTTACTCTACCATTTCTGGTTACAAGGTTAATTGGCACAAAACTGAATTTCTTCCCTTAAACTACTCTGCTTCCTCTTTAGACCTTACCCCCTTTTCCTTACCAAAAGTAACTAAGGGTATGAAGTATTTGGGAATATGTTTCTTTACTAATCCCTTGGACACCTTTCTTCAAGGAGAACAATTAGTTTTACAGACGGTAAAAGACTTAATTCTACGCTGGTCTCCCTTACATCTAACTTGGTGGGGTAGACTGGATACTATTAAAATGGTTGTAGCTCCGAAAGTGTTATACTCTCTATATATGCTCCCTGTCTTTTTTTCAGTGGAGTTTTACAACACTCTAGAAAGGTTATTGGTCAAATTCTTATGGAAAAATAAAACGCCTCGCATCGCTATGTTTAAACTCAAAGCTACTAAATTACAGGGAGGAGTTAACTTTCCAGACTTTTACATGTACCATCAAGCGTATATTTTGCAACAGGGCTACCACTTTTTTGACTTTGATCAGCCTAACATAGAATCACCCCGCTGGTTGTTGATAGAACGAATGTATAATGCACCCTTTCCCTTGTATTGTTTTCCAGGTATGAATATTCTCCCCTACGCTGCAGCTACGCTACGCTGCAGCTAACCCCCTACGCTGCAGCTAACCCCCGTTACTCATCCCTATCCATTTATACAGCGACCACCCGTCCACTCATCCAGTCTCCAGCAGCACTCACCCAGCCTCCAGCAGCACTCATCCAGTCTCCAGCAGCACTCATCCAGTCTCCAGCAGCACTCACCCAGGCTCAAGAGGCACTCATCCAGTCTCCAGCAGCACTCATCCAGTCTCCAGCAGCACTCACCCAGGCTCAAGAGGCACTCATCCAGTCTCCAGCAGCACTCATCCAGTCTCCAGCAGCACTCACCCAGGCTCAAGAGGCACTCATCCAGTCTCCAGCAGCACTCACCCAGCCTCCAGCAGCACTCATCCAGGCTCAAGAGGCACTCATCCAGTCTCCAACAGCACTCACCCAGCCTCCAGCAGCACTCATCCAGTCTCCAGCAGCACTCATCCAGTCTCCAGCAGCACTCACCCAGGCTCAAGAGGCACTCATCCAGTCTCCAGCAGCACTCATCCAGTCTCCAGCAGCACTCACCCAGGCTCAAGAGGCACTCATCCAGTCTCCAGCAGCACTCACCCAGCCTCCAGCAGCACTCATCCAGGCTCAAGAGGCACTCATCCAGTCTCCAACAGCACTCACCCAGCCTCCAGCAGCACTCATCCAGTCTCCAGCAGCACTCATCCAGGCTCAAGAGGCACTCATCCAGTCTCCAGCAGCACTCACCCAGGCTCAAGAGGCACTCATCCAGTCTCCAGCAGCACTCATCCAGTCTCCAGCAGCACTCACCCAGGCTCAAGAGGCACTCATCCAGTCTCCAGCAGCACTCACCCAGCCTCCAGCAGCACTCATCCAGGCTCAAGAGGCACTCATCCAGTCTCCAGCAGCACTCATCCAGGCTCAAGAGGCACTCATCCAGTCTCCAGCAGCACTCACCCAGCCTCCAGAAGCACTCATCCAGTCTCAAGAGGCACTCTTTCAATCTCCAGAGACATTCATTCAGTCCTATCTCCAGAGGCACTCATTCAGTCCTATCTCCAGAGGCACTCATTCAGTCTCCAGAGGCATTCATTCAGTCTTCAGCAGCATTCATCCAATCTCCAGCGACACTCATTCAATCTCTAACAGCACTTCCAGTTCAACAGCTCTCATCCAGCACCAATCCATCCTTTAACAATAATGCAATACCGCCCACGCACCTACAAATCACTCATCCCAATCATGATTTCCCCCACTACACAGTTCCTAGGTCTCTCCCTATTCACCTTAATCCTATTCAACGCCCAATCGCTCACCAACAAATCTCTGATACTCAACGACATACTACAGGACACAACCCCAGACTTTTGCGCCATAACAGAAACATGGCTCAAATCCACAGACATCACACTCATTAACCAACTACCAACACAGACTTACGATTTCTTCTCCATCCCAAGACAAAAAAAAAGAGGAGGGGGTATCTTCCTAGCTGCTAAAAAATCCTTAAGGTTCACATACCACCCCATCAGTACTGTTACTAAACTAGAACTAGGATTGTTCAAATCAGAACATCTCCAAATCCTGCTAGTCTATGCCCCTCCAGGCTTACTAGAGTCAGACTCCTCACCTATTATCGAAACTATAACTTTGCATCTCAATCTGGACTCCCCTGCTATAATCCTGGGTGACTTTAACTTACATGTTGACAAAGTCCCCCTTTCAACAAACTGTGAAGCGCTCCTCACCGCACTGTCAGCGATGGGTTTCAGCCAACAAATCAACAAACCCACTCATAAAGCAGGCCACACGCTCGATCTCCTATTTACAAACTCCGGTATTTCTCTTACAAAACAACCAAATTGCAAAAAAATCCCATGGTCAGACCACTCTCTAATCTCCACCAGCTTTTCTTTACCTCGATCAGACTCTAACCTCAACTCAAGACCCGCTTTCCTATACAGAAAACCTTGCACCTCGGAACAACTCAGCAAACTTCTAACCTCAGAGCTACCACTCATTGATGTCTCTACACCTAACTCTGCCCTCCAATCCTGGTCCAAAATAACAAAATCTATAGCAAACACTTACTGCCCACTGACAACCAAATTAAGGTCTTCTAATACATCTAAACAACAACCCTGGTTTAATGATGAACTACGAAAGCTCAAACAACTACTTCGGCAAAAAGAAAGAAAATGGCGCAAAGCCCCTTCACCGGCCTCTCTCTCTGATTACAAACGATCACTCCATCTATACAAAAGTACCACATTGAAAACCAAAAGAGACTATTATGCCCGGAAGGTTCATCATCTCATCTTTGACTCAAAAGCCCTATTCGCCTTTGTTTCAAGCCTAACCAAACCTATCACTCCAGATATCCCACCCGAACAAGCCCAGACTAAAGCAGATGAACTGGCCCTTCATTTCAACAAAAAAATATCGGATCTTCTCAATCAGCAGATTCCAAACTCTACTTCTCCAGATAACACATTTTTCCCCCAAAACAAAGACATCCAGCTTAATGCTTTCGAACCCATAACAATCACAGAGATACAAACGACGTTAAGGAGAATGAAACCGTCATCTCACCCATTTGATCAAATCCCTTCTAAAATGCTTCTTCTCATCCCGGACACAATAGCAAAAACCCTAGCAGATATCATAAACTGCTCTCTAGCACATGGTATCTACCCAGATGACCTAAAAACTGCCTCAATCAAGCCACTACTAAAAAAACCAAATCTAAATGCATGTGATCCCAACAACTTCCGCCCTATTTCCAACCTCCCTTTCATAGCCAAAATCATGGAAAAATTGGTAAACACCCAACTATCCAACTACTTAGAAGACCACAGTATTCTGTCCCCAAACCAATATGGTTTTCGCAAAGCCGCAAGCACAGAAACGCTACTACTCTCACTCACGGACTTCCTCCTCTCTGGTATTGATAAAGGCCAAGCATATTTACTAATCCTCCTCGACTTCTCGGCGGCCTTCGACACTGTCAACCACTCCCTCCTTCTAAAACAACTGGCAAACATTGGTTTAACAGGTGCCACATTAAACTGGTTCAAAACATTTCTAGGAAACAGAGGATATAGAGTCAAAATTCACAACAAAGAATCCCAATACCACCCATCTAATAGAGGGGTGCCGCAAGGTTCATCACTTTCACCCACACTCTTCAATGTCTACCTGCTACCACTATGTCAATTACTTACAAAATTAAGCCTGAAACACTTCCTTTTCGCAGACGACGTACAGATCGTGATCCCCATAAAAGAATCAATCCCAAAAACAATGGAATACTGGGACACTTGCTTATTAGAAATTAAACTTCTCCTCAACAGTCTAAATCTTGTGCTCAATGCTTCGAAAACAGAATTCCTGCTCATATCACCGGAAAACAATAACATACTTCTAAAACCACCCACACTCCTTCAAACAGCCCATGTAAGAGATCTAGGAGCCATACTAGACAATCGTCTCAACCTCAAACCATTCATTAATCAAACCACAAAGGATTGCTTCTACAAATTGCATATTCTGAAAAGAATTAAACCTCTCTTCCACGCTCAGGACTTTAGAACAATCTTGCAAGCTATAATCTTTTCCAAACTAGATTATTGCAACTCGTTACTACTAGGCCTCCCAGCCTCTTATACCAAACCTCTACAAATGGTTCAGAACTCTGCAGCCAGAGTCCTTACAAATTCCAGGAAAATCGACCACATTTCCCCTATCCTCAAAAACCTCCATTGGCTACCAATCCATTATAGAATCATGTACAAAACCATCAACATCATTTACAAAACTATCAACCAACACACGCAAATCGACCTACAAATACCACTTAAAAAATACACTTCCGTCAGACCCATCAGGGAATACTACAAAGAGTCTCTCCAAATTCCAAAGGCCAAAACCTTCCAACATAAATCCTTGAGTCTCAGAGCCTTCTCTTCAGCAGGTCCAGCTCTCTGGAACTCTATCCCACCAGACTTAAGACAGGAGCCATGCTCTCTAACATTTAGGAAAAGACTAAAAACTTGGCTTTTCAAAAAAGCATTTCCAAACCCTGAATAAAACCTTCACGCAACAGCACAACTGGATCTAAATTCTGTGTTATATTTATTCATATTCTCTGTCATACTTAGCCTTCTAGATACATAGGTTCCATCTCACTGTGATATACCGCCACATTTATTCGCATAGTCTTATTTACTCATCTTGTTACTCTTCTACATTAATTGGCTGAAATGTAAATATTGCTCTGTTCCTTTATCTCCCCTCTTCCAGTTCCAAGTTAATTTTCCCTGTTTTTTGTAACTTTCTCACATCCTTTTCTGATTCCCTGTATTTAAAGTTCAAGGTTTTATTGAGAATATTGTTATTACGCTACGTTATGCCTTTCACACTTTGTTAATTGTAAACCGGGTTGATGTGATGCCTGTCATGAAACTCGGTATAACAAAAACAATAAATAAATAAAATAAATAAATAAATATTACGCTCTTTACATAGAGCCTTTCATGAAGCTGAATCAAAATTACCTGACGCAACTTTCAAATGGCGCACCTCTGGCCTTGCTCCGCTATGGCGAAACAATATGCTCACTGTAGGAGGTCAATCGCTTAGTTGGCCAATCTGGCAAAACTGCAATATTTGGCTTTTATCCTCTATATTGGATTCTGACCATCTCATGACATTTCAGCAATTACGTACCAGATTTGGTTTACCCTCCTCCCAATATTATGCTTGGTTGCAATTATGTTCTTTACTTCAGAGTAGTGAACTGAGTAAATTCGCCATGGACAAGACCTCTCCCTTGTTGGATTTTTATTATACTCAGGGTCCGAAGGGCCACTTAGCGTCAGGGATTTATAAACTCCTCCAAACTTATTCATCGCGCCTTCCCATACGATCCCTGACCCAGGTATGGTCCTCGGATCTTGGGATAGATGTCACAACGGAGATGTGGAAACATTTTTGGTCCTCCACCATCCGTATCTCATTATCTGCAAGCCTTGTACAATCCTCCTTTTTTATTATCCATAGAACAGTATGGACTCCTTGGAGACTGCACCGGGCTGGTGTGATTACAAATCACATCTGCTGGTCTTGTTCGGCCCCTAAAGCTACGTTCAGTCATATGTTTTTCTATTGTCCGTTAGTAAATATTTTTTGGACCCAAGTCTGGCATACGGTTGTACGCATTATACCGACCACTAGTACACTTTCCTATCCTTTAACAATCATGAAAGGCGCTGATCCCTCTTTGAACCTCCGGCGCGCACAACGTAAACTGGTAGACTTTCTTCTAACCATAACTCAATATAATATTATGTCTAATTGGAAACATAGTGAATTTCTGTCTGAACATTTATGGTGGAATACTGTATGTTTATTTACTAAGTATGAGAAAGCGATGGCTAAGAAAGCTGGTCATTTAGGGAAATGGGCTCAAGTGTGGAAGCCATTGGACGACTATATAACCTTACTTTAAAACCCTGAGTTTATGATGTGATATCTTCTTTACCTCCCTTGGAGTATCCGCTGGTGTTTTCCCGCCCTCCTCTCCCTTTTTTTTTCTTTTTTTTTTTCTCTTCTCTTTTTTCTCTTGGGTCTTTCTGTGTACATGACGGTATGTTTCATTGCAATTGTTCTTATCAGTGGATTTGTTACTTTTTTTTTCTGTTTGTATTTTGCTGTAAATCTTAATAAAAATATTTCAACTAAAAAAAAAAAATAAATCTAAGCACAAAAAAAAATACATATTTCCAAACAATAAAATTGTTAAAATCCTTTCTCTTCAATACATATAAAACTGTTGAAAATGTACATTAAAATGCCCATTTCTTCATAGAAGTCAGATGTTCCTGTATAACTGCTGTTATAAGTTATAAAATATTCTAATATAGGCCTAGATTCATCAAAAAATGGTAAATAAAGCTTGTGGTATGCAATAAAAATCGGCATGGTTGGATAAATTAAAAACACATCGCTCTGCATATGTAATTATCATAACACGCGATTGTCTATTGCATCACATAAACCACTAATAAGTTGCACTTCCTTTTAACACATTGTGTGTCATTTTATGCCTCACACCTTATTTTATATATTGCGCTTTATATTCTTTCTTTATAAATACCAGCAACCTCTAATATGGATTGGCCACTGTTGGAAATAGAAACATAGAAACATAGAAACATAGAAATGACGGCAGAAGAAGACCAAATGGCCCATCCAGTCTGCCCAGCAAGCTTCACACACTTTTTTCTCTCATACTTATCTGTTTCTCTTAGCTCTTGGTTCTATTTCCCTTCCAACCCCACCATTAATGCAGAAAGCAGTGATGGAGCTGCATCCAAGTGAATATCTAGCTGATAAGTTAGGGGTAGTAGGGGTAGTAACCGCCGCAACAAGCAAGCTACACCCATGCCCATTTGTTTTACTCAGACTTTGTTATACAGCCCTTATTGGTTGTTTTTCTTCTCCCCTGCCGTTGAAGCAGGGAGCTATGCTGGATATGCTTGAAGTATCAGTTTATTCTTCTCCCATGCTGTTGAAGCAGAGAGCCATGCTGGATATGCATCGAAAGTGAAGTATCAGGCACATTTGGTTTGGGGTAGTAACCGCCGTAACAAGCCAGCTACTCCCCGCATTGTGAGTGTGAACCCTTTTTTCTTCTCCCCTGCCGTTGAAGCAGAGAGCTCTGCTGGATGTGTGTAGTAATAGGATGCTGGGCTTGATAGAGCCTTGGACTGACCCAGTATGGCATGTTCTTTTGTTCTTAGGCATTTTTCTTGATTAACTGAGTGAGATGATCTGATCAGTGTTCTCATCTGTTTTCCTTTACCTTTGTCTCTTGTCTTTATCTGTGTGTGGGAGTCTTCTCTAGTTTGTCTGTCTCTTTGTGCGACGGAATGGTGAAGAGTGGCGAGGATTGGAAGAGGGGTAGAGGTGAGCAGCAGAGAAGGAATGGAGGAATGGTAATGAGTGAAAGAGTGGTGAGGAGTGGAGGGGAGTTGTGGTGAGGAGTATGGAGAGGAGTGCTGAGGAGTAGATGGATCGTGGAAGGTGTGTGAAGAGAGGAGAGGTGAGGAGGGAAAGCAGGAGGGAGAATAGGATGGAGGAGAAGGTAAGAGGAAGATGAGGATTAGAGATAGGAATGAGGAAAAGGCTAGGAGGAGGAAGGAGAGGGTGGCAAGTGATTGTGGAGAGAGGAAGACAGCAGGGTAGGGCTAGACAGAATTAACAGAGGAGTGGGGATTTGTCAGGGCAAGTGCAAGATGGTGGGCACAGGTAGTGGGACTGAGAGTGAGGATTGTCACACCTCTCTAAAAGTGAAAGTGTCAATCCAATCCTGCAGCAGCCAGAGAGCAGCTTGGCTCTGACAATGGGCCTACAAGTTCAGCACAGAGGACAAAGAGTAGTTCATGTTGGCATTTCTTTGGAATTACCACCTGCTGTTTGGCAACTAGGCTGCGATGAACTCCAGGACTTCCAAAGGCCAGATATGTCAGACCATCACATAGGCCATATTCTGGCACAGTGGTATCAAGAGGACTGGAGAGCAGGGGGTCCACCACTACAGAGACATAAAGGTACAGTAAATGTCAAGTCTGCTACAGACGTCCACACTTTGTTGCATAGGATTCTCACATTGAATGATGCAAAGTGCACATCTTATGCAAAACAGTTCTTGTGCACTTCTTAGCATTCATACTTATGTCTTCTTCTTTGTTTCCATAGCTCTCACCCACGAAATCCCAGCTCAGGAAACCCGCAGTCCCAGCAATGAAACCCCAGGAACCAGCAGTGCAGTCCCAGGACTCAGCGGCCCCTTTCAACTGGATACTTAGATACAGTGGAGCAAGGAAGAGGCGAAGGAGGAGCAGCAGCAACAACAGCAGTAGCAACTGCTACTTCAGCTCCTTGAGTCACCTCTACCCCTTGATGCCATCCTAAACCTTTCCAGCTTTTTGGAGTGCACTGCCATGGGAGAAAACAATCCAGTCACCACCTACCTCCAGCATGCTATGTGACTGGTGGCTTGTGGAAGACAGCCAGCCAGCTCATTCCATGAGTCCCATGATGCCAGCTCTGCAGCCACAGACAGCACTTCAGCCACCACCAACTCCATTACCTGCAGTACCGGCAGTGGATCCTACAATGCAGGCCACACTAGACAGCATAGAGAAGAAGCATGGGGTACACTGACCATATATAGGTAGAGATGGTCTGCTTGAGAAGGACTTAGGTCACTCACACCCAGGCCATGCAGCAGCAGTAAGCAGCCCCCTACACCCAGCTTAACCACAGTGTCGACATCTATCACCAATTTAACTAGAGTGGTCCTGAAACTAAACCAGAATTTGCGACAGCTAGCCCCCATGCCATCACCCTCCTTGCAAAAGTCAACTCCTGGAAGCAGTCCTGGGGTCTCAGGGTGGAGCTGGGTAGCCCAATAAAGGAAATGTCACCTGCAGTCACCAAAACGTCTCAGAGAGACAAAGCCCCAAGAAGCTGACTGGTGCCAACCAACCCTTAACAATTACATCGTAGATGACAGTTTCAAACAAGCCAGGCCCATCCTATCTATAGAGGTCCTGAGTGGGCTAGATGGAAGAAGACTGCTTGTCCTGTCTACAGAGTGCCTGCTCCAGCTAGATGGAAGAAGATTTCAGGCTCATCCGGTCTACAGAGTTCCTGTGTCAGCTATAAAGAGGAAGACAGCTGGGCCCATCCTGTCTACAGGGTTCCTGTGCTGGCTTGCTGATGTGGATGATCTGCTGTCTGTCAGTGTGGTCCTGCTGCTTTCTTATTATGCTCTTCTCTATGCTCTCCCTTAGTCCTGCCTTCTTGCTGTGCTCTCTAGTAATGGTCCAGCTGCTGTCTTATCATGTCTCATCTCATCCTGATGCTGGTGTCTCATCACATCTCATCCTGCTGCTGCCTCCATTCTGGTATTGCATCTTATCTTATCTCATCTCAACCTGCTGCATCAATGCTGCCTTCTCCAGTACTGGACCTATTGCCTCCATGCTGCATATTCTGATCATGGAGCTGCTGCTTGCTATTTGAATTTTGCTGCTATAGCCGATTTGTAATCTCCTTTCAATGCACCAGTAAAGATCTTGAACTTTTATGATATGGCATTTTAGCAGTCCCTTTTCAGTGCATTCTTTCATCATTTTTTTAATTTTATATTCTACTTTTCATAGCACTTAAAAGTGGATTACAGTTAGGTACTGTAGGTATTTCCCTATCCCCAGAGGGCTTACAATCTAAGTTTATACCTGAGGCAATAGAGGGTAAAGTGACTTGCCTAAGGTCACAATGAGTGACAGTGGGACTTGAACCCTGGTTTCTTCGTTTGTAGCTCACTGCTCTAACCACTAGGCTACTCCTCCCCTAATAGAAAGCTTGGGCCTTTTCTTGAACTTTCCTGCCATTGTCATTTAACAGTCCCTTTTCAATGCGCTATTTCAACATGGACTGTCTGGGCCTTCTATTGCTATCACATTGTGCTGGCATCAACTCTAACATTAGAGTAACTATTGGATTGCAACTTCCACCTTTTAGATTCTTTGTTGTAATCATCATTTTGCTAAAGGATAACATCATATTATTGTACTGTGTTGCCATTTGTAACAATGTATGTACATATCACCCACAAAATGTGCTGGTAATTTCATTTAAAATATCATGTGCTATTTAATATCTTGTCCTTGCAGAATGTGATTACCAAACATGTTGAATTTCTTTGAATGTTGTGACTAAAAATGTTGTTTAATAAAGTTGTCACATATTTTGAAACTTTACTTTCTGGTAGAGTCTTTTTATTGTGTGGTTTTTGTCTTAAGGTTTCAATAGGTTAGAGCAATGGGTAGGCCTGGGTGGGCTATTTCCCATCCTCTTTGAGCTCAGGCCCACGCAATCAACATTACCTGGTGGCCCTGTTGCAGGTCTGCTGCAGAAATACCAGGCAAGCATAGCCAGGGAAGCATAAGAACATAAGAATATGCCATACTGGGTCAGACCAAGGGTCCATCAAGCCCAGCATCCTGTTTCCAATAGTGGCACATCCAGGCCATAAGAACCTGGCAAGTACCCAAAAAATTAAGTCTATTCCATGTTACCATTGCTAGTAATAGCAGTGGCTATTTTCTAAATCAACATAATTAATAGCAGGTAATGGACTTCTCTTCCAAGAACTTATCCAATCCTTTTTTAAACACAGCTATACTAACTGCACTAACCACATCCTCTGGCAACAAATTCCAGAGTTTAATTGTGTGTTGAGTAAAAAGGAACTTTCTCCGATTAGTTTTAAATGTACCACATGCTAACTTCATGGAGTGCCCCCTAGTCTTTCTATTATCCGAAAGAGTAAATAGCCGATTCACATCTACCCGTTCTAGACCTCTCATGATTTTAAACACCTCTATCATATCTCCCCTCAGCCGTCTCTTCTCCAAGCTGAAAAGTCCCAACCTCTTTAGTCTTTCCTCATAGGGGAGCTGTTCCATTCCCCTTATCATTTTGGTAGCCCTTTTTTGTACCTTCTCCATCGCAATTATATCTTTTTTGAAATGCGGCGACCAGAATTGTACACAGTATTCAAGTTGCGGTCTCACAATGGAGCAATACAGAGGCATTATGACATTTTCCGTTTTATTCACCATTCCCTTTCTAATAATTCCCAACATTCTGTTTGCTTTTTTGACTGCCACAGCACACTGAAGCGACGATTTCAATGTGTTATCCACTATGACACCTAGATCTCTTTCTTGGGTTGTAGCACCTAATATGGAACCTAACATTGTGTAACTATAACATGGATTATTTTTCCCTATATGCATCTCCTTGCACTTATCCACATTAAATTTCATCTGCCATTTTGATGCCCAATTTTTTTATTTTTTTTTATTTAGTGTTTTTTTTATACCGGCATTCATGATAGGCATCACATCATGACAGTTTACATTATACAAGGGGTGAATACAATGAATAGCTACAATTGAACTATGACAAGTGCGATAATGGAAATGTTACAGTTACAATAAAACAGGGATGTACACTACTGGGAGCCGAGGAAGAAAAATAGGCGATAGGAATTTTAACAGAAACAGAAAGGGCAATTATTTACAATGGTATGTTTTACAGTGTAATGTTAAAGTCTGATAGTGAATTGATGGTGAGTTAGGGTTCAGTTGGGGTCTGGAAAGGCTTTCTTAAATAACCATGTTTTGAGCCTTTTCCTGAAAGTTAGTAGGCAGGGTTCCTGTCACAGGTCCGATGGGATGGCGTTCCATAGAGGAGGTCCTGCTGTGGAGAAGGCTCGGTCTCTGAGGGATTTGTGTTGAAAGGTTTTGGAATGTGGTACATGAAGTGATTCTCTGTAGGACTCTCTGATGGGTCTGGAGGAGGTGTGTTTTTTAAAAGGGAATTGTAGGTTAAGCGGAGCGTGGTGATGGATGGTTTTGTAAATGGTAGTAATGGACTTGTAAATGATTCGGTAGTGGATTGGCAGCCAATGTAGGTCTTTGAGGATTGGCGAGATGTGATCTCTTCTCCTGGAGTTAGTCAGGATTCTGGCTGCCGTGTTCTGTACCATCTGCAGAGGTTTGGTATGAGATGCGGGGAGACCTAATAAGATAGAGTTACAATAATCTATCTTAGAGAAGATTATAGCTTGCAGAACTGTTCTGAAGTTGTGAAAGTGGAAGAGTGGTTTTATTCTTTTGAGGACATGTAATTTGTGAAAGCACTCCTTAGTTGTATGGTTGATAAATGATTTTAGACGATTATCAATGATTGCTCCTAGGTCTCTTAGTTGGGAAATTTGCAAGTTGGTTGGTGGATTCGTGGTGATGTTATTGTTTTCATGAGATATGAGTAGGAGTTCGCTTTTTGAAGAATTAAGAATTAAGTTTAGTGCTGGTGGACCCTATCCCTCTGGCGGTCAAAGAAAAAAAAAAAAAAATAACCGCACACCAAAGGAGCGATTTCAACCCGCTCCTCAAAGTGTGCCTGCCAGTAGGTGCTCTATGCTGATCTCATGCATAACCCTGTAAGTTTTGAAGAACAAGGGGCAGGCAAATGAGAAGCAGCAGCAGAACAGGTTTCAATTTCTGCACTCAGTGGGAATCCTGCCTGTGTTTTTTGTGTGTAAGTGAGTGAAAGGTGTGTGTGTGTGTGTGTGTGTGTGTGTGTGTGTGTGAGAAAGAGAGAGAGAGAGAGTTGCAGCCTGCATATGACAGTGAGAGTATATGGGTATATATATGTCATATCAGAAAGATTATTATGATGAGAGTCTGTCATTAGAAACACTAATTTGGGACTTAATTTCAAGGGGAACAAAATAATTAAATGCCTTCTAGAATCCCCAGTTGATATAGTGTAAACCAGATAGTCAATACAATTAAAGAAGAAAATCAGGACTCAAATATCATTGTTATCATCCATCTAGCAACCAATGGCCTTGCTAGAAATAGAATCCAAATAGTAAAGGAGAGATTTCCAGAAACTGGGGGAAGATTATTAAGCACATGGCAAACACTATTGTCATAAGAACATAAGAAATTGCCATGCTGGGTCAGACCAAGGGTCCATCAAGCCCAGCATCCTGTTTCCAAAAGAGGCCAAACCATGCCACAAGAACCTGGCAACTAACCAAACACCAAGAAGATCCCATGCTACTGATGCAATTAATAGCAGTGGCTATTCCCTAAATAAACTTGTTTAATAGCAGTTAATGGAAAGGGGAAAGAAAGGCTAAGCCACATAGACAACTTCAATACATGGTTCAAAACATGGTGCATGGAAAGTGGTTTTGAATAAATTTGATGATAGGATCATGTATGAAGCTGTAAAAAATGTTATTTGGTAAAGATAGCCTACATTTGTCTGTTGTAGGAAAGAGGATATTAAGAGAGAAATACAGAGCATACATAATCAGGCACTTAAACTAGAGGTTTAGGGTGGAAGGATGTGACCACTAAAATTGGCATGTCATCCCCAAGCAATACAGGAAGTAGGAAATAACAAAATCAACCAGCTCAAAGAAGCAAATCAGGTGACTAGGAAGAGCATCAAGCCAAGGGAGAGAATTTGGAAAGTTATGTCCACAAATGCTCGTAGTCTGGGAAATAGTATCCCAGAGCTGCAGGCCTTAATGGTTGAGGCAGACTTGGAGATTCTTGCTGTTAAGGAAACATGATTCACTGAGCGTTGCGTTCGTGCCTGCTTTTGCCCTCGCTCCACCCTCTCTACCGCTGTGGCGACTCGCTTCTGACGGACAGATGCTGCCGCAGCTTCTCCTCGCCGCTTCTCCCCGGAGTCCCCGGGCTGGCCTGACACTGTGGATCCGCCATGTTCCTGTTGACGTAAGGTGCGCCCATGCTCTGAAGTTTGTACCAGCAAGGGCGCAAACCTCGAGGGTGTCACCCCGTAGTGATGTCATCTGCTTCCAACTTAAAAGGTCTTCGCTTACGCTTACGAATTGAGTTAGCAAGGGGATTTGATTGTGGGGATCATCTCGACCCGCTTCATTCTCCGCTGTTCTGCCTCCTCAAACTTACCAGGGGTACCCGCTCCTCAGGGGCCCCGTTCTCTCTTCTTGATTTCAGATTGCTAAGACAGGATCTGTTACTCGCTCCTTGAGGGCCTATGTCCCTGAATGCTCAGAAGATTTTTTCCAACCCATGACGACCTTTAGTCCTGCTTTCAATTTTGTACATATTGTAAATATTATCTTGTAATTTTGTTTCTTGTACCAATTGCTATATCTTTCCACTAGCTTCCTCCTCTCCCAGTTGTATTTTTCCCTGTTTTATTGTAACTGCTATTCCTGCACCAGTTCAGTTCATCTTGTTTTATGTTCATTACACCAAATGTTAAATGTAAACCGGGTTGATGCGACTACCAGTCGTGAAAGCCGGTATAGAAAAATAATAAATAAATAAAATAAATAAATAAGACTCCCTATTGCCTGGAGCAATCGCAGACATGAACATTGTGAGTTTCTAATCAGACTACGATAGGAACCGGTTCTCACTCCTCGAGAGCCCATGTTCCTAGAGCATTGAAGATTCTCTTCTGTCTAGACACTATCGCAGGTATGGAGATTGTGAGTTCTTATTTCAGTTTGCATATAGGAACCAGTACTCGCCTAGAGGCTCCTGTTCCTGAATATACTGAAGACTCTCTATTGCATAGAAGCCATTACAGATATATACAATTGTGAGTTATCACTGCTTTCTCAGAGCTGTCCCTGGAACCAGGCACTTGCTCCTCAAGGGCCTAACACTTTCCAACTACTGAGCCTTCTTTATGACATATATGAGTGTATCATCTACTACTGGTTATGTATCCAGCATACCCTGTCTACTCACTATCTATAGTTTCTCTCTACAGCTCAGCAAATCCAGAGATTGCAGTTCCAGTATCTGAGGGACCTCAGCCTTGCCGGGCACATCTGCTCACTACTGCCACCTCTGATGGTTCTACTACCTGTCTAATAAAGAACTATCTGTGTCTGTCTCCATACTCCAGCCTAGTCAGTGGTTCCTCTCAGAGTATTCTCCTGAGGGCACTGTCATCTGCCATCGACCCAAGGATTTACCAATTCACATTAGAGTGCTCATTCCTCACACTTCAAGAGCTGAGTACAACTAACTGCTACCTTGCAGTCTAAACCTAACTGCTAACATCTCCTTCCTCAGGAACTGCATCAGCAACAGATCGCTACTTCCTACAGGAACCATACAGATACCCATATCAGTTTCTATCAGATTGCAACTCCTAGCAGATTCCATTATAAGATTGCTGGCTCCTCCCCTCTGGAGGAGCAGACCTCTAAGAGATGGCTAACTCCGCCTACGGGGTACGTCAGATTGTTGGCTCCTCCCCTCTGGAGGAATAAGCCACATCAGATTGCTAACTTCTTAGCAAGATCCATAACAGATTGCTACTCCTTAGCAGAGTCGCTAACGGATTGCCAACAGAGGTTGCTAACTCCTCCTTCTTCAGGAGTCATCAACAACAGATTGCTAACTCCTCCCCTCTGGAGGAGTAGTCGTCAACACTGAGTCTCATGATTGGGCAATAACTTATTAAGGAAGGGCAGACAGTACAGAAAAAGGGTAGGTGTAGCTGATAATGCCAAAAACAATAATATCCAAGCAACTGAAGTGCAAGGGACAAGAGGTAGAGAAGAATCATTATAGTCTGTTGTAAAAAAAGAAGATGGGACTTATGGCACAATGGTGGAGTCTACAGGCTCTCGACTCAAATGAAAGAAATGGACAGCGATCTGATCAAAGACATCCAAAAGGTGGGAAAGAAGCAAGACGTTTGCTCTTTAGTGAATTTAATCTGCTGGATGTGGATCAGAGTTACGCTTCTGACAATCTATTAGAAGTAGAAAGATAGTGGATGTCTCTCAAGGGGCTCAGTTAAAACAAATGGTAGGAGAGCCAATGACGGAGGGGGTGATACTTGACTTAGTGCTAACTAATGTGGATTATGTCTCTAATGTACAGGTTGGTGCCCAACTGAGATCATCAGATGGTATTGTTTGATATCGCAAATATGATACAGAGAAGTCACACAAAGACATACATTTTGAATTTCAAAATTACAGATTTTATCAAAATGGTACTTCCTGGAGGAAAACTGGAAGAATCGGAGAAAATGGGTGAGGTGGAATAACACTGACCAAATTAAAAGGAGCTATCACAAAGGCAAGAAATCTATATGTTAGAAAACTAAGCAAAAGTAAGAAGAAAAAGAAACCTATTTGGTTCTCAAAGGAGGTGGCTGAAAAAATAAAGGCAAAAAGACCAGGATCCCAAATAGAAGAATACAGGGAAGAACACCTGGTGAAAGTGAAAGAGATGAAGAAAGAAATCAGGAAAGCAAAAAGTCAAGTGGAAGAAAGGATTGCCAAAGAGGTCAAGCAAGGTGACAAAACATTTTTCAGATAAATCAGAAAAATTAGAAAGGCCTGAAGTGGTATAGTGAAATTGAAAGGTGACAAGGAGCAATATGTAGAGACAGATGAATAAATGGTAGTTATAATTAAACAAATACTTTAGTTTGGTGTTCACTAAAGAAGATGCTGAAGAAGCACTGTTGCTGGTTGACAAGACCATAGATAGGGGTATGGAGAGATGAAACTCTGTTTACAGAAGCGAGTGTATGGGAAAAGCTAGGAAAAGTGAAATGGAGAAGGCCATGGGGCCGGATGAGGTACCGCCCAAGATGCTGAGCAAGTGCAGAGATATTCTGGCACTTATACTGAAAGACCTGTTCAATAGATCCCTAGAAGCAGGAGAGAGGAATAACTAGCAAGAAAAAGGAGATGATAATGACTTTCTACAGGTCCTTGGTGAGGCCTCACCTGGCGTAAAGTGTTCATTTCTGGAGCCCTTATCTCAAAATGGATAGAGACTGAATGGACATGGTCTAGAGAATGGTAACCAAATTGATTTGTGAACTGTTTCAGAATGCATATGAAGAGAGGCTGAAGGATTTGAATATGTATACCCTGGAAGAGTGGAGGTGCAGTGGAGATATGACTCAGACCTTCAGATACATGAATGGTTTTAATGATGCATGAACATCAGTCGTGCTCCACTGGAAATTAAATAGTAGAATCAGGAGTCATGAAATGAAATTCCAGAGGGAATATCTTAGATCCAGCATCAGGAAATATTTCTTCACGAAGAAGGAGGAGGATGCCTGAAATACCCTTCCAGAGGAGGTAGTAAGGATGAAAATGGTAAATGAATTCAAGAGGGCATGGGATGAACACTGTGGATCCCTTGGAATTAGGGGTTGGAATTGAAGAAAAGGGTACAAGGGGGTTACCTGTATGGAGCAGCAATTACTACCCTTAATCAGAAGACATGCATATTACTAGCATTACCTGATTAGTCCTGATGCTTTTAGTGTAACTGCAACATCACTTTCCACTTTGACAATGGGGGTGGAGGGGGAAGAGAAATTGAATTCAGCAACAGCCAATGCTGGGCCATGACTTTTCCAGTCACAGATACTGATTTGTAGACCAAAAGCAAAGCAAGTTTGAGCAGCATTTTCTGTTTGTAAATATTACTAACCTTAACAAAAGGCTTGGAGTTAACCAGCATGGAAACTACCCTTAAAACCACCCTTAAAAGAGACACCTGCATGGAGCAGCAGTTATTTCCATATGAAACTTTCTGAACAGACTGGATGGACCATTTATACTTTTTCTTCCCTTGTTTCTATCCTACATTACCATGCTATGTATGGGCGTAGGAACCGGCATGTGAGAGACAGCATAAGAGAGTGAGAGCCTGAGTGTGTCTAGGGGGCAGGGAATTGAAACCTGCATGTGAGAGACAGCATGTGAGAGTGAGAGCCTATGTGTGTGGTTTTTTTGAAATGGAACATTTGTTTAAGAGCATGTGAGCCTTTGTATGCGTGCGTAGGAGAAACAGCCTGTGTTTGACACAGAGCATATGAGAGTGGGAGCCTGAGTGGGAGAGTGGAAGACTGAGTGTATGTGAGAGAGATCATGCAAGAATGGAATCCTGTTTGAAAGAAAGCTTGAGTCTGAGAGAGAACCTCTGTATGTGTAAGAAAGAGGAAGAAAAGAAGACAAGAGAAAAGAGAATAAACATAATAAAACAGACCCTCAAAAACAAATAAGGAAAAGACAGACAAGGAATAAAGACACAGAGAGACAGAAAAGAAACTGGGACCAACAGATAGAAAAATAAGATCAGAGAACAAAGATAAAAAAAAATGATTTTGCCTTTCAGCAATTGGAATATGCCATATTTGGGAATGTGTATTTCTTATTTATTTGTATTTCGCTTTTTCTTCAGTATTCCAGAGTTCACAGTCTGGTTTCTCTGATTTTCCAATTCACTTTTTTTCTGCATGTTTCTCTTTCTAATTTGTAGTCCCTTATTCTGTACTAGATAAGAGTCAGTCTCTGTTCTGCCTGTGTGTCACAGAGGTGCAGTATGTTGACTAGCATGTCGTTTCTCTGTAGGGATTTGAGGCAGGCCAGCTGTTCTCTTTGCCCAATAGGTGGTGCATAAGTGTTCTATGGCCAGGTGTGATGTTTGCCTTGCTGCCTATTCATAGATAAGGTTCCTGTTGTTAGAAAATTTAGAGGTGAATTTTAAAAGCCTGGCAAGCACATTAATTAAAATATGTACTAATAGGTTGAGCTAGCAGGCCAAGCGGATATTAAAAGCCACTGAGATATGTGCGTATCTCCCATAGCGTGCACATTTTGCACATTTTTAAAAAGGGTCAGTATGTCGGTGAGATCTGGGCAGGGGATGGGCATTTTTGTGCATGAGCCAGAGATGTGCATGTGCGTACTGATGCGACCTGGCTCATGCCAGGGTCCTTGCCATATAAGTTTACTTCTACTAGGGATGAAATAAATAAAAAAGAAAGAAAGAAAGCTAGCAGATCTGCAAGGTTTTAAGGGTCAGGGATAGCTGGGGGGAAGGAATGCTTTTAAACCAGAGGGTTTGGAGGATCTGTCTCTTAACTGGGTGAACTTGGAATAAACTGTTAAAACTGAGAATGGCATCGATAAACGCCACTTTCAAAATCCCCCAATTTACACGGTGTAAGCGAGATTTGATGCACATGCACATGCCTCTTAAAATTTGGCACAAATTTGCATGGCCAGGCTATTTTATAACAAGCATGCTGACATAAGTGAGCACGTGTGCCGGTTTGAAAGTTACCTTCTTATTTTTTTGCATATCCTAGTTCTGTTCTACACCCATTGCAAATTTTATGATTATTATTGTTGTTGCTGTTTAATTGTCATTAGGCTATTCTCTGCAGTTTTGGAATGAGGATTCATAAAAAATACATCCATTTTGTTTTATTACGTGGTTGCATCTCATGTTTCTGTTAAATGTTCTTTATTTACTTTTTATATAATACTGTGTACATATAAACTGCATTAAATATAACAAAAGTGGTGCAGATTAATAAGGCATTTTTAACACTGGTATGTGCTTGAAATAATAGAATTAAAATATTTTAAAATGTAACTCATGATGCATTTCCGCTGTTGCAGTCTAATTAGAAACCCATTGTAGGGTGCAGGCTAAGGCATTAGTTATCGATAAGATTACAACTAATAGGACTTAGACCTGAATGTCTACTGTCCATCCATGTTAATCTTGGACCCCCCCACAAAATTCAGTTCTTTTATGCCACTGCCCAAACATTTGAAACATCCTACTCCTAACATCAGACTCTTCCCAGGGCTCCTATTCTTCAGAAAACTAGTGAAAACATGTCTATTTGAAGCAGTGTTTGTCCCAAACCAGTAACATGAATGTATTTAATCTCCACTGTTAAGTGGTAGTGCCATTAGAAGCAGCTTAATTGTGCTGCTTCAATAATACAGAGGTTTTATTATGGCATACAAAAGTAATCAGGATACCCCTGGGAGACATAGAGTGGGAGCCTCATGTTTTTTAATTAAAGCTCTCCCTGCATGTCCCAGCATTTATCAGTGAGTGCTGACATTTTATAGGTAAAACATACAATGATCTCTAATAAGACTGCATAGAGCAGTGATGGCTAACCTATGACACGCGTGTCAGAGGTGACACGCCGAGCCGTTTTGGCTGACACGCGCAGCGTTTCGAGGACTATCAGGAATTTTTTTTTTTTTTTTCGGCTGCGCCGAGCCTTTTCTTTTTCAGCTGCGCCGAGCCTTTAAATGTGTTTTTTAGTTTCCCCCTACCCTCCACCAATGCCCCCGGGCGCAGGGAGGCTCATGCGTCGCAGCGATGAGGCTCAAGACAACGCGCTGATGCTCCTCCTTCTTGCCTGTGCGGCCCCGGAAGTAAACGTTGCCGGAGCCGCGTGGGCAGGAAGGAGGAAGCGAATCAGCGCGTGCAGAAGAGGAGGAGCCGCCGCGGGTCGCTGCGAATCCCAAGTCGCAGCGGCCCAAGAAGAGGAAGAGGCCCGGTAGCAGGGCTGCCGCGGCCCGAGAAGATCAGGGCCGCTGCAAAGCCCATCCTGCGGCGACCCGCGAAGAGGAGGCCCAGAGGTGAGAGAGAGGCTGAGGGCCCGTAGAGTGCGTGTATGAGGTGAGTTGAGAGAGAGGACCTGAATGTTTGCAGAGACAGCATGTGAGAGCCTGTGTGTGTGTGTGTGTGTGTGTGTGTGTGAGAGAGAGAGAGCATGTGCCAGTGAGAGCCTGTGTATATGAATGATTGTATGAGAGAGAGCATGTGCCAGTGAGAGCCTGTGTATATGAATGATTGTATGAGAGAGAGCATGTGCCAGTGAGAGCCTGTGTGTATGAATGATTGTATGAGAGAGAGCATGTGCCAGTGAGAGCCTGTGTGTATGAATGATTGTATGAGAGAGAGCATGTGCCAGTGAGAACCTGTGTATATGAATGATTGTATGAGAGAGCATGTGCCAGTGAGAGCCTGTGTGTATGAATGATTGTATGAGAGAGAGCATGTGTCAGTGAGAACCTGTGTGTATGAATGATTGTATGAGAGAGAGCATGTGCCAGTGAGAGCCTGTGTATATGAATGATTGTATGAGAGAGAGCATGTGCCAGTGAGAGCCTGTGTGTGTGAGAAAGAGAAATGCATGTGAGAATGAGAACCTGACTGTGTGTTTGAGGGAAGAAGATGGAGAAAAAAGAAACAGAAAAAAAGACAATATAAAAGGAATTGGCAAAAAAATAAGAAAGGGAAGGTGAAAAAAAGCCTGTGACCAACCAATTAGAAAACTAAGATCAGACAGCAAAGGCAAAAAAAAAAAAATGTACTTTTTAGTGATTGGCACATGTACTCTTTGGGAATGTGCAAGAATAGCACTTTCTCAACGGATCTCACAATGTACGAGATCAGCATGGAGAAAGTGGAAGCCCACGGGGCCTGCACAGAGGAGGCAGCAGAATGGACTTCAGTGTCAGTAGCAGCAATCGGCACCTCCGCAATAGCCACGCGGCATCAGTGACAGTGGCAGCAGAGGAATGAGAGAGGTTCTGAGGTTGCTGGCAAAAGAAAGAGAGGGGGGGTCTACCTTTAGTGTGTGAATGTGTATGAATGGGACTCTGCCTGGGGGTGTATGTGTGTGAATGCATGGGTGCCTGCCTGGGGGTCTGTGTGTGTGAGAATGAATGTGTGCATGCCTGGGAGATGGGGAGGGAGTGTTGTGAACATGAATGGGAGCCAATAAAAGAAACCGACTGACAGATGAAGTTTGTAACGCTTGCTTGGACTTGAAGTGTACGAAATACCAACCTTCAATTGAAGATTTAGCCAATGAAATTCAGCAACAAAAAGTCACTAAGCAGGTAAGGTAAAGAATTATTTGTTTTTGCTTTATTAATAAATACAGTATATATATTAAAATTATAACTTTGTTGATTAGAGCTACAAATATCACAAAATTATGGATTTTTCTAGAAGTGACACACCACCCGAGTTATGCTCGGTTTTTTTATGAATTTTGACACACTGAGCTCAAAAGGTTGGCCATCACTGGCATAGAGTATCAGGTACCATGTGTCCTATGTCCAAATCAGACAAACTGTATCTAAGCTTCCCTGGTCCCGCCTCCCACCTTAAGATCCAATTAGGCGTAGTGGATACCCACATGTCTAATGAGGGCTGTCAATCATCCTCGTGATTCCTTATTCTGTCACTTGTTCCAGTCCTTTAATCAGACTCCTAATCTCATGGGGCTCTACAGTTACCCTGGGCCCCTTAAGCCGAGACAGGATTCTGTGAGAACAAGGCTTGGTTCATATGTTCGTTGTGACCTCATGACCCTCCATCATATCTGGCTAGGTCTGAATTCATTCCAGATGTCTCCCAGAAGCCATTCAAGCTTGGGTCAGTCTGAGTTTTTTGTATGCCAGAAGTTTGAGTTAGGCTGAGGCATCAAAGGATTCTGGGTAAGTGAACCAAAGTCCTGAGCCAAAATCTTCATGTTAGCCTGCCCATATATCACCACCAAGATAGAAGCAGAGACGGTGGTATGCTATGCTGCATTACATTTGGAATTTTCGTGTACAAGTTGGTCTTGTACTGCTGGCATACTAATTGATTGGATGAAACAGCTTACTGATAAGAAGAGTGGAGCCCCTGAGGCAGCGGCTGTAAAGCTGCGAAACTCGGCCTAAGTCGGACGATTTTATTTGATACGTCTCTGCATCAATAAAGTGTTGGAAAAGATCCAGGCATCTATTTTTTTGTATTTACCTGCCGGTATCATAGATCGCCTACCTCTGTGTTTTCTTGGACCATATATCACCACGTACATCTAAATCCTACCCTACTGTACTAAACTTGTTCTTTTAGCATACTACATCTGATATTCCTGATGTGCTCCTGTACACTCAGATCTGTACCTCTACTGTATTAAACCATTCTGCTTTGCATATTGCATATGAGGTATCTGCCATAGGTCCTGGAACATGCTTTGGACTCTTTTGTTAGAAAAGCATGACATAAATAAATGATGAGTTGACTTGGCTTGTCTTGAAAACAAAGCTGATGCCTTATGATGCTCTCCTCCACTTCCTGGTTACTTTTCTTGAATGCAATATATAATCTACTAAAAACAAATCAAAAATGCCAAACCTGGTTAAAGGAAAGATTCCATGAGATGGCACTTTGGTTCACAAACAGCTGCAGCCCACTTGAGGCTGAAGAATTGAATTTTCCAACATTGATTCTGCTTAAAGAACCATCAGGGAGCAGGATCCAGTTTTCAATGTCAAAGTGAGCTGGCACATTCCCTTTGTCATCAAAGAAGATCTCGTATCCATTCGGAGTTTTAAAGTGAACCTCCTTAATGTAGTGATTGAGCTAGAAAGGGAAACAAATGGTTAGAAAATACTATCTAGTTGGTGCTACTGATCACTTGATTCAAGCATTTGCTAATTCAACCCCTTTGTATATGTTTTATCATATATTCAATATTTGCACATGTGCCAACTTCCCCACACTTGGTCTGGACTATGAATTACCCCTATGCCTGGGATGGAGAGTACCACATGAGAAATTATATTTACTAATATGATTTATCTTTAGGTTCGTAGCCTAAGTGGGGGATTAGACAGGGTCCCTCTCACCCTGATACTACAATTCTGTGCGATTTCCAAATAACCTTTCACTTGTGTCAGCACCGACCAAATAAAATCATCACACCAGAATAAAAAGGTAATTAACCTTTATACTACTATTTTACTAGTAAGTATTATGTAAGTAGACAGTAAATCCAACCAGAACATTAAATAGAAAAAGTAAAGTAGTGAAGCATAATATAATATACATATACAGGTTTCTTATTTTAAATCAAGCAATGCAAGAATAATGAGAAGTTTCTATTCCCAGAACTCTTCTCCATAGAGGAACTGGACTTGTTTCCTAAGGAATTTAAAATGCCTAAATCCCAGAGACAAACAAATATGGATAACAATAGTTATTCAGCTGAACAAAAGACAGAGAAGGAGGCTGACTCTGGGGAAGAATCACCAGCAAACTCGAATCTCATGCTCGACATCCTTAATTGGGAAAAGGAGGGAAACCAGGGGATTTTAAATGATCCCACAGGGAGAATGAGTGTTTAAGTGAATAAGGAAACACCTACAAAGGATAAACAGTAACGTGGTTCCAGGAGCTCTGGCGACCGTGCCTGAAACTCCATATTTCATAATGAAAAGATTTCCTATACTGAGTCATAAAGAGGAATGTTGAGGGGAAACTGATAGAGCAACTCCTAGACCCCAAGTTCTATCACCAGAAAGTCCTGTTCCTAGCGCATAGTTACTTGCTATGGGGTCACCTGGGTGAGGAAAAAACCTGAGAGAAAATATTGGTCCAATTCTATTGGCCAATGATATATAAACCTGTCCAGTGGTATTGTGAGTCCTGCCCTACCTGCCAATTCCCTAAGCCTGCCAGTGTTCAGGTGGCACTACTCATTCCCATGCCCATACTTGAAAGCTCTTTTGAAAGGGTGGCCAATGGCCATGGAACTTGTGGGGCCATTAGAGAGAACAACTCAAGGTAACAAGAATGTTCTCATGATCCTAGACTATGTCACAAGATACCCTGAGGCCCTACCACCTAAAAATAAGAAAGCCTCAACATAGTGACTGCCTTAATGGAAGTTTTCTCTTGGGTAGAATTACCCAAAGAGATCATGACAGACCAAAGTACCCCATTTGACTTTAATGAAGCAAATCTGCAGCCTGCTTAAGGTGAATAGCACTAAACAGAGCTGTCCAGGCAGCCCACATGTGCTTAGAGAAAGCTCTGACTGCTCAGACCCAGGATTACAATTGTCCAACAGTTCGGAGAAACCTCCAGCCCTGAGACCGGGTTCTGGCTCTCTTCCCTCTTTGGAAAGTAAGCTGCTCTCCAGTTGTCAAGGGACCTTTGAGGTCTTGGAAAAAAATTGCCCAGTGAACTACAAAATAGCCCAACTGGATAAAAGAAAACAAAGTCATATTTACCATGTCAATTTACTAAGAAAGGCTCCTCAAGAGTGTGGAATAGTACAAGAGGAATTCAGCCCAGAGCTCAGGTCTGAGGCAGAGAAGACCCAAGTGCCGATTGGAGTGGAAATCTCAACTTTCCAGATAGATGACCTGAAGCATCTGATTGAGTGGAATAGAGAATTCTTCTCAAGCTTGCCAGGACATGGGGTGGTTGTATGTCAATGAACATAACGAATTCCAGAAGCCAGGTGCCAAGTTATCAAACAGAAGTGTAAGAGATGCTCCAGCTCAAAGTCATAGAAGAGTATAGTAGCAACAGGTCTTCGCCTATAGTCCATGTACTAAAGCCAGACAGGAGCATAATATTTTGTATACATTTTAACAGGGTCAGCGAAGTCTCCAAACTAGTCACATACCCAATGCCTAGGATGGATGAGCTGATTGAACACCTAGGATCGACTCAGTTCATCTCGAACATGGACCTTACCAAAGGATACTGGCAGGTACCACTCACAATAACGATGAAAGAGAAGATGGCCTTCACAACACCATGGTCCTCCCAATCAGCCTTCATGATACCGCCACAATATTTCAGCACTTGGTATATGTATCCTTGGTCCACATCAGGATTATGCTGCTGCCTACTAAGACGACATTGTGTTTTACAGTCCAGACTGGGAACACATCTGAGCCAACTCCCAGCTATAGTTACTACTTTGTGAAAGGTTTGGCTGCAGAAAACCCAAAGAAGTGTTTGCTGGGAGGACAAGAGTCCAATATGAGCATAGACCTGGAAAGGAGAATTTCAAAGTTGATTTTTGGTCAAGAGAGGTGTCCCTGACACAGGAAGGCACTCACCCAAGTAGGAGTAAGCTTAGGGAGAGGGAATGTGAGACAGTATAGAAGTGACTCCCTCAAACCACCTTAACGCACAGCCCACAGCCATCTGCCTCAATCCTCCTTAAGACATAAACACGCAAAGGATTTGTTGCGACCATCACTGCCCGATGTCTCCACTCCGCCCTCTTTACCTCTGTGGCGACTCCCTCCAGGTCTGAAGGACAGCTGGCTGCCGCGGCATCTCCCTGCTGTCTCTCTCCGGCGTCCCCGGACCAGCTCAATGCTGCAGATCCGCCATTTTGCCTGAAGCCTAGGCTGCACGCACGCGCGTGCTCCGATTGAAGTACCAGCAAGGGCGTGAACCTCAGGGGCGTCCCCCTGAGATGACGTCATCTGCTTCCGATATTTAAAGGTCTCTGATATTGCTAACAAATGGAGTTAGCAAGGATTCATTCTAACTACTCTGCCTCCTCGGACTTACCACAGGTACCCGCTCCTCGGGGGCCTCGCTCTCTCTTTGCCTTTCAGGTTTACTGACAGGAACCGGTACTCGCTCCTCGAGGACCCTCGTTCCTGACTATCTGCTGATTCTCTTCTGCCTGGAAGCCATCACTGTCTACATTATTGTGAGTTACCATCGCGCTCTCAGAGCTTTCCCTGGAACCAGGTACTCGCTCCTCAAGGGCCTATCCTTTCCATCTCCAGAGCTCCCTGAGACCAATATGTGAGTGTTGTCATCTAAGTTCTGTTCATGAACTCTGCATACCCTGCCTACTCACTGTCTACAGTTTCTCAACAGTTCAGTCGTCCAGGGATCGCTGTTCCAGTATCTGAGGGACTTAAGCCCTGCCGGGCACGACAGCTCACTACTGCCATCTCTGGTGGTTTCAAGACCTGATTAATAAAAGAACTAGTGTGTGTCTGTCTCCATACTCTAAGCCTAGCTGGTGGTCCCTCTCGAGATCTTTCCCCGGGGGGCGTGGTCATCTGCCACCGGCCCAAGGATCCACCGACTACTATCTCCAGCAGTCTATACAACAGATTGCTACTCCGCCTACGAAATACATCAGATTGCGACTCCTATCTGATTGCTCCTCCCACCAACATAGCGGATTATGACAGGATTCTGGGCCCCGGGAGGGTCTCTTCATAATAGCATAAAGAATCAGGATCCAGGAGGCTTAAAAAGGCCATGAGAAGCTCGTAGGATTTCCAGGTAGGCCCATAGAGAATATGTTTAACTGATATTAGTGCCTGAAGCAAGGTAAGCCACTGGTTTTGGTTTGTGTTTCTTTGAAGCACTGTAAATAAATACTCAAACCAGAATAGATCAATCATCTCGTTTTGTACTCTGACTGTTGCTGATGCAGCTGCTGACCTGAAATCACCTCATGGAATTTCTAGATTCCCCAGTGTAGTGATGCATTGAGACTCTCAATACTGAGGTTATGCAAAAGAGCTTAATATCCCTTCATAGACTGCAGTAACAACTTAAGTCAGAACAAGAGATAAATTGGGCTAAAGGGCAAAGCATATAAGATCTGTAATCATAAACTAGATAAAACCAGATATAACTAGATGTTGTTTTCTCCTAAAAGACTGTCATATTGCACCAAATAAGGCTTTCTCAAGTAATTATAAATATTCATTAGCTTGTTTAATAGTTATGAGAATGGGTTAAAAACTGATATCATTTGTTAGTTTTCTGAAGTTATCCTTGTATGAAGCAGAAGCCCTCCAGGAGAGGCACAGGACGGCAAGGCTGGAAGTAGTCATGGGTGATCTGGAGAGACTGGAGCAAGGAACAGGTGCAGGGTGGCTGGAGTTCTGGATCGAAGTGCAGACTGGGCTGGAGCTCAGGAACAGCCAGAGTGCATGGAGCTAAGGATGAACTCAGGAACAGAACGCAAGTAAGTGTGGAACTGGATGCAGATAAGCAAGGAACTGAAGCACTGACAGCAGGAAAGGGAGGAACTGGAAAACAGCAGCAGTGTGCAGGTAAGCTTGGAACTGAAGCATTAACTGAGAGCAGGTAAGGGTGGAAGTGGAACACAGGAACAGGGTCCAGGTAAGCATAGAACAGGATGCAGGTATGCGTGGAAATGGGATTGAGACTAGAGCGAGACAGATTAGGACAAGACAGGACAAACCAGGTCAAGGACTACACAGACATAAAACTTAAAAGCCCAAGGGCTACAATAGGAAGGCCTTGTGTGACAAGGCAGAGAAAGGCCTAGAATCAAAGAACAGACTAAGGGAGTGTCAAGCTAGGCCATAGGTCTGGCAGAGTTGAAAACCGAGAGGCCACAGGACAGAAACAAGATCAGTAGGCCCACAACCCACAGAGCAAAACAGGGAGCAACTGGGAACAGAAGGCCCAAGGTCAAAGGAGCAAACAAGGCAGAATAGAGATCAGAAGGTCCAGAGGCCACAAGTCAGAAAAAGGAGAGGCCTGGGAAGGCCACAAGGCAGAGGAGTAGGGAGCCCAAAAGGACTTGATGCCAAAGCCTAGAGGCATGGGAGAGACAGGGCTAAAGAGGGCTTCGGCCTGGGTGTGGAGCAGGATAAAGAGAGGGGCTTGGCCAGCCAGGGGAGTGTGCTCATGGAGGTCCCCTGCTTGCACGGATGCTGAAGAACTGGCTGAGGTGAGATTACAGAGACATGCTGGAGAGTGTAGTCCAGAGCCAGGCACATCGGGCGCAATCGCTGGAAATGCAGCATTTAGTAAAACTGACATTCACTTTTTCATTCTAATTGCAGAAGAAAATGGAGACCTTAAAGAATCCTAAATTTTATTGGGAACCTGACAATTTTGTGTATGAAGCCATTCTGGAAAGGAGAAGAATATTTTTTCAAAACCTTTTTATCTTTCCTCTCTCTTCTTATAATTTTTATTCCTCTGCAGTTACTTCTCTTTCCTTTTGAATGGATCAGTTTTCTTGCAGTTTTTCTGATTGTTTCTATCTTGCTGGTTGATTTTATTTTTTGGGGGTGAAGTTTTGCTCTGGTTCTGTTTCACAAACTCTGTTTCTTACTCCTCTGCCTTCTAGATGGTTTTCAGGTGATTCTCTTGTTTTTTTTATAGAGAAGAGAATCGGAACCGGAATCGGTTCGGATTCCGGTTCCGATTCACATGTGGGTTTTTTTCCATCAGGCCCAAACTCGGTTTTGTTTATTGGCTGCACCCCAGCCGATAAACAAAAAACCCACCCCTACCCTTTAAAAGTAACCCCTTAGCTTCCCCTACCCTCCCGACCCCCCAAAAACATTTTACAGGTACCTGGTGGTGCAGTGGAGGTCCCGGGAGCGATCTCCCACGATCTCCCGCTCCGGGCTGTCCTCCCGCTCCCGGGCCATCGGCTACCACTAATCAAAATGGCGCCGATTGCCCTTACCATGTGACAGGGTATCCGTGCCATTGGCCGGATCCTGTCACATGGCAGGAGGACTGGATGGCCGGCGCCATCTTGTGCTCCTACCATGTGACAGGGGCTGACCAATGGCACCGGTAGCCCCTGTGACATAGTAAGGGGAAAGGCTATCGGCTCCATTTTGAATACTGGCAGCCGACGGTCCGAGTGCTGGAGGTCGCTCCCGGACCCCCGCTGGACTTTTGGCAAGTCTTGTGGGGGTCAGGAGGGTCCCCTAAGACTTGCCAAAAGCCCCTGGTGTCCAGCGGGGGTCCGGGAGCGATCTCCTGCACTCGGGCCATCAGCTGCCAGTAATCAAAATGGCGCCGATAGCCTTTGCCCTTACTATGTCACAGGGGCTACCGGTGCCATTGGTCAGCCCCTGTCACATGGTAGGAGCACAAGATGGCGCCGGCCATCCAGTGCTCCTAGCATGTGACATGATTCAGCCAATGGCACGGATACCCTGTCACATGGTAAGGGCAAAGGGCCATCAGCGCCATTTTGATTAGTGGCAGCCGACGGCCCGGGAGCCGGAGGACGGCCTGGAGCGGGAGATCGCTCCCGGGACCCCCACTGGACCAGCAGGTACCTGTAAAAAGTTTCTGGGGGGGTCGGGAGGGTGGGGGAAGCTAAGGGGTTACTTTTAAAGGGTCGGGGTGGGTTTAGGGGTTATTTTTGTGTGCCGTTTTTCCCACCCTCCCCCAAAACGATAAGAGAACCCCCACGATCAATATCGTGGGGTTTTCCTATCGTTTTGGGGGAGCCCCCGATTTCTGATGATTTTGAAAATATCGACGATATTTTCAATCGTCCGAATCCCGATTCACATCCCTATTTTTTTTATTCTTTTTGATTTGTGGCTCTAGCTTCAGGTTTATGCCCAGAACCTTAGCCAAGAGATGGGCTTCCAGGTTTATAGGCTCCTCTTGTGAGCATGCAGTTGCCGAGCTTTCATTTATGAACTCCTCTTGTCATTGTGCAAGAGTTGATATTTAAGGTATACCTCTTCACTTTCACATGCGTGTGAATGCCCTAAGTATTTGTGCACTCATTTTGTGGATTCTGGTCCTGGTTTTGACCTTGTTGGCATGCCAGGTACCTAATAAGCTCAGACCACCCTCTGTCTTGGACCCCCCTTTCTGTCTGTGAGCGTGAGGAGTATTAACTCTTTGATGTGGTGCATAGTTACCTCTGTACTTAAGCATTTTCTCCCGGTTTCAATTTGAAATTCAGGAATGCCCATGCTCTGTCAAGACGTGTCCACTTCCTTCCCCTTTTATGAGAAAATGTTATTGTGCACGTAGGAGACTTACACACATACAATGGTGCCTTTTAAAATCTGCTTGGCAGGCTCCAGCCCGAGGTATTCACTTATCTACTGGTTCTGGCGTGCACCTGGCTTTTAAAAATTGCTTTAATGTTAGCAGTGAACTATAGGAAGTAGTGACCTATTTTATCAGGATACAGAGAATGAACAGAAGGAAAGATGAGCTTCTATCTACTTTTAAAAACCCAAACGCCCTTCCCCCAGAATTCTAGTGACTGGTCAATGGCATCATGGGCTCAAGGTGCATTGTACACTGGGTACAAGATTTGCAAATTGTTTCATGGTCTTGGAGTTTAGGCCAACATACACTCAAATCTTTGCAGGTTAGATAGACATCTATGTAATCAGAAGCCACAAAATGTTGAGGCAAACTCTCCACTCTTGATTGGTAAGTTCAGACATTGGGGCTTGAATTCAAAGAGGGAACAGGATATAGCTGCCCCTTTACCTATAACTGCTGGGCACTCCTGTGGAAAGAAAGGGTCATTTGTGACAGACCATCCATATAGTCCTGGTTTTGCATAGAGATCTACTTTGCTCTCTTTTGTTTACGAGTTTGCACCTCCCTCAACTAATTATGTGGGTCATTTTCAATAGCTTTCGCATGCAACAAGGGACTGCCCTATTGGGTGCGAAAGCCGGCAGCTATCGCAGGCCTATCCCCCCGTTTCGCCCCCTCCCGCCCCCTGTTACCACGGGATTTTCTAAGGCCTATGTTACACAAAGGGGCAGATTTAAAACTTATGTGCGGGCATAGATTTGTTCACGCAACCCGGCGCGAACAAATCTACGCCCGATTTTATAACATGCGCATGCTATCGCACACATGTTATAAAATCCAGGTTTGGCGCACGCAAGGGGGTGCACACATGTGTACCTTGCGCACGCCAAGCCCGAGGGGAGCCCTGATGGTTGTCCCTGTTCCCTCCAAGGCCGCTCCGAAATATGAGCGGCCTTGGAAGGAACTTTTTTTCCGGTCCCGCCCACCTTGCCCTCCCTTCCCCTATCTAAACAAACAACCAGCCCTACCTAAATCCCCCCCTACCTTATTTTATTTCTTACGCCTAACAGACAGCCGGCGCGCGAACCTCCAGCACGGCTGGAATGGAGAAGGGCTAGGTACACGCCCCTGGACTACCGTCAAGCCCCCGGACCCGCCCCGGACCGCCACCAGACCCCAGACACGCCCCCGGACCACCATCACACCCCCGGACACGGCCCCTGACCTCTTTTCAAAACCCCAGGACATATGCACGTCCCGGGGCTTGCACGCACCACCGAGCCTATGCAAAATAGGCTCGGCATGCGCAGGGGCAGATTTTCTCAGGTTAGGTGCGTATGTTACGCGGGTAGCATTTGAAAATCTACCCCAAAATGAATATTACAGTAAAGAAAAAAATGCATACTTATTAAAAAAGAATCAGTCAGGAGAGTTTACCTGCCATGGATGAAATTCCTGTTTTTGAACCTCACTAAGTTGAAACTCGGCTGTATACATGTTGTGCAAAGCGTGAGCCATTGTATAGACTGTGATGTAGATTCTGTAAGTGAACTGAAAATTATTCACATCAAACTTCCAAAGTGGAAGGTCAGCCAGAGTCTCCTGCCCTGTACACTTGGTCAGATTTGAATGTTCACTCCCATGCTGTAGCTCACACTGGAATACATCCCTCCACAGAGGCTGCAGAAAAGAAGGATCTGGAAATGTGGATGGGTGCAGATGATAGAGGAAATCCTTGAAACCTGGAATCTTTCCTTTAGGAATGGAAAATGCTAGAGAACCGTTCAGCGTGCTACAATATGAAAGGGTCATTGGTGAGTTTAAGGTACCAAGGGAAGAGGAGGCAGCTGAGATAAGCCACACTTTGTCAGCAATCACTTGCCACCATGGGTTGCAGAAGTGTGATATTACAACACTGGTAGCACTGTAGATGATAAACACCTTAGCTAATGACTTCTCGACCATGTCAGCAATCTGTAAAACTCTTGGAAGTTGGTTATATTTAAAATTCAAAGGTAACTTTTCCAGAAATTCCACACAGCTTCCACTCCTGATAATCTCCATCTTCAGTTCCTCACTGCCCCTCTGATCACTGTCATCATCTGATGTGATAATCCCAACCCAGGTCCATCTGAAGAGGTTGAGGATCTGAATTAAACCCTGATACTGAGAATGATCATCAGGAACTGTGCGATAAAAGAATGGGAACTCAACCCGGTCACTGAAGAGCAGGTCCATAGATCCATAACTGATCTGTGATAAGTATAAATAAATAAATAAAGCAGAGTCAAACATGGCAGCTCTTTTGTTTTCTTACTCTAAGCCCTGTCTCAGCCAGTTTGTATGCCGTACAATATTTTGCAGTTTAAACAAGCAGACATTCTAATGAAACTGGTTACACAGCTATGAGCAATGGAAAGTTAATTTTCCTAACAGCGCCTTCGTACGGTAAATATGGTAAAATCCAGAAGGTCAATATTTAAAACTATTTAGATGGATTACTCAGAGTTATCCAGCTAAAGGGCTTTTTGACTATTTGGCCACTTCCCTCTCTAAATTATAGCTGGATAAGTCATTATCACAGGAAAGGTCCCACTATCACGGGGGGTGGGGGCATGTATCGCCCTCGAAAACAATATCCTGACTGTTTCAACACATTATTTTGTCTTGCATCAAAACACTACAAAGTAATGTGGATCCATTGTGGACAGATCCATTGTGGACAGTGCACAGTGTGGAGCTGAGTTTTCTCATTGTGGCTAAGTATACCTGCTTATTACTTATAAGTATTGTAGAAGGCTTCTGTGTATAATTCCTGTCTGTGATTTCATTCATTATAGTCAGATATTATTCTAATATATTAATTTGCTATTTGGTTGCTCTGCTATAGAGTTAAGATTTAAAAACAAACAAACAAATAAAAAAACACTCCAGCTTATAATCTGATAAAATCTATCTCTTATTTGGAGTTAGCTGGAACTAATAATCTCTGTTTAAATATTAATATTGGGGCATAAAGAGCTGAGTAAAAAATTTACAAACATAGAAACATACATAGAAACATAGAAGTGACGGCAGAAGAAGACCAAACGGCCCATCCAGTCTGCCCTGCAAGCTTTCACACCTATATTTTTCATACTTATCTGTTTCTCTGACCGCTGAGGTCAGGGCCTTTATTGATAACTTTTTGGTTCCAATTCCCTTCCACCCCCACCATCGATGCAGACAGCAGTGCTGGAGGTGCATCTAAGTGAAGTATCTAGCTAATTGGTTTGGGGTAGTAACCGCCGTAATAAGCAAGCTACGCCCATGCTTGTTTACTCTGCCTGTGCAATTCGGTTCTTGTTGGTTGTATGAATATAAATACTCTTTACTTTATTCCCCCCTGCTGTTGAAGCAGTGAGCTGCGCTGGATATGTATTCCAAGTGAAGTATCAGGCTTAATTGATTCGGGGTAGTAACCACCGTAAAAAGCAAGCTACACCCATGCTTATTTGTTTACCCAGACTATGTAATTTCATTCCTTGTTGGTTGTTGTCTGAATATAAATCATCTTTTCTTCATTCTCCCTGCCATTGAAGCAGAGAGCTAGGCTGGATATGCATTGAAAGTGAAGTATCAGGCTTATTTGGTTTGGGGTAGTAACCGCCATATCAAGCAAGCTACTCCCCTGCTTTTTTGTGGATGCAAATCCTTTTTTCCACATTTCCTCTTGTCGTTGAAGCATAGAGCAATGTTGGAGTCGCATTAACTGTGTGTATGTTTATTGAATAAGGATATTAATCTCCAGGTAGTAGCCATCATTCCCAGAAGCAGGCCACCCCCTTGCATCTTCTCTTCATTCACATCCTCTATAATTTATGGATCCACAGTGTTTATCCCACGCCCCTTTGAAATCCTTCACAGTTTTGGTCTTCACCACTTCCTCCGGAAGGGCGTTCCATGCATCCACCACCCTCTCCGTGAAGAAATACTTCCTGACATTGGTTCTGAGTCGTCCTCCCTGGAGTTTTAAATCGTGACCCCTGGTTCTGCTGATTTTTTTGCAACGGAAAAGGTTTGCCGTTGTGTTTAGATCATTAAGACGTTTGAAGTATCTGAAAGTTTGAATCATATCACCCCTGCTCTTCCTTTCCTCCAGGGTGTACATATTTAGATTCTTCAATCTATCCTCATAAGTCATTCGATGAAGACCCTCCACCTTTTTGGTCGCCCTTCTCTGGACCGCCTCCATCCTGTCTCTGTCCCTTCTGAGATACGGTCTCCATAACTGAACACAGTACTCCAGGTGAGGCCTCAGCAAGGACCTGCATAAGGGGATTATCACTTTCTTTTTCCTACTAGATATTCCTCTCTCTATGCAGCCCAGAATTATTCTGGCTTTAGCTATCGCCTTGTCACATTGTTTCGTCGACTTCAGGTCATTAGAGAATATCACCCCAAGGTCTCTCTCCTGCTCCGTACGTATCAGCCCTTCTCCCCCCATTGAATACAGATCTTTTGGATTTCCACAACCCTTATGCATGACTCTGCACTTCTTGGCATTGAATCTCAGCTGCCATATCTTTGACCACTCTTCTAGCTTCCTTAAATCTCGTCTCATTCTCTCTACTCCTTCCGGCGTGTCCACTCGGTTGCAGATCTTAGTGCCATCCGCAAAAAGACAAACCTTACCTTCCATCCCATCCTCAATGTCGCTCACAAAGATATTGAACAGGACCGGTCCCAACACCAATCCCTGTGGCACTCCACTTAACACCGCTCTCTCTTCAGAGTAAGTTTCATTTACATCACACATTGTTTTCTGTCCGTCAGCCAGTTTGCAATCCAGGCCACCGCCTTGGCACTCACTCCTAAGCTTCACACTTTATTCACCAGTCTCCTGTGCGGGACCGTATCAAAAGCCTTGCTGAAATCCAAGTAGATGACATCGAGCGCTCTTCCTTGATCCAATTCCTTGGTTACCCAGTCAAAAAAGTCAAAAAGATTTGTCTGACAGGATCTTCCCCTGGTGAATCCATGCTGCCTCTGGTCCAGCAATTCTTCTGACTGTAGATAGTTTACTGTTCTTTCTTTCAACAGTGACTTCATTACTTTTCCCACCACCAAGGTGAGGCTGTCCTGTCTGTAGTTACCAGCCTCTTCTCTGGTCCCACCCTTGTGAAGCGGGACCACCACCGCTCTTCTCCAATCTCTTGGTACCACTCCCCTATCTAGGGATCTATTGAACAGATCACACAGTGGACCTGCCAGCACATCTCTGAGCTCTCTCAGTATCCTGGGATGAACCTCATCAGGCCCCATGGCTTTGTCCACTTTCAGTTTCCCCAGCTCTTCCCATACATTCTCTACTGTAAATAGAGTTAAATCTACTCCATTCCCCTCCAGTTTCTTGTTAACTGGCAATGGTCCTTCTCCAGGGTCCTCTTTAGTGAACACCGAACTGAAGTATTTGTTTAATGTTTCTGCCATTTCTTGGTCTTTCTCCACACATTGATCCTTTTCATCTTTCAATTTCACTATACCACTTTGGACTTTTCTCCTTTCACTGATGTATCTGAAAAATGTTTTGTCACCTCTCTTTACCTCTTTGGCAATCGTTTCTTCTGCTTGATTTTTTGCTGTCTTGATTACTTTCTTTGTCTCCCTCAGTTCTACCAGATATTCTTCTTTGTGATCCTCCCTTGGGGATTCTTTATATTTCTTGAATGCTGTTCTTTTAGATTTTATTTTGTCAGCCACCTCCTTTGACAACTAGATAGGTTTCATTTTTCTTATGCTTTTCTTTACTTTTCTAACATATAGATATATTGCCTTCGTAATTGCTCCTTTTAGTTTGGTCCACTGTTGTTCCACATCTCTCTCGTTCTCCCAGCCAACTAGTTCTTCCTCCAGGTACTTCTCCATTTCATCAAAGTATGTTTTTTTGAACTGCAAAACTTGGGTCACAAAACAAACTTCTAGAAGTGTCATATTCTACCTGGATTGGGTTTGGCTGTCTCAGAGATTGGGGAAGGTAAACTTTGAGAAGCAGGAGATCCATTGTGGACAGTGCACAGTGTGGAGCCAGGGAGCACTAAAAATTCTTGTGTCCAGCTAAGTAAAGGTTTAACTTAGTTAAACTTAGTAAGCCAATCAGGGGGAGGGTCTTATTAAACTCAATTGCAGATACAGAATCCTGAGAACATCTGGGACCAAAGGTTAACTGTTCTATTCCCTGCCACCCCTGGGTTGTTTGTCTGATATAGCTGCCTAAATTCATAATTGGCAACAAGATAAATTTGTAAATTGGTATTTTCCTAGGTGTTAACCATCAAATTACCAAAATGAGGACTATCCAATGTAACTATTGTGGAGTCTTTATTCTGAGGGAAATCATCTGGAAACATAGGGCTTGCCCCATTTGTTCAGAACTCTCTTCCTTGAAAAAGGAGCTAGCTGAAGTTAAAGCTCAATTAGCTTCAATGAAGAAAGGTTCATCCTCTTTACAATATTCAGGAATTAATTCCCCATTACCACAGAAAAACCAAAAGTCAAGGATAAAGAGATTTACATTGGGTTCAGGCAGGGTAAGACCTGTGACCCACAGGCATCTGTTCTTGACAGCTGTGCAACCCTCAAGTCTACCCCCCCCCCCCCCCCATTTACACAAGGCATTAAGGAACTCAGTAAACAACAAGATTACAGAGGGCTCTGATAGAATTGAACCTCTGATGCAGAGACATACACTGTATCAAGTGCAACAAGTACAAAAAGCCTTCTCTGTATTAAATACTGAAGAAGTTCTTGAAAAAAAGATTGAAGTGTTAACTGAAAAGAAAGAAGAAACCCAATGCATACCGGAATTCCAGATCAATAACCAAAGGAAAAAGCTCATTGTACTGGATGAATCTGTCTTCAAAGGCACTAATCTTTTCCCTTGCACAAATGCAAAGGGAAAGTGAGAAGTGGATAACAAAACTCAAGTAAAGTCACAAAAGGAGTCCAGGAACAGCAGTAACCTGAACGAGGAAAGCTGGAAAGCTATGTGTACAAATGCACGTAGTTTGGGCATGTGAATCGGTTATTTACTCTTTCGGATAATAGAAAGACTAGGGGGCACTCCATGAAGTTAGCATGTGGCACATTTAAAACTAATCGGAGAAAGTTCTTCTTCACTCAACGCACAATTAAACTTTGGAAATTGTTGCCAGAGGACGTGGTTAGTGAAATTAGTATAGCTGTGTTTAAAAAAGGATTGGGTAAGTTCTTGGAGGAGAAGTTCATTACCTGCTATTAATTAAGTTCACTTAGAGAATAGCCACTGACTTTAGCAATGGTAACATGGAATAGACTTAGTTTTTAGGTAATTGCCAGGTTCTTATGGCCTGGATTGACCACTGTTGGAGACAGGATGCTGGGCTTGATGGACCCTTGGTCTGACCCAGTATGGCATGTTCTTATGTTCTTATGTTAATAAAATCCCAGATCTGCAAGCCCTAATGGTAGAGGCAGACTTGGACATTGTTGCTGTCACGGAGACATGGTTCACGGAATCTCACGATTGGGATACGGCAATACCGGGCTTTAACTTGTTAAGGAAGGACAGAGAGGATAGGAAAGGGGGAGGAATGGCTCTTTATATCAGCAACAATATCCAAGCATCTGAGCTGCAAGGAAGATGTGGCAATGAAGAAGCACTATGGGCCAACCTAACAAAAGAAGGGACATCCATTTTTATTGGAGTGGTTTACAGGCCTCCAAACCAAAAGGAAGAACTTGACAGAGATCTGGTTGAAGACATCCAAAAGATGGTAAAGAAGGGAGAAGTGGTGATTATTGGAGACTTTAATTTGCTGGATGTAGACTAGAGAATCCAATCTGCAGAATCTAAAAATAGTAGAGAAATAGTGGATACTCTGCAAGGAGCTTTGTTCATAAAAATGGTAATGGAACCCACAAGAGAGGGAGCTATACTCGATTTAGTGCTCACTAATGGAGATAATGTCTCTGATGTCCAGGTGGGTGCCCACTTCAGCACCAGTGATCATCAAACAGTATGGTTTCATATCACACAAAGGATACGGTGAAGAAGCACGAAGACCCGAGTTTTGCAGATCAAAAACACGGACTTTGATGAAATGGGGAAGTACCTGGAGGAAGAACTAGTAGACTGGGAGAACGAGAGAGATGTGGAACAATAGTGGACCAAACTAAAAGGAGCAATTACTAAGGCAACTAATCTACATGTTAGAAAAGTAAAGAAAAGCAAAAGAAAAATGAAACCTATCTGATTCTACAAGGAGGTGGCTGACAAAATAAAGGCTAAAAGAACAGCATTCAAGAAATATAAAGGATCCCAAAGGGAGGGGCACAAAGAAGAATATCTGGTAGAACTGAGGGAGACAAAGAAAGTAATCAAAAAGGCAAAAAGTCAAGCGGAAGAAAGGATTGCCAAAGAAGTAAAGAGAGGTGACAAAACATTTTTCAGATACATCAGTGAAAGGAGAAAAGTTCAAAGTGGTATAGTGAAATTGAAAGGTGAAAAGGATCAATGTGTGGAGAGAGACGAAGAAATGGCAAAAATATTAAATTAATACTTCAGTTCTGTGTTCACTAAAGAAGACCCTGGAGAAGGACCATCACTAGTTAACAAGAAACTGGAGGGGAATGGAGTCGATTTAACTCTATTTATAGTAGAGAATGTATGGGAAGAGCTGGGGAAACTGAAAGTGGACAAAGCCATGGGGCCTGATGAGGTTCATCCCAGCATACTGAGGGAGCTCAGAGATGTGCTGGCGGGACCGCTGTGTGACCTGTTCAATAGATCCTTAGAAACAGGAGTGGTGCCAAGTGATTGGAGAAAAACGGTGGTGATCCTGCTTCACAAGAGTGGAAACAGAGAAGAGGCTGGTAACTACAGACTGGTTAGCCTCACCTCGGTGGTGGGAAAAGTAATGGAGTCGCTGTTAAAAGAAGGAATAGTGAACTTTCTACAGTCAGAAGAATTGCTGGACCAGAGGCAGCATGGATTCACCAGGGGAAGATCCTGTCAGACAAATCTTTTTGACTTTTTTGACTGGGTAACCAAGGAATTGGAGCAAGGAAGAACACTCGATATCATCTACTTGGACTTCAGCAAATCGTTTGATACGGTACCGCACAGGAGACTAGTGAATAAAATAAGAAGCTTAGGAGTGAGTGCCAAGGTGGTGGCCTGGATTGCAAACTGGTTGATGGACAGAAGACAATGTGTGATGTAAATGGAACTTACTCTGAAGAGAGAGCGGTGTTGAGCAGAGTGCCGCAAGGGTCTGAGTTGGGACCAGTCCTTTTCAATATCTTTGTGAGCGACATTGAGGATGGGATAGAAGGTAAGATTTGTCTTTTTGTGGATGACACTAAGATCTGCAAAGAGTGGACACGCCGGAAGGAGTGGAGAGAATGAGACGAGATTTAAGGAAACTGGAAGAGTGGTCGAAGATATGGCTGCTGAGATTCAATGCCAAGAAGTGCAGAGTCATGCATATGGGGTGTGGAAATCCGAAAGAACTGTATTCAAAGGGGGGAGTCTGGGTAAAACAAATAAGCATGGGTGTAGCTTGCTTGTTACGGTGGTTACTACCCCAAATCAAACCTGATACTTCACTTAGAATACATATCCAGCGCAGCTCACTGCTTCAACGGCAGGGGCAATGCAGAAAAGAAGATTTATATTCAAACAACCAAGAAAGACTGAATTGCACAGGCTGGCTAAACAAGCGTGGAAGTTGCTTGCTTATTACGGCAGTTACTACCGCAAACCAATTAGCTGGATAGTTCACTTAGATCCAGCTCCAGCACTGCTATCTACGATGGCGGGGGTGGAAGGGAAATAGAACCAAAAAAATTATTTAAAAGCTTGCTGGGCAGACTGGATGGACCGTTTGGTCTTCTTCTGCCGTCATTTCTATGTTTCTATGTAATCTGGCTACTTTACTCAATTTTCAAGTAACTGGATTACAGTAAGGCATGATTTTTTTTCACAGGTGTGACCCATCCCTCCCAAATCTTCTACTTAAAATATACCATCACTGGAGTACAGTGATTCCCATCCCTGAACCCTCCAAGTCCACTAAAGAATTGTTGATGTATAGTGAGGACTTCCCTGGCCTCTACCCCCTAAACGCTCTTCCCTCATCCTGTTATCTAAACATGAAGATTGCTAGCAAGCAAAAGGACCTTGAGTGTCCTCCAGGCCCAGACCCAATCCTGTCCATTCTCCTGCCCTTGCTCCAGTCTGTGCAGGGGGAAGGGGAAAGAACCACTACACCTCAATGCTGTGGGGATGGGGTATCTTTGGTGGACCTGTCTGGAATTTTTGTATTAAAAGGGGTGGGTGAGGGGCACCCTTTGACTGCTATGTGAAACATATTGGCTGGGTTGGGGGAGAGAATTAGGACACAATCCCCCTTTACATTTTTTATCCTGCACAGTGCTACTTAACTGGATATCTTTGATGAAATAAGGTTAAATAGTAAGTTATCCGGTCCCATAAGCACAGCGGGTTAGATTTTTCAGTTATCTGTTTACATGTAGCCAGATAAGTTTAGGCGAGGATATTTGGTGGGATGTTTATCCAACTGAATATCCAGGACATCTTATCCAGCTAATATGAGCAGGATATTAACCTGTCCATTTGTCTTCCTGAATATGGACCTCCAAATAATTAAAATTCTTGCAACATATGAAGACATAGGCCCCAAAAGCTACTCACAAATATAATAAGATAGTCAAATAGAGAGGTATCCCAGCTGACTATTGTGGCACATAGACTACTTATTTCCTAGACAATATTGGGGATATAATTCCATATATGATGAGGGGTAAAACAAGGACTACCTCAGCCTGCACTGAAAGGTGAGAGCTGGTAACTTCTGCAGTCATGCCAGGATATTTCATAGATAATTTCTGAGCAAAGAAGTAAAACATTCTCTGTATATTTTTCTAGTCTATTTCTTTTTATTTATTTATTTATTTTAAGGCTTTTATATACCGATGTTCATGTAATAGTACATATCGCATCGGTTTACATGGAACTAAAGTTAGAAATTACATCGAACAAGTGTGGTACATATAACAGGGCGTACGTAATAAGAATTATAGATAAACCAGAAACTTAGAATTACATCCAGCATATTAACATGTGTGTTACATATAACAGGGTGTGCGTAGTAAGAATTAAAGATGGAGAGAGAGGAGCGAGGAAAATCTGGTTACCAGCAAAGCTTCCAGCTGCTGAGCTGAGGTAACATCCAGCAGCTGTGACCGGGGGCAAGTGAAGCCCCAACGGAGGCGGAGTCACATGACCCGGAGGGCGGACCCTGGACGAGGACCCGGAAGCGGCCTACAAAAGCGGCCTGCTTTTTCCCCAGAGTCGAGAGAGAGGAGCGAGGAAAATCTGGTTACCAGCAAAGCTTTCAGCCGCTGACCTGAGGTAACATCCAGCAGCTGTGACCGGGGGCAAGCGAAGCCCCGACGGAGGCGGAGTCACGTGACACGGAGGGCGGACCCTGGACGAGGACCCGGAAGCGGCCTACAAAAGCGGCCTGCTTTTTCCCAGAGTCGAGAGAGAGGAGCGAGGAAAATCTGGTTACCAGCAAAGCTTCCAGCCGCTGACCTGAGGTAACATCCAGCAGCTGTGACCGGGGGCAAGCGAAGCCCCGACGGAGGCGGAGTCACGTGACCCGGAGGGTGGACCCTGGACGAGGACCCGGAAGCGGCCTACAAAAGTGGCCTGCTTTTTCCCAGAGTCGAGAGAGAGGAGCGAGGAAAATCTGGTTACCAGCAAAGCTTCCAGCCGCTGACCTGAGGTAACATCCAGCAGCTGTGACCGGGGGCAAGCGATGCCCCGACGGAGGCGGAGTCACGTGACCTGGAGGGCGGACCCTGGACGAGGACCTGGAAGCGGCCTACAAAAGCGGCCTGCTTGTGGCGCTCCGCAGAGCCGGCACGCCGCTGAAGCCGCGCGCGCTTAAGTGGCGCGTGCATTTCAATGGACTTTGCCGGACTTCGCCGGACCTTGCCGGGGGTTGTGGGACTATCTGCCAAAATGCCTTAATGATATTTTGATAAGGTAATTTCAATATCTCTATCCTGCTTGGAATTGTTCATTGATATTTTGTGGCATTTTAGAGTCCGGGTGAATCTACTTTTGGGGGTAACAACATGCCAGCAAAAAGAAAAGGAAAAGTCAGGGTTTTTCCCTCTCTGCCCTCTTCTTTTGCGTCCCCCATACAGCAGACTATCACCAATTTTATGGCCTCACCTATACATGAGATTAGGAGAGCCAAGGAGCCTGATGAGACAGGGAGTTTGGGAGGTCAACCTGTCTCTACAGAGGAGGCGTCTCTAAGCCCCAATGAGGGACTATCTCCAGTTCAGAGAATAGTCCCACAGGCAACGGAAGCAGTCCTATTAGACAGCAGTTCCCACGGATCAGGTATAGGGGATATACGACCCCTTTTACCACTCTCTGTGGAGACTAGGCCTGATCTCGACACTACTACTTTAAGTAGTGGTGGAAGAGTAAATATGCCTGTATGTCCTGAACACATAACTCTGGAGACAATATGGGAGTTGACGGCAGGATTATCTGTTAACGTAAAAGAGTTAGAAGGGAAATTAGATCTATTAAATACTAGCATCTGCAAGAATCCACACAAATGCAATCACATATTAAAGAGGTTAATGAGAAAATTAAATGTTTAGAAGAAAACATAGTTAAAACACAAGATTTTAAAATGGCTGTCATTAAGGATAGTGATCAAATGGCTAGGAGGATTGAGATGCTGGAGAACAATTCCAAGCGCCTAAATATACGTATATTAAATTTTCCTAGAGTGACCGTAGAGAACTCTCAGGTCACCCTTATGAAATTTTTTCAAGAAGTGCTTGGATTTGCCCCTGGTGAATCACCCATAGTCAGTAATTGTTATTTTCTTCCTAAGTATAGATTAAGAAGTACATCTGAAGAAATGTTTCAGGGTAATTTGACCAATTTTCTTGAGGATTCTGGTGCAAATGTCATTGATTGGGGAACACTATTGGTGACCCTTTTTTCAATTAAGGATTTGAATTTAATTATGAAGAAATATTTTAATAGATTCCCCATTTCATATTTGGAGAAACCAATTAAGATTTTTCCTGATCTAGCTGTGGTAACACAGCAAAGAAGGAAGGCCTTTTTAGCCTTCCGTCAGGAATTGATCTCTATGGGATTCTCCTTTAGATTGCATTTTCCATGCAAATGTCTTATTGCTAAAGAAGAGGAATCTTTTATTTTTTTCAATCCTGAGCAATTAAAGGCTATCGTAGAGCAGAGAAAACTGCCTACATCATCTCCCATTATCCAGTAATGGAACAGAGAAGAAGTGATAGGATTTGCCACATGAGTGTCTGAATTATATGTAGTACAAGCCGTAAAGCCCGTTAAAACGGGCTACATCCCTCTGTCTCTCACCTCCCCCTCATTCTCTCTCCCCTCACTCTTCCCCCACCCCCCCTCCCCCACTCCTCCCCACCCTCCCTCTCCTCTCACTCAGTCCCCCCTCGCCCCTCCCACTCAGTCCCCCCCTCTCCCTCCCTCCCACTCACTCAGTCCCCCTCTCCCTCCCTCCCACGCACTCAGTCCCTCCCTTCACCACCTCCATTTCCTCCCGGCGCCGTAAGCGCGACTTCCCGCAACCCTCACCCGGCTCCATTAACTCCTCCCGCTCCTGCCGGCAGATCTCGGGGGGGGGGGGGGGTCACTCCCGCGCGCGCGGCAGTGACCCCCCCGAGATCTGCCGGCAGATCTGGGGAGAAGTAGCGGCACCGAGCGCGCGCGGTGCCGCTACTTCTCCTCCCGCTCCTGCCGGCAGATCTCGGGGGGGGGGGGGGCGCGGGAGTGACCCCCCCCCCCCCGAGATCTGCCGGCAGATCTGGGGAGGAGAAGTAGCGGTGCTACTTCTCCTCCCGCTCCTGCCGGTGCCGCTACTTCTCCTCCCCAGATCTGCCGGCAGATCTCGGGGGGGGGGGGTGTCACTCCCGCGCCCCCCCCCTCCCCAGATCTGCCGGCAGATCTGGGGAGGAGAAGTAGCGGTGCTACTTCTCCTCCCGCTCCTGCCGGCAGATCTCGGGGGGGGGGGGGGGCGCGGGAGTGACACCCCCCCCCCCCCGAGATCTGCCGGCAGATCTGGGGAGGAGAAGGTAGCGGCGCCGCTGCTTCTCCTCCCGCTCCTGCGGCCCCACCGCCATTTTTTTTTTCTGACCAACGTCCTTGCCCGCACATGCGCAGTAGAGCTGTGCTCTACTGCGCATTTGCGGGCCGTCGGTCACAGGCCATTTATAAGGTAGATTGTTTCTGTTTCTCCCATTTAATTTCATGGACAATTCTTAGCATCTCTCCTATTGATTGATAATGTATGAAATGAAGTCAGTTAAAATAAGTAGATTTACTTATTATATTGATAGTTTTTCCTTTGTAAATTTTCTGTGACTGTCATCTCATGATTTTTCTTTAAATGCAATATCTGCGATATATTGTATTTATAAAATGATAAATAAATAATTAAAAAAAAAAGAATTCAAGATAAACCAAAACTAAGTATTATATCAAATGTATTGAACACAATTGTATGAAAAATGTGAGCACATACGCATAAGCATATACCCAAAAAATGGATGAACCAAAGGGCATTTGCCCCAGAGATTTTTCTAACCCTGGACAGTGGTCAGGGAGTAGACCAGCACAGGAAAAGGTAATGAATGAGAGAAAAGAGAAAAAAGAACGGCCAGTCAAAGCTGAGGTGTTGGGGTTATTGAAGCCTTTAAGTGAAGGCTTTTGTGAAAAGCCAAGTCTTAAGCTTTTTCTTAAACGTTTGCCTACAAGGTTCTAGTCGAAGGTCCATGGGGAGGGCGTTCCAATCAGTGGGACCGGCGGTCGAGAATTTACATTTCTTGAGCAATGACTTGGCTGGAGGTGCATAGAGTGTGCCTAAATAACTGGTTCTGATCAGTCTGGATGATGAGCGATGACGAAGGGGGCAGTTTAGTTCTAGCGAGGTTTGGGAGTGAAAGGTCTTGGTAAGAACTTTGTACAAAATTCTGGATTTAATGGGGAGCCAATGTAGGTTCTTAAGGATTGGTGTGATGTGTTTTCCTCTGCTGGAATTGGTTAAGATCCTGGCCGCAGAGTTCTGTAACATTTGTAGTGGTTTGGTGGTGATAGCGGGAAGGCCGATTAGCAGGGAGTTGCAGTAATCTATTTTTGAGAATAAAATTGCTTGGAGAACTGTTCGAAAGTCCTGAAAATGAAGGAGAGGTTTCAGCTTTTTTAATATGTGAAGTTTATAAAAACATTCTTTTGTTGTATTATTGACAAATTTTTTTAGGTTTAGCCTGTTGTCTATAATTACGCCGAGGTCTCTTACGTGTGTGTGTGTGTGTGTGTGTGTGTGTGTGTGGGGGGGGGTGTCGTTTCGGGTGTAATGAGGTTGTTGATAGCCTGCGCATTGTCATCCTGAGTGATAAACATAAGTTCAGTTTTGAAGTATTGAGTACTAAGTTAAGGCTGGTGAGGAGGGTATTTATGGACTCTAGACAATTATTCCAGAAATTGAGGGTGTTGGAGATTGATTCTGTGACTGGTATCAGAATCTGGACGTCATCGGAGTAGATGAAGTGCGTAACCTTTAGACTTGTGAGAAGTTGACATAGGGGGAGAAGATAGATGTTAAATAAGGTGGGGGAGAGAGGGGATCCTTGAGGGACTCCAAGTGTGGACTTGACCGGGTGAGAATCTTTATTGCTTATTCTAACCTTGAAGCTCCTATTGTCAAGGAATGACTTGAACCAGTCAAGGGCTGTTCCTGAAATACCTATGTCTAAGAGCCGATTGATGAGGATGGAGTGCTTCACCATGTCGAATGCTGCAGATATATCAAGAAGTGCCAGAAGGTAGGGGGTCTTTTTCTCAAGGCCTGTGAGGACTCTGTCAGCGAGATTAGAAGGGATTCCGTATTGAGAGATTTGCGGAATCCGAATTGGGCAGGTGTTAGAATTTTATGTTCCTCTAGATATTCCGAGAGTTGTTTGTTAACTATCTTCTCCATGAGTTTGGCGACAAATGGTAGGTTAGCGATGGGGCGAAAATTGGCTGGGTCAGGGGTTCAGGTTGGGTTTCTTGAGAAGAGGTTTGAAGGTGGCTAGTTTCAGCAAGTCCGCTACTAATCCTTGAGCTAGTGAGCAATTGATGATCTCTGCTAGTGGCTTAGCGATGGTGTTTGGGATGATAAGCAGTAGTTTGGATGGAATGGAGTCCAATGGGTGCGTGGAGGTTTCATCTTTTTGAGAATAGATTCAATTTCGAGCGAGGTGGTGGGTTCGAAGGATTCTAGGTTTAATTTCTGGCTAACGGAGGGAGTGTAGTGTGACGAAGGTTCTGTATTTGAGGCTGCCAGTGGAGCTATTAGATTGTGGATTTTATTTTTGAAGATTTGTGCAAGTTCTGAGCACCTGAATTGGGCTTGATTGTCTGGGATGACTGAAGAAGTGGGTTTCGTGAGTTCTGAGACATAAGAGAACAAAGCTTTGGCATCAAAGGAAAAATTGTGAATTTTGCGGGCATAGAAATCTCTTTTTGTGCGAAGGATGATGTTTCTGTAGCTGTGCATGAAGGTTTTATATTCGATTAATGTAGCATTGTAGGGTCTCTTTCGCCATGAGTGTTCTTTGTGTCTCAGTTCTAGACTGATGTTTTTAAGTTCTTGTGTGAACCAAGGTTTTTTGTTTTTAATGGAAGGGTGTAGCTCTTTTGTTTTTAAGGGGCATATTTTTCTACCACCTTGTTTGTGATATTGTGCCACGAAGTGAGGGCTGCCTCTGCGTCAGAAAGATCAAGGTTGGTAAGTTCCGTTGATAGATGGGAGGTGAGGTCATCCATGGAGCAGGAGTTCCTGTAGTGGATTGTGGTTTTGGAGACTGGTGTGACTGGGTTGTCCTTGATACAGAGGTCAGTTGTGATCATTAGATGGTCTGACCATGGGATAGGGGAGCAATGAGGCCGGGAAGTAGGGGTGAGGCCTGAATTTATGAATATGAGGTCCAAGGTATGCCCAGCTTTGTGCGTGGGACTATTAACGATTTGTGTGAAGCCCATGGTCTTGAAGGAAAATAGCAAGGCTTCACAGTTGGAGGAGTGGGGGGGTCACGTCGATGTGGAGGTTGAAGTCTCCCATGATGATGGCTGGGGTGTCGTTTTTGATATGTTTGGCAATGAGCGGAGAAGGATCTGAGTCTAGAAGGCCGGGTGGAGCGTAAAGTAAACAGATTTGTAGCTGTTTAGAGATAAATAGAGCGAATTCCAGTCTGGAAGTATGTTTAGTGTTCTGAAGGGTTAGTCTTAGCTCTTTTTTTAGCTGCTAAGCAAAGTCCCCCCCCCCTCTTTTTTTAAGTCTAGGAATTGAGAAAATATCGTAGAGATGAAGGGGTAGTTGATTGATTAGAGCTATGTCTGTAAGTTTCAGCCAGGTTTCTGTAATAGCACAGATGTCCGGTTGTGAGTCCAGAAGATAGTCATTTACTATATATGGTTTTTTTGTAAGGGATTGGGCGTTTTTGAGCCAGTGTTATGCTAATATTCTTATAAAACAGTAATCTGCTTGAGGTAAAAGTAATGGATTATTTCCTATATTTGTAACTAACTTTATGTATGATTTTCAAGACTTTTTTCCAGTTCTATGTCTATAATAATAATCATAAAAGGAATAAGTAAGTCCTTAGCTCACAATGTTGACTGACAATGCCAACTCTTGTTTCGTCCATGTGGACTAATTCTACCAAGTCAAGCTTTGAGTCTTTGATATATCTTGTATCATCTTAGGCATGCTTTACTTTGGTGTTCACAAAAGTGAGTTTCCTATGAGGGCTTCACCAGGATTCATAATGGTCTCAAACATGGGTGGTAAATTATTGCAAGCTACCATACCCTGGAACCATCTGCTTCCATCCTTGTAATCAAAACAAGGATAGGACAAGGATGCTGCAAAATTCAGAGATTATACAAGGAGATAGATGCATACTGTACCTGTGGATATCTAAAGATCCCTGTAAGTCTGGCAATTGCAAGTGATGTCACAGAAAAGGAGCTTCCAATAAAACCAGCAACCTGGCCTTGCTGGTGACAGCTAAAGCCAGGAACTTGGTCCTTTTCCCCTGATAAAATATTCAGAATACCACATAGTGAAAAACTTGCATCAGTGCAAGAGTCTGCAATATGGAAGCCCAGAGTGATGTTGGGTAATATCTCCAAATTTTGATTGATCTCTTGAATGGCAAAATAAAAGGCCAAGAGATGTCGATAGTAACCAAGTGTCCATCTGTGAGCAAGTAAACATATTTTAGTAATATTCAAATATTTGAGAATGTAATGATTCACTTATATATTAAAATGGAGAAAAAGCAAAACAACCAAATCTATGCAAATTTACCTTATCCCTAAACTTTGGCACCTAATCCTATTCCACTACAGAAACCTACCACCAAATATTGTCAACGTACCTCAACCCTGTACAGCAGCACATTATGGATTCAGGGTACTAAGATGCTCCCCTTCCCCAGATCTGCTGATATATCTCAATCATGACCTCCATCACACATTTTATTCCATTACTGAAACACTGAAGCACACATTCTTACTACAGCTCCCCCCACCCCAGTCCCAATGAAGGACATAAATCCAATCCTTCCTTTTCTTCTCATATTACAATCCAATCCATTCTGGTTTCTATTTAAATACCACGCTTCGATAGTGCCAAAAGTGCAAGCATTGATACTGCCATCTCTGACACTGTAATGCACTGTATATTGTTCTTCCCACCTCTTCTTTATGGGCATTGCAGCTATGATAGAATGCTACAGCTAAGATGATTTCAGGGCTTTCCATGCGTGATCATAGCTCTCCCATATGAGATCACATTTCTCCCTTGTACTGGCTTCCTGTCCGTACATGAGTCTCTTACAGAATGACAGTACTAGTTCATAATCTCTAGGCTATGAAATCTTTCCCATGGGTGAACACTATTCTGTGGGTCTATAACCCCGCTTGAAACCTATGATACTTTTAAGACATCTTCTGGATGTACCAACAGTCTGATGAGCCTGATTAATTGAAATGCAAGAATGTGCTTTCTCCCAGCAGCCCCTGAGTTGTGGAATTCGCTTCCACAGGCATTTTGTCTCATTATTTGCAGCAAAACGTTTAAAGCAATGTTAAAAAGCCTTCTATTTGATTTGACTTTTAATTGACCTACATTATCATGGCACCTTATTTTGACATCGATATTTGATTATGTCGGGTCTTGTGTGTTTGCGTCAGTACATTTTATGTTATTTCAGATTACGTATCTTTTATTATGTGACCCGCTTTGGGTCACAGCATATAGTGGTATATAAATACATAGAAACATAGAAACATAGAAGTGACGGCAGAAGAAGACCATACGGCCCATCCAGTCTGCCCAGCAAGCTTTCACAGTTATTTTTTTTTTTTTTAATTTGCACTTTATTATAATTTTCAAAAAGTATACATAAATTATACTTTCAAGAAAAAACATAAAGAGATACATACAAATTTTAGGAATATTTTTTTCAAACATTATTCAAAGTAGCATCATTATATGTTCTCCAAAGAAACATGGAAACGAGACCTGTTAAACATAGGGGAGAATTTTAAAGAAACCATATATAAGTAACTGGCTTAACGTTTGATGGTTACTATATGGTTACTAATCACCAGACTTTATTGTGGAGCTATGGACACCGTTCTTGCATTCAAAAAAGATTTCAGCTGTTCAATTACAGTAAATGCAAAATTTTCACCTTTACCTTTAATTAGACATCTGCAAGGATATCTAAGTAAGAAAATGTAGCCTAATGCTACTACTTGCGGCCTCGATTTTAAAAATTCCTGTCGCCTTAATTGGGTGGGCCTAGAAAAATCAGGGAAAATCTTGACCAATTGGCCAAAAAAAGTTTCAGAAGAATTTTGAAAGAATGCTTTCATAACGTTGCTTACATCTTTTTCAATGACAAATGATACTAATAACGTACCCCTGCCCAATATCTCTACAGCAGAACTTTCAATAAATTGAGATAAATTCTCAAATATAGCCTGTTGGTCTCCCTCAATTCTCCTCTCGATTTTAGTAAGGAAGTAGGCTTTATTTATGATGGGCAATTTAGATTCTTCAAATTTCAAAATTTCTAGGAAAAACCTTTTCAATGTGCTTTGTACTTCTTCCCCTAAAGCACTAGGAAAATTTAAGAATCTTAAGTTCAAGTGTCTGTTAAAGTTCTCAAGTGCTTCCAGTCTTTTAGACTGGTATGCCAGATCTTTTATCATTTTAACGTCCACCATTTGAACTTGTAGAGTTTTTTTCTCCACCTCTTTCATCCTGCTTCCCAGATCTTTTCTCTGTTCCTCCGTCTTAAGTTTCAGGCTTTGCATATCATTATCCATTTTATTGTATCTGACATCAGCTTCCTTCACAAATTGTCCGATACTGGCCATTAACCCACAATATATCCAATGTTACCGTGGGTGGTTTGGGGGAAATAGTAAACTCACCCCTTCCCTGTTCCCTCGGCTGTGTTGGAATTCTCCTGGTTGCAATCTCCGACAGCCTCCTGGCCTCCTCGTTCAGGTAAACTGGGGATATTGAAATCTCCCAATCTTCCTGACCCGGCAACGCTGCTGTTCCCAGCAGACTCAAGGAGAGCATCGGGATAGACGACTCTACTCCCTCTCGGCGTTCCCCCGCCATTGGGGGAGTGATGTCATCACGAGGCGTCTGCTGTCGGAGAGCCGCCTGTTGCCCAGGTGCCGATGGGGGTCGGTGATCCGGGGGACTCAAGCTGACCTCCCCAGGCAGCGCCGAAGCTCCCTCTTCGGCTACCGCAGCGAGGTTCCCGTCCCCAGCTTTCACCATCAACGCGGCCGTATATTCTGTAATCCGCTTCTGAGGATCAGGCTGCGGCGGATCAGCAGGAAAGACCCGCATTTTGCCTTTCCTTTTAGCGGGCATCTTGGTAAAGTACAAGTTCGTTCGAGAGTGTCTTACAGAGCGACCGCACTCGCCGCCATCTTGGTCTCCGGTCCTCGAACAGTTATTTTTCTCATACTTATCTGTTAGTCTGACCGCTGAGGTCCGAGCCCTTATTGGTAACTTTTTGGTTCTAATTTTCCTTCCACCCCTGCCATTGATGTAGAGAGCAGTGCTGGAGCTGCATAAAAGTGAAGTATCAAGCCTAACTGGTTAGGGATAGTACCCGCCGCAATAAGCAAGCTACTCCCACGCTTATTTGTTTACCCAGCCTGTGCAATTTAGTCCTTGTTGGTTGTCTTAATATAAATCCTCTTTTCTTCATTCCCCTGTCATTGAAGCAGTGAGCTGCGCTGTATATGTATTCAAAATGAAGTATTGGTTCAGGGTAGTAACGCCGCAACAAGCAAGCTACTCCCACACTTATTTGTTTTCCCAGACCATGCCATTCAATCCTAGTTGGTAGTTGTCTGATATATGGGGACGTTTTTGCATGAGCAATGCTTTTAAAATCTACCTTTATGTGCGTGTATATATATATGTGTATATTAAGCAGCTTTGCCGTGCCACTGAATATACATCATAATGTAGCTGGATAAGTTACTTATACAGCCAGCTTTGAATCTCTAACCCATGGTTTCCTTGTCTATTTTGTTTCTTCTTACTTCCCTGCTGGCTCTTGCACTTTCATACAGGGAGGGTAGGATAGCCAGAGTATAGCTCCAACACAAGTCCATTGTAGTGGAAAAAATATCCCCAAGTCCAGAAAATACTAATGCAGATAAAAATAAAGATAAATCAAACAGGCAACAATCAATTCCTATTGCATTCTGCAAGACATCTGACCCAGGATGTTTTTGGAGATTGAAGTCGGAACTGTATCTCATGAAGTTGCAGATTGACAATACATATGTCCTACCATTACTGGATTTAGAGAGTGAAACAGAGAGCTGTAAGCTCAAGAAGTGCAAAGCCCAGGACTGACAATGCTGATGTCTGTCCTCTTTCTCTACTGACATATATTGAATACTTTTATATATACCCCATCCAGCAGCATCCACCTGAGTGTAATAGCAGGAGAATATTTAAATCATTTCAAAATCTAAGAGAAGAAATATGGCAGAACAGAGTGCAGCAATTTTCAAAGATACCTAACTCAGTAAATAGCTTTTGAAAATGTAGAAAAATGTCCTTCTCAAGGCATATAAAACAACGCTCAGGCATTCACAAGGTGTGTATTCTTAGCTTCACAGAGAGAAAGAAAAGGGAAGGGACCAAGGCACAGCATTTTGATTTGTTCTGCACAGATTTTGCAGATGTAAAGTCTTTGGGCCCTTGCAAACAGTGGACTCTGTAAGTATTTTTCAAAGAGAAAACTCAACATAGTTCACTTTTGAAAATTAGGATCAATTTCTTGTGAACAAAAGTACCTATGACCTTTGCATCTAAGCGAGCTACTGAGAATTGTCCTCCCAAAATAGACCATCTTTGGAGAACTCCAAGATAAAGGTAGAATGTTAGCAATGAATGGGAAAATCTTATCTGATGATACTGGAGAATTTCCACTTCTACAGATTGTGCTATTTGGTAACTTACACACATGAGAGCGAGAACTTGCTCTTGGTCACATAAATCCAATGAATTTCCATCCGATGCCTATGTTCAATGTAATATAATTAATAATACTGAGTTCCATATTCAAAAGCATTCAGCCAGCTAACTCAGGAGTTAGCCAGATAAAATGAATATTTGGGCACATATCCAGCTAAATCATAGCAGCTTAGTAAGTTAGGGGGCTAGAATTTCATCAGCTAAGTTAAAGGCATTCCGAGGGCATAACTGGCAGTAGTTGAGTTAGCCGGCTAAGTTAACTGGCTAACTCCATTATTCAGAGGTAGCTGGATGAATTAGTCGGCTAAGCCTAGTTTGCCAGGGAGCCATTATCAAGTTAGGTATCTATTTTAGCCAACTAACTTTAAGATAGGCAGCTATATTCAATAGCGTGATTTCACTGTTGAATACACTTCCAAAGTTTCCTGAATAAGTTTATTCAGCTAACTTTGATAGCCAGTTTGTGCTGAATATGGACCTCCTTGTACAGCAAACCTGTTGTTTAAAATGTATTTGTTCAGTTTATAGATTGCTGTGAAATGTTTCTAATGAAATTAAAACATTCATGCAATGTTTTATAGTGAGACAGAAATAAAGTCAGAAAACTACTTACATATAGCAGTTATAGGTATCAGGGGGTCCTGTATAAGACTGAAAACTTTTGCGGAGGGAATCAGACATCTCAATTATCCCACCCAAGATCATGTCCCCTCCACTGAAGTAGGTCTTGGCTCTATTACCAGTTGGAATACAAACATATGTGGGTCTCTTGTTTTCGGTATCAACTGTGCAAACCATCATCAAGACCCCACTCAGGATCAAAACCAAGGGATGCTGAGGCATTTTCTCATCTGTACTGGTTCCCGTTCAAGCTCCATCATAGTTTTTTCATATCTTAGCTTTGAAAAAGCGCAGGTTGAGAAGAAGTTATTTAGAGACTCTAAACATTTATAGTTTGCTGGTTTGGGTAACTAAGGTTTGGTCTTCTGATCCAAATGGATGTGTATTTCAGGCAGTTGATATATGCTGCTTCAGTCGTGGTCCCTGCAGTACTCTATCTCAAGTCAGATACAAATACAGTACCCAGCTGTGACAATATATTTGTTCACATCTCTTGTGAATTGCAGATAAAATTGTTAGTTCAATAAAGTAACATAATAGTCATTTCAGCAAATTTATCAGAAAGATCTCTAAACTTCTAAACATGTTTTCCTGTAAAGTCTGTTTTGTATTCTGCAGTTCCTTGGGATTTGTTGGTGTGATGAATGACACTATGACCTTAAAACAAGAGGAAAACACTGTAAGCCATCATCTAAGAATGGGAGACTTTACAAGATTATATCATGGAGTTATTTAGAGAGCAGACTTAAAGGAAGAAATAATTCAAGTTTTTAATTATTCATTTTTTTTCTACAGTTCCTTTACAAAAGCAGATCCAGTGATATCTCACACACTCACATTTGTATGTCACAATTTAAGGGATAAACTGGCAGAGGTTTAGGTACCTTTTCTACATGAAAAAAGAACACTAATCAGCTCGTTAGCCATATCTGAGTATTTTATTTTACGTGCCTGAAAGTATAAACATATTTTACATCCTCTGTACCTTCAGCCCCTTGTAAGAGATGTCCTCTAAATTGGATGGTGGGGGAAGAGAATTTTGGAAGCAGATTTGTAAAACATGAGGTTAATATTGAGCAGGGAAGGAGTGGCAAGTAACTACCTGCTCTCCATCACAACCAGACTTATCACGTGCCTCTTTCTTATCCGAGTAAATTTAACCATGCAATGACTGACCGTGCTAAAACACACCTGTTTTACAGGGCGGAAAATTGAAAACTTTGGGGTTTTCCTGAAAGTAGAAACCCAGCCAGACAACATTCTTTGAATATGGACCTCAATATGGATATATTATAACTTTGGGCAAATATTTCATACCCTGTCTATGATTGCCAGATATTTGTATCAATTTATCGCTCGCATGATATTCAGCAACACTTACATGGATAAAAAGGCAGATAAACAATATCTAGCTAAATCTAGATGATCAAATTTTGGTTTGCTTTAACAAACTTAGGCCTGGATTTTCTAAAATCGCACGCCTTAGTGAATCGTGCGATACTGGGGGGCGGGGGAGCGAAGCATGGGGGGTGTTATTGGTCGCGTTACTGGCGGCAATAAGGGGCCTTACCTTTTGCGATGTCTTCACCGCGTCCGCCCCGGTGCCACCCCGACTCCTCCCCTTCCATTGCCGACTGCACCTTGACTCCGCCCCGATCTAGCTATCGCACGCGAAAAGGGACTTTTCGCGTGCAAAAGCTATAGAAAATGGCCTCCTTATATGGCTAGTGCTCAAAATCAGTGCTAAAGTTTCTTAGTAAAAATCCCAAAATTCCCAATACACCTTCTTCCCAGATAAAAAAAAATAAGAATGTATTCCTGCACAGCCCAATTCTACACCACCTCCGCAGTAAGAACCCAATATAGAAATGCCAAATTGCCCACTGTATCACCCAGATGTTCTACCCTTTCTACTGGCAAATGCTCAAAGAAGGGAATCAAGAAAGAGCCAATGCTTCAGCCAATCTTCCCCCCTCCCCATTTCATAATTACCCCCTTTACATTTACATTTATAAAGTTTATAGACCACCTAACACAGAATGGTCTAGGCGGTTAACAATGAAACACACATAAAATAATTGACAATGATAAGAAAACATAAATTTACATTAAAAAGCATAAAAGAATAGCAAATTCAAATACTGTTTCAAATCATAAAACAAAAATAGGCAGATTTAAACAAATGGGTCTTGAGAAGACCTTTGAACTTTTTAAGAGAGTCACATTTTTATATTTCGAGTTGCATTCATCATGTCCTCTGACAACAGTTTCAGTATAGATTGGTTCTTCACTCAGTCTAAAAATATTTCCTGCAACTTTTTTTAAATCTGTGACATTTACCCAATCAGTTTTCGGAAAATTGAAGCATCCAATTGTTATTATGCTGTACATTTTATTAGGCAGTCTAGCCTCCGCTACCATTGAGTAAAAAAGAATTTTCTCCTTTTAGTCTTAAATGTGCTACTTTCTAACTTCATGGATTGCCCTCTAGTCTTTCTATTATCCGAAAGTGTAAATAACCAAATCACATCTACTTGTTCAAGACCTCTCATGATTTTAAAGACCTCTATCATATTCCCCCCCCCCCTCCCTTCATCTGTCATTTCTCCAAGCTGAACAGCCCTAACCTCTTCAGCCTTTCCTCATAGGGAGCTGTTCCATCTCCTTTATCATTTCGTCGCCCTTCTCTGTACCTTCTCTATAGCAACTGTATCTTTTTTGAGATATGATGACACAGTATTCAAGGTACGGTCTCACCATGCAGCGATACAGAGGCATTATGGCATTTTCCGTTTTGTTAACCATTCCCTTCCAAATAATTCCTAACATTCTGTTTGCCATTTTGACTGCTGCAGCACACTGAGCCAATGATTTCAAAGTATTATCAAATATGATGCCTAGATCTTTTTCCTGGGTGGTAGCTCCTAATATGGAACCCTACATCGTGTAAATTCAGCAAGGATTATCTTTCCCTATATGCAACACCTTGCACTTGTCCACATTAAAATTCATCTGCCATTTGGATGCCCAATCTTTCAGTCTCGAAAGGTCCTCCTGCAATGTGTCACAATCCACATGTAATTTAACTACTCTGAATAATTCTGTATCATCTGCAAATTTGATAACCTCACTTGTCTATTCCTTTCCAGATCATTTATAAAAATATTGAAAACACCGGTCCAAGTACAGATCCCTGAGGCACTCCACTGTTTACCCTTTTCCACTGAGAAAATTGTCCATATAATTCTACTCTCTGTTTTCTGTCTTTTTACCAGTTTGTAATCCACAAAAGGACATCTCCTCCTATCTGATGTATTTTTAGTTTTCTTAGAAGCCTCTCATGAGGGACTTTGTCAAATGCCTTCTGAAAATCCAACTACACTACATCTACCATTTCACCTTTATCCATATGTTTATTAACCCCTTCAAAAAAATGAAGCAGATTTGTGAGGCAAGACCTCCCTTGGGTAAATCCATGTTCACTGTGTTCCATTAAAATGTTTTTCTTATGCTCTGTGATTTTGATCTTTAGAATAGTTTGCACTATTTTGCCCAGCACTGAGATCAGGCTCACTGGTCTATAGTTCATTAGATCACCCCTGTAGCCCTTTTTAAATATTGGGGTTACATTGGCCACCCTCCAGGTTTCAGGTACAATAGATGATTTTTTTTTTAATCAAAATCATTTTTATTGAAGAGTAAAGACAGTACAACCATCAAAACATATAGAAGTTGCCCGATACCACATAACAGATGAACAATAATGGTGCCAAACCACCCACACACACACACACACACCCACACACACTCACACACTCACACACACCCGTCATATTCCCACTGGTTACTAGGCGCACTGTCCCACTCCTTTTCAAAGTCTGGCAGATATAGATCACCAGACGAAATCTATGAAATCAGTCACCCATCTCACTCACTCCAGTCATCCCATATCATGCACTCCTCCAGTCCCATCCCCCTTTTCCCCTCCCCCTAGGAGAGTAACACATTGGACTCAGAAGACATACACTTCATCCAGATAGAGCAGTGAGTTATAGTCCAAAAGTCCGTCCAACAACTCCCCTTGCCCAACCTAATTGTCCCATGGACAAGGATCCGTAACTATGAACTGGTATAGTCTAATCACTGCCATGAAGAGTGATATCCCATTTCAAGCAGGGAAGTTTGAATTTCCAGCGGCATTAAGGTTAAACAAGTAGCCCAACATTTTTTGTAATCCGGATCCAGCGGCCTCAAGCCATGCAGTGAGTCTAATCTCTCTATTTGCATAGAGGATGCAAGCCGATAGTACCACGCCTTTGTAGTAGGGATTATATTCGGTTGTATCCATTCTGCCATGACCGTACGGCAAGCCAATAATATAGCGGTATGGCCAAACCTATCCAAAGAGACCTGATAGACTGGTACAGCACCCGCAGGCCCGACAGCAGAAGCCTGCCATTCCTTCCAATGGTTGAATGCGTACTTTGAGCAACAACGGCCAGCACTTAGTTCCAAAACCCTGCCAACTGTTGGCACGTAAACAATCGGTAGATCAATGTTCCCCTTTCTTGATTACATTTGATGCATGTGGGCGATGCGAGCCTCCCCGTGTGATAACGACGTACGTCATCACAAATAATATGATGTAAAATTTTAAATTGTAGTTCCTGGAAAGATAAATACGGCAAACATTTTTGCATATTTTTGAAGCATGAAAGCAAATAGGATGTGGAGATATCAGTTGCAGCCATCTCAGTCCAATATTGCATTAGGTATGAGATATGCCGAGGTGAATGATACTTCTTACCCACCTCGCACCATCCTTTGATGGAATTTTTCTTTAAGGCGGTATCAAAGAAACACTGGGCGAATAGATGTTCCCGTCTATACTGTTCCTCTGTCCACTTGAAACTTTTCAAAGAATGGCGTGTTTGTAAATATGCAAAAAATTGCTTAGCTGGTAATTCATAATCTGTGGCCAACGATGCAAAGTCTTGCACTAGTGCTGTGTCCTCAGAATAGAATTGATAAGTGAACGGAAGTCCTTTTTGTAGCCAATCATCAAAAATAGTGTAATGTTCATTCCCTGGGGGAAAATCCCAGTTACCCAACAATGGCATTAAGAGAGAGACGAGTCCAGTCATGCCTCCCTGTGCCCAGAACAATCTCCAAGCCAGCTGCTGTTGAGGTGTGCGGGGTGAGTGCTGGCCATTTGTTTTGAATTTCTGTGAACATTGCAACGTTTCCTGAAGATTGGCGCAGGCTAGCCCCCCCAAGAGACTGAGTTTACCTACCTCTTCCGGGCTCTGACGTCGGAGGGAGGAGCCCTCAGACGCCGATATCAGAGGCGTCTGGACGGCGCGTTCGCCGTCGGCGCGTCGCCAAAGCCGCGCGCCTAAGGGGCGCGCGACTTTGCCGACTTAGCCGGCATAGTCGGACTTGTCGGAGAAATTTCCATCTACTAACAATAGCAGCTGACAAGCGGAACTGGATGAATGTTTTAGTGTCTTAAGAGATCTGTTTTTGTTTTCTTTCTATTTGTATAATTTATATTATTGCGTGGTTTTCCTTCCCCTTCCTTGGTAATGCCACACACCAAAAGGAAGGGGAAAATATCAACCTCTACTCCAGTTTCTTTAGAAAATCAGCCTCGCATATATGATCTCTTTCCTAAAGCCATTGTATATTCACCAGGAAGCGAGGTCGCTGGAGTTCTGACCCAAGAGCAGGGGTCTAACTCCTTGACCCATGTAACATCTTTGAGCCCTGGTGCCCCTATAACACCAGACCCACCTACTGGAAAGATTGGAAGAGAATTTTTGTTCGAGGACCCCAATTTGAATTTGAATTTAAATCTGAACTTGGTCTCTATATCACCTAAAGACCAAGTGGGGGGTAAGACTATAGATTCCCCTCTGCCGACCCCTGGGTATCAAGATTTAAGAGAACAAAGGGAGGGATACAGTACGGTAGAGACACCAAAGGAGAAAGAGATGGCAGGAAGTCAGGGCAGTGCATTGATAGATATTCCTTTAATAGTTCCTACAAAATTTACATTAGAAGAAATAGGAACAATGATCTTATCCATGCAAAAATCAATAAATAATTTGGCCAAAGTAGTTCAGGAAGGACTGGAAAATAATAAAGTACAGCAATTAAAAACTGAGAAATTAGAGATGTCATTAAATAATTTGGAAAAGAAAACTGAAGAGATGGAGAAGGTCCAATTTAATTTGGTTAAATCAGAGAAGGCCCAAGTAGATAAATTAGAACAACTTGAAAATCAGATCAGAAGGGTTAATCTGAGGATTCTAAATTTTCCGAAGACTCACTTGCTCTCCCCAAGAGAATTGTTTAGGAGCTACCTTATTAATGTCTTAAAATACTCTGATGCTACTCTTCCGGGAATAGCAAGAATATACTATATTACTCAAAAGTCAGGGAGACCGGAACAACAAAGTCCAAACCAAGATGAACAAAATGAAGAAATAAATCTTTCTGAACTCTTAGAGAGATCATCAGAATTAGAAATAAAGTCGCGTGCCACATTATTGGTTCATTTTTCTGATATCTCTCAAAGGGATACAATCCTTAGGTTATATTTTAGATACCAAAATATAAAATTTCATGGTTATTTAATTAGAATATTTCCCGATGTTTCTGTTACCACACAGTTGAGGAGGAAGCAATTCCTCACAATGAGAGATAAAGCAACTCAATCTGGAGCCAAATTTATTTTGAGATTCCCGTATAAATGTATTTTGTTACATCAGAATTCAAGATATGTATTCCATCATCCTGATCATCTACGCACGTACCTTGAATCCTAATGCCATACATCCCTTTGGATATATTGGGGTTAAAAGAAAATGAGAAATATGGCTTAGACACTCTTTCGTTTGAGATTATTTATTGATAAAGATTGCTCTTTTTTCTTTTTCAACCAGTTTTGTAATTACTAGTAAAATTTTTCTTTCTTAAGTATACAGCAGCTATTACAGTAATTCTTGTTAAATGTAATTTGTTAAATTTGATATTAGCTCTGTAATATCTTATAGAAAATTTAAAAATTTAATAAAGTATAAATAAAAAAAAAAAAAAAAAAAAGAACAATCTCCAAGCCTGTCGGCAGGAGTGAACCAAACCACGTGGGAAAGAACGATATACAGTGTTACTGGCTTGCATAAGGTAAAATGGGGACCACAGAGAGACCATACTAATGACTAGCCCATCTTCACAGTAAGTGTATTGATCAAGTAGCCACTCCCCTACAAAACGTAGTTGACATGTCGCATTAAAAAGTCGGATATCTGGCAGACCTAGGCCCCCCTCCCCCCTAGAATATGTCAACACCTTGTAAGTCAACCGAGCCCTCTTTCCAGCCCACACAAACTTTTGGAACGCAGCTTGTAACCAAGTGACATCCCTGCCCGTGAGCCAGCAAGGCAACATGTGCAGCTTATATAGTAACTTCGGCAGTAGAACCATTTTAAGCAAAGCACATCTGCCAAATAGAGAAAGAGGCAGAGTCCGCCAGGACTGGAGTTGAGCGGCTAAAGCTGCAATAGTATTGGAAATATTTAGCTCATAAAGGTCTGCAAGATCTCGTGGTATCCAAACCCCCAAATATTTTGTTTTGTTTTGGGCCCAAGTAAATGGAAAATCCACCATCCACTGATGCTGTACACTGGGATTTAATGCCAGAGCCTCCAAATTTGCAAAATTCATTGTCAAGCCCGCTATGCTGTGAAAAGAGGTGAAGTGGTGGAAAACAACTGGGATACTAGTTTTCGGATTGCCAACAAACCAATTTCATCAGGTATCTCCCCAGTCGAAGGCCCTTAAACTCCCCATCCATCTGTAATTTAGTAGCCAGAGGCTCTAACGCCCAAACAAATAAAAGAGGCGAAAGAGGGCACCCCTGTTGTACCCCACATTGAATAGAAAAAGGTGTTGATAAGGTCCCATTTATAAGGAGACGAGCACCAGGATTAGTATACAATGCCTGCAACCAAGTGAGAAAAGGACCAGAGATACCATAAGTCTGTAGAGCCCAAAATAAATAATTCCAGGAAAGGGAATCAAAAGCCTTCTCCGCATCCAGGCTCAGAACCATCGCCTCCGCTGTCGGATGAAAATTCAACAGGCCAATCAGATGCCTTATGGTTTTTACACCCTGCCTCCCTTTAATAAAACCCGTTTGATCTTCATGAATTACAGAGGGCAAAAGGGAATTTAATCTGGCGGCAAGGACAGCAGAAAGAATCTTCAGGTCACCATTAATAAGAGAAATAGGCTGATAGGAACCAACTTCTTGCAAATCCTTGCTCGGCTTCGGCAATAGAACTATAGAGGATTGATTTTCCGTGGGATTAACTGTCGGTCCCTGAAGCAAGCCATTATAGTACTGCCTCAACACCGGCAGCACAGGAAATTTTAAGATCTTGCAGAATTCAGGTCCTAATCCATCCGGCCCCGCTGCCTTGCCTGGTTTCAAGCCATGTATAACCGCATGGATTTCCGTGTCTACTATTGGTTTATTTAACATGGTCTGTTGGTCCGCAGTAAACCAAGGCCAAGGCAAATTATTAAAAAATGCTTCCCTCATCCCATCATTACTTGGTTTATCCCCATATAACTTGCTGTAATATTCGGAAAACGATCTGCTATCGCCTGCGTGGTGACATGGCACACCCCAGTTTGCCCCTTAATACTGGTGATGAAAGATTTAGGGCCACGCGCACGAACTAGATTAGCTAACAACTTACTGGATCTATTACCATAGCGATACAACTGAAATTGGTAATATCTCAAAGATTTGGACGTTCTCCAATGTAAGAGCGCTTGTAACGTTTCATGAATACCCTCCACCTCCCATTTACTAGTCTCAGACATCACCTGTATATGTTGGAGTTGGGCGGCTTTCAACTTTGCAGTAAGTTTAAGTATTTCATCGTTTCTAGCCTTATTCTGAGTGGCAACATATGCTATGATATGCTCGCACATCACCGCCTTTCTCGCTTCCCAAAGAATCCCGGGCGATACATCCGGACTCGAATTTAAGAGTATGTATTCTTCCCATCGCTCCTGAAGGTAACGTGAGAATTCCTTGTCCAGGAGTAGACCAGGGGGCATACGCCATGAAAATGGAGGTTTCGGGGTGTGGCGTAAGGTAACAATGACTGATACCGGAGTTGATCAGACAAGGCTATCGTACCTATAGTGGCCATCGATGTTTTGGGGAATAAGAAATTTGAAATCAAAAAGTAGTCTAGTCAAGAATATGACCCATGCGGGTGAGAAAAAAAAGTGTAATCCTGTTCCCCCGGGTGCAAAGTCCACCATATATCTAATAGGCGTAACTCTTGGCACAAAAAAACTGGTCCTTTTTGATTATCTCTGGGCTCCACAGACTTAGGTGGTCGACAATCCTCTTGCTTATTAGCCACATAATTGAGATCTCCCCCTACCAACATTGCATAGTCTGTGAATTCCCTCAACATCCCCATCAAGTGTGTGAAAAAGTCATGATTATAAATATTTGGTGCATATACATTACAGAAGATCACTTTTTGTTGGTTACACAATCCCTGGACAATGATATAATGGCCTTCCGGGTCTTGCCATACCCTTTCCGATTGAAAAGGCAATTGTTTATGAATTAGTATTGCCACACCTCGTCTTCATGAATTATAAGAAGAGAAAAAACATTGTCCCACCCATTCTCTTTTCAGTTTAGCATGTTCACCCGCTGATAAATGGGTTTCCTGGAGAAACACCACTTGCGTATTCATGCGCTTAAATGCCATCAAGAGCTTCTTTCTTTTGATTGGGGAATGAATGCCATCTACATTAAGAGAAGTGAATTTTACGGCAGCCATCGCACTAGAGTCATATAGACCCAGCCCAAATGAATTTTGCAAAGAAAGTATCAGTGTTGAGAATCCCTCGGCTCCCCAGCCTGAGCCTCCAGGATCATAAGGAAACATCATGGACCCTACTACAGCATTGTCCAGTATAGACTGTTCCCCATCCAAGAATACATGCTCTCCTCCTAGGATTCCTTCTGTTCCCCCCCCCGGTCCCCAACCTCCACCCCCATACACATAAACACCATGCACACCATACATACCAGCTAGCAATCCATTCATACTCACAGCTTGCATTTAGCATCCTTAAGAGGCCCAGAACTCCAACATACCCCCATATTAGAGGCATGCTGAGGTTCTCCTCCACCCTATCCCCCTCCCCCCAAGCTACAATGCAAATATAAGATTAAAACTACTAATGCAAACCATTACAATATAACCTTGCAACTGTTAAGAACTTAAACAAAAGGCTGAAACTGCGGCACTCAGGTGTCCCGAGCCCCTTCCATAAGCCCACCATCCAGAAAGAAGGCAGAAGCATCATCGGGTTTCAAAAAGAAGAGAGTCTTGTTATCATGGTGTATCCTTAGCTTAGCCGGGTAAAGCAATGCAAACAAGATGCTTCTCTTATGCAGTTCAGTGCCATTGCTTTCCGCTGCATGGCGACCGCCGTTGAGAAATCATTAAAGAGCAAAATACGGTTTCCTTCATTTTCTATCACCTGACGTTTTCAATTCTTGGATGGGGAACAGTCTATACTGGACAATGCTGTAGTAGGGTCCATGATGTTTCCTTATGATCCTGGAGGCTCAGGCTGGGGAGCCGAGGGATTCTCAACACTGATACTTTCTTTGCAAAATTCATTTGGGCTGGGTCTATATGACTCTAGTGCGATGGCTGCCGTAAAATTCACTTCTCTTAATGTAGATGGCATTCATTCCCCAATCAAAAGAAAGAAGCTCTTGATGGCATTTAAGCGCATGAATACGCAAGTGGTGTTTCTCCAGGAAACCCATTTATCAGCGGGTGAACATGCTAAACTGAAAAGAGAATGGGTGGGACAATGTTTTTTCTCTTCTTATAATTCATGAAGACGAGGTGTGGCAATACTAATTCATAAACAATTGCCTTTTCAATCGGAAAGGGTATGGCAAGACCCGGAAGGCCATTATATCATTGTCCAGGGATTGTGTAACCAACAAAAAGTGATCTTCTGTAATGTATATGCACCAAATATTTATAATCATGACTTTTTCACACACTTGATGGGGATGTTGAGGGAATTCACAGACTATGCAATGTTGGTAGGGGGAGATCTCAATTATGTGGCTAATAAGCAAGAAGATTGTCGACCACCTAAGTCTGTGGAGCCCAGAGATAATCAAAAAGGACCAGTTTTTTTGTGCCAAGAGTTACGCCTATTAGATATATGGCGGACTTTGCACCCGGGGGAACAGGATTACACTTTTTTTTCTCACCCGCATGGGTCATATTCTTGACTAGACTACTTTTTGATTTCAGATTTCTTATTCCCCAAAACATCGATGGCCACTATAGGTACGATAGCCTTGTCTGATCACACTCCGGTATCAGTCATTGTTACCTTAGGCCACACCCCGAAACCTCCATTTTCATGGCGTATGCCCCCTGGTCTACTCCTGGACAAGGAATTCTCACGTTTCCTTCAGGAGCGATGGGAAGAATATATACTCTTAAATTCGAGTCCGGATGTATCGCCCGGGATTCTTTGGGAAGCAAGAAAGGCGGTGATGTGTGAGCATATCATAGCATATGTTGCCACTCAGAATAAGGCTAGAAACGATGAAATACTTAAACTTACTGCAAAGTTGAAAGCCGCCCAACTCCGACATATACAGGTGATGTCTGAGACTAGTAAATGGGAGGTGGAGGGTATTCGTGAAATGTTACAAGCGCTCTTACATTGGAGAACGTCCAAATCTTTGAGATATTACCAATTTCAGTTGTATCGCTATGGTAATAGATCCAGTAAGTTGTTAGCTAATCTAGTTCGTGCGCGTGGCCCTAAATCTTTCAACACCAGTATTAAGGACCAAACTGGGGTGTGCCATGTCACCACGCAGGCGATAGCAGACCGTTTTCCGAATATTACAGCAAGTTATATGGGGATAAACCAAGTAATGATGGGATGAGGGAAGCATTTTTTAATAATTTGCCTTGGCCTTGGTTTACTGCGGACCAACAGACCATGTTAAATAAACCAATAGTAGACATGGAAATCCATGCGGTTATACATGGCTTGAAACCAGGCAAGGCGGCGGGGCCGGATGGATTAGGATCTGAATTCTACAAGATCTTAAAATTTCCTGTGCTACCGGTGTTGAGGCAGTACTATAATGGCTTGCTTCAGGGACCGACAGTTAATCCCACGGAAAATCAATCCTCTATAGTTCTATTGCCGAAGCCGAGCAAGGATTTGCAAGAAGTTGGTTCCTATCAGCCTATTTCTCTTATTAATGGTGACCTGAAGATTCTTTCTGCTGTCCTTGCCGCCAGATTAAATTCCCTTTTGCCCTCTGTAATTCATGAAGATCAAACGGGTTTGATTAAAGGGAGGCAGGGTGTAAAAACCATGAGGCGTCTGATTGGCCTGTTGAATTTTCATCCGACAGCGGAGGCGATGGTTCTGAGCCTGGATGCGGAGAAGGCTTTTGATTCCCTTTCCTGGAATTATTTATTTTGGGCTCTACAGACTTATGGTATCTCTGGTCCTTTTCTCACTTGGTTGCAGGCATTGTATACTAATCCTGGTGCTCGTCTCCTTATAAATGGGACCTTATCAACACCTTTTTCTATTCAATGTGGGGTACGACAGGGGTGCCCTCTTTCGCCTCTTTTATTTGTTTTGGCGTTAGAGCCTCTGGCTACTAAATTACAGATGGATGGGGAGTTTAAGGGCCTTCGACTGGGGAGATACCTGATGAAATTGGTTTGTTGGCAATCCAAAAACTAGTATCCCAGTTGTTTTCCACCACTTCACCTCTTTTCACAGCATAGCGGGCTTGACAATGAATTTTGCAAATTTGGAGGCTCTGGCATTAAATCCCAGTGTACAGCATCAGTGGACGGTGGATTTTCCATTTACTTGGGCCCAAAACAAAACAAAATATTTGGGGGTTTGGATACCACGAGATCTTGCAGACCTTTATGAGCTAAATATTTCCAATACTATTGCAGCTTTAGCCGCTCAACTCCAGTCCTGACGGACTCTGCTTCTTTCTCTATTTGGCAGATGTGCTTTGCTTAAAATGGTTCTACTGCCGAAGTTACTATATAAGCTGCACATGTTGCCTTGCTGGCTCACGGGCAGGGATGTCACTTGGTTACAAGCTGCGTTCCAAAAGTTTGTGTGGGCTGGAAAGAGGGCTCGGTTGACTTACAAGGTGTTGACATATTCTAGGGGGGAGGGGGGCCTAGGTCTGCCAGATATCCGACTTTTTAATGTGGCATGTCAACTACGTTTTGTAGGGGAGTGGCTACTTGATCAATACACTTACTGTGAAGATGGGCTAGTCATTAGTATGGTCTCTCTGTGGTCCTCATTTTACCGTATGCAAGCCAGTAACACTGTATATCGTTCTTTAGAAATCCCACGTGGTTTGGTTCTCTCCTGCCGACAGGCTTGGAGATTGTTCTGGGCACAGGGAGGCATGACTGGACTCGACTCTCTCTTAATGCCATTGTTGGGTAACTGGGATTTTCCCCCAGGGCATGAACATTTCGCTATTTTTGATGATTGGCTACAAAAAGGACTTCCGTTCACTTATCAATTCTATTCTGAGGACACAGCACTAGTGCAAGACTTTGCATCGTTGGCCACAGATTATGAATTACCAGCTAAGCAATTTTTTGCATATTTACAAACACGCCATTCTTTGAAAAGTTTCAAGTGGACAGAGGAACAGTATAGACGGGAACATCTATTCGCCCAGTGTTTCTTTGATACCGCCTTAAAGAAAAATTCCATCAAAGGATGGTGCGAGGTGGGTAAGAAGTATCATTCACCTCGGCATATCTCATACCTAATGCAATATTGGACTGAGATGGCTGCAACTGATATCTCCACATCCTATTTGCTTTCATGCTTCAAAAATATGCAAAAATGTTTGCCGTATTTATCTTTCCAGGAACTACAATTTAAAATTTGACATCATATTATTTGTGATGACGTACGTCGTTATCACACGGGGAGGCTCGCATCGCCCACATGCATCAAATGTAATCAAGAAAGGGGAACATTGATCCACCGAGACTGAAAGATTGGGCATCCTAATGGCAGATGAATTTTAATGTGGACAAGTGCAAGGTGTTGCATATAGGGAAAGATAATCCTTGCTGAATTTACACGATGTATGGTTCCAGATTAGGAGCTACCACCCAGGAAAAAAATCTAGGCATCATATTTGATAATACTTTGAAATCATTAGCTCAGTGTGCTGCAGCAGTCAAAATGGCAAACAGAATGTTAGGAATTATTTGGAAGGGAATGGTTAACAAAACGGAAAATGCCATAATGCCTCTGTATCGCTGCATGGTGAGACCGCACCTTGAATACTGTGTCATCACATCTCAAAAAAGATACAGTTGCTATAGAGAAGGTACAGAGAAGGGCGACGAAATGATAAAGGAGATGGAACAGCTCCCTATGAGGAAAGGCTGAAGACGTTAGGGCTGTTCAGCTTGGAGAAGTGACAGATGAAGGGGGGGGGATATGATAGAGGTCTTTAAAATCATGAGAGGTCTTGAACGAGTAGATGTGATTTGGTTATTTACACTTTGGGATAATAGAAAGACTAGAGGGCAATCCATGAAGTTAGAAAGTAGCACATTTAAGACTAAAAGGAGAAAATTCTTTTTTACTCAATGGTAGCGGAGGCTAGACTGCCTAATAAAATGTACAGCATAATAACAATTGGATGCTTCAATTTTCCGAAAACTGATTGGGTAAATGTCACAGATTTAAAAAAAGTTGCAGGAAATATTTTTAGACTGAGTGAAGAACCAATCTATACTGAAACTGTTGTCAGAGGACATGATGAATACAACTCGAAATATAAAAATGTGACTCTCTTAAAAAGTTCAAAGGTCTTCTCTAGACCCATTTGTTTAAATCTGCCTATTTTTGTTTTATGATTTGAAACAGTATTTGAATTTGCTATTCTTTTATGCTTTTTAATGTAAATTTATGTTTTCTTATCATTGTCAATTATTTTATGTGTGTTTCATTGTTAACCGCCTAGACCATTCTGTGTTAGGTGGTCTATAAACCTTATAAATGTAAATGTAAAGGGGGTAATTATGAAATGGGGAGGGGGGAAGATTTGCTGAAGCATTGGCTCTTTCTTGATTCCCTTCTTTGAGCATTTGCCAGTAGAAAGGGTAGAAGATCTGGGTGATACAGTGGGCAATTTGGCATTTCTATATTGGGTTCTTACTGCGGAGGTGGTGTAGAATTGGGCTGTGCAGGAATACATTTTCATTTTTTTTTATCTGGGAAGAAGGTGTATTGGGAATTTTGGGATTTTTACTAAGAAACTTTAGCACTGATTTTGAGCACTAGCCATATAAGGGGCGGAGTCAAGGTGCAGTCGGCAATGGAAGGGGAGGAGTCGGGGCGGCACCGGGGCGGACGCGGTGAAGACATTGCAAAAGGTAAGGCCCCTTATCGCCGCCAGTAATGCGACCAATAACACCCCCCCATGCTTCGCTCCCCCGCCCCCCAGTATCACGCGATTCACTAAGGCCTGCGATTTTAGAAAATCCAGGCCTAAGTTTGTTAAAGCAAACCAAAATTTGATCATCTAGATTTAGCTAGATATTGTTTATCTGCCTTTTTATCCATGTAAGTGTTGCTGAATATCATGCGAGCGATAAATTGATACAAATATCTGGCAATCATAGACAGGGTATGAAATATTTGCCCAAAGTTATAATATATCCATATTGAGGTCCATATTCAAAGAATGTTGTCTGGCTGGGTTTCTACTTTCAGGAAAACCCCAAAGTTTTGAATTTTCCGCCCTGTAAAACAGGTGTGTTTTAGCACGGTCAGTCATTGCATGGTTAAATTTACTCGGATAAGAAAGAGGCACGTGATAAGTCTGGTTGTGATGGAGAGCAGGTACTTACTTGCCACTCCTTCCCTGCTCAATATTAACCTCATGTTTTACAAATCTGCTTCCAAAATTCTCTTCCCCCACCATCCAATTGAGAGGACATCTCTTACAAGGGGCTGAAGGTACAGAGGATGTAAAATATGTTTATACTTTCAGGCACGTAAAATAAAATACTCAGATATGGCTAACGAGCTGATTAGTGTTCTTTTTTCATGTAGAAAAGGTACCTAAACCTCTGCCAGTTTATCCCTTAAATTGTGACATACAAATGTGAGTGTGTGAGATATCACTGGATCTGCTTTGTAAAGGAACTGTAGAAAAAAAATGAATAATTAAAAACTTGAATTATTTCTTCCTTTAAGTCTGCTCTCTAAATAACTCCATGATATAATCTTGTAAAGTCTCCCATTCTTAGATGATGGCTTACAGTGTTTTCCTCTTGTTTTAAGGTCATAGTGTCATTCATCACACCAACAAATCCCAAGGAACTGCAGAATACAAAACAGACTTTACAGGAAAACATGTTTAGAAGTTTAGAGATCTTTCTGATAAATTTGCTGAAATGACTATTATGTTACTTTATTGAACTAACAATTTTATCTGCAATTCACAAGAGATGTGAACAAATATATTGTCACAGCTGGGTACTCTATTTGTATATGGCTTGAGATAGAGTACTGCAGGGACCACGACTGAAGCAGCATATATCAACTGCCTGAAATACACATCCATTTGGATCAGAAGACCAAACCTTAGATACCCAAACCAGCAAACTGTAAATGTTTAGAGTCTCTAAATAACTTCTTCTCAACCTGCGCTTTTTCAAAGCTAAGATATGAAAAAACTATGATGGAGCTTGAACGGGAAAAAGTACAGATGAGAAAATGCCTCAGCATCCCTTGGTTTTGATCCTGAGTGGGGTCTTGATGATGGTTTGTACAGTTGATACCGAAAACAAGAGACCCACATATGTTTGTATTCCAACTGGTAATAGAGCCAAGACCTACTTCAGTGGAGGGGACATGATCTTGGGTGGGATAATTGAGATGTCTGATTCCATCCGCATAGGTTTTCAGTCTTATACAGGACCCCCTGATACCTATAACTGCTATATGTAAGTAGTTTTCTAACTTTATTTCTGTCTCACTGTAAAACATTGCATGAATGTCTTAATTTCATTAGAAACATTTCACAGCAATCTATAAACTGAACAAATACATTTTAAACAACAGGTTTGCTGTACAAGGAGGTCCATATTCAGCACAATCTGGCTATCAAAGTTAGCTGAATAAACTTATTCAGGAAACTTTGGAAGTGTATTCAACAGTGAAATCACGCTGTTGAATATAGCTGCCTATCTTAAAGTTAGTTGGCTAAAATAGATACCTAACTTGATAATGGCTCCCTGGCAAACTAGGCTTAGCCGACTAATTCATCCAGCTACCTCTGAATAATGGAGTTAGCCAGTTAACTTAGCCGGCTAACTCAACTACTGCCAGTTATGCCTTCGGAATGCCTTTAACTTAGCTGATGAAATTCTAGCCCCCTAACTTACTAAGCTGCTATGATTTAGCTGGATATGTGCTCAAATATTCATTTTATCTGGCTAACTCCTGAGTTAGCTGGCTGAATGCTTTTGAATATGGAACTCAGTATTATTAATTATATTACATTGAACATAGGCATCGGATGGAAATTCATTGGATTTATGTGACCAAGAGCAAGTTCTCGCTCTCATGTGTGTAAGTTACCAAATAGCACAATCTGTAGAAGTGGAAATTCTCCATTATCATCAGATAAGATTTTCCCATTCATTGCTAACATTCTACCTTTATCTTGGAGTTCTCCAAAGATGGTCTATTTTGGGAGGACAATTCTCAGTAGCTCGCTTAGATGCAAAGGTCATAGGTACTTTTGTTCACAAGAAATTGATCCTAATTTTCAAAAGTGAACTATGTTGAGTTTTCTCTTTGAAAAATACTTACAGAGTCCACTGTTTGCAAGGGCCCAAAGACTTTACATCTGCAAAATCTGTGCAGAACAAATCAAAATGCTGTGCCTTGGTCCCTTCCCTTTTCTTTCTCTCTGTGAAGCTAAGAATACACACCTTGTGAATGCCTGAGCGTTGTTTTATATGCCTTGAGAAGGACATTTTTCTACATTTTCAAAAGCTATTTACTGAGTTAGGTATCTTTGAAAATTGCTGCACTCTGTTCTGCCATATTTCTTCTCTTAGATTTTGAAATGATTTAAATTTTCTCCTGCTATTACACTCAGGTGGATGCTGCTGGGTGGGGTATATATAAAAGTATTCAATATATGTCAGTAGAGAAAGAGGACAGACATCAGCATTGTCAGTCCTGGGCTTTGCACTTCTTGAGCTTACAGCTCTCTGTTTCACTCTCTAAATCCAGTAATGGTAGGACATATGTATTGTCAATCTGCAACTTCATGAGATACAGTTCCGACTTCAATCTCCAAAAACATCCTGGGTCAGATGTCTTGCAGAATGCAATAGGAATTGATTGTTGCCTGTTTGATTTATCTTTATTTTTATCTGCATTAGTATTTTCTGGACTTGGGGATATTTTTTCCACTACAATGGACTTGTGTTGGAGCTATACTCTGGCTATCCTACCCTCCCTGTATGAAAGTGCAAGAGCCGGCAGGGAAGTAAGAAGAAACAAAATAGACAAGGAAACCATGGGTTAGAGATTCAAAGCTGGCTGTATAAGTAACTTATCCAGCTACATTACGATGTATATTCAGTGGCACGGCAAAGCTGCTTAATATACACACATATATATATATATATATATATATATATATATACGCACATAAAGGTAGATTTTAAAAGCATTGCTCGTGCAAAAACGGCCCCATATATCAGACAACTACCAACTAGGATTGAATTGCGTGGTCTGGGAAAACAAATAAGCATGGGAGTAGCTTTCTTGTTGCGGCGTTACTACCCCGAACCAATACATCACTTTGAATACATATACAGTGCAGCTCACTGCTTCAACGACAGGGGGGAGGGGTGAAGAAAAGAGGATTTATATTAAGACAACCAACAAGGACTAAATTGCACAGGCTGGGTAAACAAATAAGCGTGGGAGTAGCTTGCTTATTGCGGCGGGTACTATCCCTAAACAGTTAGGCTTGATACTTCACTTTTATGCAGCTCCAGCACTGCTCTCTACATCAATGGCAGGGGTGGAAGGAAAATTAGAACCAAAAAGTTACCAATAAGGGCCCTGACCTCAGCGGTCAGAGTAACAGATAAGTATGAGAAAAATAACTGTGAAAGCTTGCTGGGCAGACTGGATGGGCCGTATGGTCTTCTTCTGCCGCCACTTCTATGTTTCTATGTATTTATATACCACTATATGCTGTGACCCAAAGCGGGTCACATAATAAAAGATACGTAACCTGAAATAACATAAAACGTACTGACTCAAACACACAAGACCCGACATAATCAAATATCGATGTCAAAATACGGTGCCATGATAATGTAGGTCAATTAAAAGTCAAATCAAACAGAAGGCTTTTTAACATTGCTTTAAACGTTTTGCTGCAAATAATGAGACAAAATGCCTGTGGAAGCGAATTTCACAGCTTAGGGGCTGCTGGGAGAAAGCACATTCTTGCATTTCAATTAATCAGGCTCATCAGACTGTTGGTACATCCAGAAGATGTCTTAAAAGTATCATAGGTTTCAAGCGGGGTTATAGACCCACAGAATAGTGTTCACCCATGGGAAAGATTTCATAGCCTAGAGATTATGAACTAGTACTGTCATTCTGTAAGAGACTCATGTACGGACAGGAAGCCAGTACAAGGGAGAAATGTGATCTCATATGGGAGAGCTATGATCACGCATGGAAAGCCCTGAAATCATCTTACCTGTAGCATTCTATCATAGCTGCAATGCCCATAAAGAAGAGGTGGGAAGAACAATATACAGTGCATTGCATTTGTCAGAGATGGCAGTATCAATGCTTGCACTTTTGGCACTATCGAAGCGTGGTATTTAAATAGAAACCAGAATGGATTGGATTGTAATATGAGAAGAAAAGGAAGGATTGGATTTATGTCCTTCATTGGGACTGGGGTGGGGGGAGCTGTAGTAAGAATGTGCGCTTCAGTGTTTCAGTAATGGAATAAAATGTGTGATGGAGGTCATGATTGAGATATATCAGCAGATCTGGGGAAGGGGAGCATCTTAGTACCCTGAATCCATAATGTGCTGCTGTACAGGGTTGAGGTACGTTGACAATATTTGGTGGTAGGTTTCTGTAGTGGAATAGGATTAGGTGCCAAAGTTTAGGGATAAGGTAAATTTGCATAGATTTGGTTGTTTTGCTTTTTCTCCATTTGAATATATAAGTGAATCATTACATTCTCAAATATTTGAATATTACTAAAATATGTTTACTTGCTCGCAGATGGACATTTGGTTACTATCGGCATCTCTTGGCCTTTTATTTTGCCATACAAGAGCTCAATCAAAATTTGGAGATATTACCCAACATCACTCTGGGCTTCCATATTGCAGATTCTTGCACTGATGCAAGTTTTTCACTATGTGGTATTCTGAATATTTTATCAGGGGAAAAGGACCAAGTTCCTGGCTTTAGCTGTCACCAGCAAGGCCAGGTTGCTGGTTTTATTGGAAGCTCCTTTTCTGTGACATCACTTGCAATTGCCAGACTTACAGGGATCTTTAGATATCCACAGGTACAGTATGCATCTGTCTCCCTGTATAATCTCTGAATTTTGCAGCATCCTTGTCCTATCCTTGTTTTGATTACAAGGATGGAAGCAGATGGTTCCAGGGTATGGTAGCTTGCAATAATTTACCACCCATGTTTGAGACCATTATGAATCCTGGTGAAGCCCTCATAGGAAACTCACTTTTGTGAACACCAAAGTAAAGCATGCCTAAGATGATACAAGATATATCAAAGACTCAAAGCTTGACTTGGTAGAATTAGTCCACATGGACGAAACAAGAGTTGGCATTGTCAGTCAACATTGTGAGCTAAGGACTTACTTATTCCTTTTATGATTATTATTATAGACATAGAACTGGAAAAAAGTCTTGAAAATCATACATAAAGTTAGTTACAAATATAGGAAATAATCCATTACTTTTACCTCAAGCAGATTACTGTTTTATAAGAATATTAGCACAACACTGGCTCAAAAACGCTCAATCCCTTACAAAAAAAACATATATAGTAAATGACTATCTCCTGGACTCACAACCGGACATCTGTGCTATCACAGAAACCTGGCTGAAACTTACAGACATAGCTCTAATCAATCAACTACCCCTTCATCTCTACGATATTTTCTCAATTCCTAGACTTAAAAAAAGAGGGGGGGGGGGGGACTTTGCTTAGCAGCTAAAAAAAGAGCTAAGACTAACCCTTCAGAACACTAAACATACTTCCAGACTGGAATTCGCTCTATTTATCTCTAAACAGCTACAAATCTGTTTACTTTACGCTCCACCCGGCCTTCTAGAGTCAGATCCTTCTGCGCTCATTGAGCTCATTGGCAAACATATCAAAAACGACACCCCAGCCATCATCATGGGAGACTTCAACCTCCACATCGACGTGACCCCCCACTCCTCCAACTGCGAAGCCTTGCTATTTTCCTTCAAGGCCATGGGGCTTCACACAAATCGTTAATAGTCCCACTTCTTCAGTCATCCCAGACAATCAAGCCCAATTCAGGTGCTCAGAACTTGCACAAATCTTCAAAAATAAAATCCACAATCTAATAGCTCCACTGGCAGCCTCAAATACAGAACCTTCGTCACACTACACTCCCTCCGTTAGCCAGAAATTAAACCTAGAATCCTTCGAACCCACCACCTCGCTCGAAGTTGAATCTATTCTCAAAAAGATGAAACCTCCACGCACCCATTGGACTCCATTCCATCCAAACTACTGCTTATCATCCCAAACACCATCGCTAAGCCACTAGCAGAGATCATCAATTGCTCACTAGCTCAAGGATTAGTACCGGACTCGCTGAAACTAGTCACCTTCAAACCTCTTCTCAAGAAACCCAACCTGAACCCAGCTGACCAAGCCAATTTTCGCCCCATCGCTAACCTACCATTTGTCGCCAAATTCATGGAGAAGCTAGTTAACAAACAACTCTCGGAATATCTAGAGGAACATAAGATTCTAACACCTGCCCAATTCGGATTCCGCAAACCTCTCAATACGGAATCCCTTCTAATCTCGCTGACAGACAGAGTCCTCACAGGCCTTGAGAAAAAGACCCCCTACCTTCTGACACTTCTCAATATATCTGCAGCATTCGACATGGTGAAGCACTCCATCCTCATCAATCGGCTCTTAGACATAGGTATTTCAGAAACAGCCCTCGACTGGTTCAAGTCATTCCTTGACAATAGGAGCTTCAAGGTTAGAATAAGCAATAAAGATTCTCACCCGGTCAAGTCCACACTTGGAGTCCCTCAAGGATCCTCCCTCTCCCCCACCTTATTTAACATCTATCTTCTCCCCCTATGTCAACTTCTCACAAGTCTAAAGGTTACGCACTTCATCTACGCCGATGACGTCCAGATTCTGATACCAGTCTCAGAATCAATCTCCAACACCCTCAATTTCTGGAATAATTGTCTAGAGTCCATAAACACCCTCCTCACCAGCCTTAACTTAGTACTCAATACTTCAAAAACTGAACTTATGTTTATCACTCAGGATGACAATGCGCAGGCTATCAACAACCTCATTACACCCCAAACGACCCCCCCCCCCCCCACACACACACATAAGAGAAACAAAAGAATGTTTTTATAAACTTCACATATTAAAAAAGCTGAAACCTCTCCTTCATTTTCAGGACTTTAGAACAGTTCTCCAAGCAATTTTATTCTCAAAAATAGATTACTGCAACTCCCTGCTAATCGGCCTTCCAGCTATCACCACCAAACCACTACAAATGTTACAGAACTCTGCGGCCAGGATCTTAACCAATTCCAGCAAAGGAGAACACATCACACCAATCCTTAAGAACCTACATTGGCTCCCTATTAAATCCTGAAGGGGCAAGATGGCCGCCAGGTAGGACACCAAGAAGTGAGCTCCGCGGCGTTTTTCCTCTTGATTTTGAATTTGGAAAAAAAATGCCCCATACGAAACGTAAGGGGAAGGTTCGGGGGATCGCAACAAGTTCCCCGAGCATAGACCTTTCGCAGCCGCGGATTGAAGGCTTCTTGGCGGCAGCAAGCGGGACACCAAGCGGGCTGGTCGCTGGTGCAGAGCCTGCGGAACGAGCAGACTCACCCCTGACCCCGGATGTGACGCTAAGCCCTGGCGAGCCAGTGAGGCTGGAGCGCCTGAGGAGTACAGCCGATTCTGTGCCTGAAGAGCCCCAGGGCGTTTTGAACTTAGCGCTTTGGGAATCTACTTCGGGGGACCTGGGAGAGGAAGGCGCAAGTATGCACACCCCCCAGAGAGAACCGGCGAGTGAGACATCGGAGAGAGGGGCCAGAGGGGAGGAGAGGCCCCGAACTATGGATGGAACCTCGGAGAATATCAGACCGGCACTGCTGCAAGAAAGGGGTGAGTCAGCTAAAGAAATCCCCAAATTGGAAATAAATGTTGAAAACCAGAGGATGTGACTCTTGGGAAAGTGTGGTATGCTCTAAAAGCAATAGATACTGCTTTAAAGTCAATTGCCCACTCGATGTCTGATATAGAAATGAAAACTCAAGGAAATGCCACTAGGATTGGGACTATGGAAGAACAAATAAAACTTCAGGAAGAAAACGCTAAGAATATGGACTCTTTGCAAAAGAATTTGGTGAAATCAGAAAGTGCCATGGGAAAAAATTGGAAAAACTGGAAAATAGTTTTAGAATGTTAAATTTGAGAGTAATAAATTTTCCTGTGGTGAGATTAATTTCCCCAATAGATTTATTTAAAACATATATGAAAGAAATTCTAAAAATTCCTGAAAATGCATTTCCAGTATGTACTAGAGCATATTATATGCCTCAAAGAGTCCCTCAGGAAGAACAAGAAAATATACCATCTCTGGATATTTCAGATATACTGGAATTATCCATTGAGACAGAGGTCAAAGAGAGGAAGGTATTGTTAATATCATTTGCCTTTTTATCAGATCGTAACTTTATAATGAAAAGGTTCTTTAGGAATAGAACAGCTTTGTTTTACGGAGCAAAATTATGGATTTACCCCGATATAGTTAAATGTACTCAACAACGAAGGAAGGAATTTCTAGTTATGAAACAGAGGGCACTTAATTTAGGTGCCCGGTTTGTATTAAAATTTCCCTGCAAGTGCTGCATAAGTTATAAAGGGAACAACTATGTTTTCTTTGACCCTATCCAATTGAGGGATTTCCTGGTAGGACACCCCGTAGAAAATCTTGCAGAGTAACTGACTAAATTCAATTGCTTTGCTTGCCTACCTAATTTCTATTTACATGTATTAAACTACGTCTACTTTCGTTCATTTTTCTTACTTGCCCCGAATTCTTATATTTAGGAATGTATATGGAAGGTAATTTGATTTTCAAATAGATCTGTGTGTTGTATTATAATATGTTGTGTTCCAGAATATGTACCGTATTTCACTAATGAATAATTTCATGATGTAATTTTGTGAAAATTTGAAAATAGAAAATTAAAAAAAAAAAAAAAAAATCCTGAATTTTGTACATAGTTCTAACCAAGACCTTTCACTCCCAAACCTCGCTAGAACTAAACTGCCCCCTTCGTCATCACTCATCATCCAGACCGATCAGAACCAGTTATTTAGGCACACTCTATGCACCTCCAGCCAAGCCATTGCTCAAGAAACGTAAATTTTCGAACACGGGTCCCACACATTGGAACGCCCTCCCCATGGACCTTCGACTAGAACCTTGTAGGCAAACGTTTAAGAAAAAACGTTTTTTTCGATCGCTCGCCTCACCGTTATATTAACTGTCCATTTATTCCACCTTCCATTTTTCTCTATCCAGTACTTTGTCAGTATCGAATGACCATAAAATGTCCTACCTTGTTGTATTATAGCTCACCTCTTCCATTGTATTATAGTTTCTCAGTTTTATATATTTATATATATGTAACACATACTTATCCAAAGTTAATATTTTTTTTTTTAGTGTTTTTACTGTTCCGTTTCTTATACATTCTGTTTCTGTTCCATGTAAGGGCTCAGCCTATATGTATATGGCTCTGCTTATATGTTCCTAGTTATATGTAAACCGATACGATGTACAAACGGCTATCGGTATATAAGAATCCTTTAAATAAAATAAATAAAATAAAAGCTTAAGACTTGGCTTTTCATAAAAGCCTTCACTTAAAGGCTTCAATAACCCCAACACCTCAGCTTTGACTGGCCGTTCTTTTTTCTCTTTTCTCTCATTCATTACCTTTTCCTGTGCTGGTCTACTCCCGGACCATGGTCCAGGGTTAGAAAAATCTCTGGGGCAAATGCCCTTTGTTTCATCCATTTTTCGGGTATTTGCTTATGCTTATGTGCTCACATTTTTCATACAATTGTGTTCAATACATTTGATATAATACTTAGTTTTGGTTTATCTTTAATTCTTACTACGCACACCCTGTTATATGTAACACACATGTTAATATGCTGGATATAATTCTAAGTTCCTGGTTCATCTACAATTCTTATTACGTACGACCTGTTATATGTATCACACATGTTAATATGTTGGATGTAATTCTACGTTTCTGGTTTATCTATAATTCTTATTACGTACGCCCTGTTATATGTATCATACCTGTTCGATGTAATTTCTAACTTTACATGAACATCGATATATAAAAGCCTTAAAATAAATAAATAAGTAAATAAAAAGAAATAGACTAGAAAAATATACAGAGAATGTTTTACTTCTTTGCTCAGAAATTATCTATGAAATATCCTGGCATGACTGCAGAAGTTACCAGCTCTCACCTTTCAGTGCAGGCTGAGGCAGTCCTTGTTTTACCCCTCGTCATATATGGAATTATATCCCCAGTATTGTCTAGGAAATAAGTAGTCTGTGTGCCACAATAGTCAGCTGGGATACCTCTCTATTTGACTATCTTATTATATTTGTGAGTAGCTTTTGGGGCCTATGTCTTCATATGTTGCAAGAATTTTAATTATTTGGAGGTCCATATTCAGGAAGACAAATGGACAGGTTAATATCCTGCTCAAATTAGCTGGATAAGATGTCCTGGATATTCAGTTGGATAAACATCCCACCAAATATCCTCGCCTAAACTTATCTGGCTACATGTAAACAGATAACTGAAAAATCTAACCCGCTGTGCTTATGGGACCGGATAACTTACTATTTAACCTTATTTCATCAAAGATATTCAGTTAAGTAGCACTGTGCAGGATAAAAAATGTAAAGGGGGATTGTGTCCTAATTCTCTCCCCCAACTCAGTCAACATGTTTCACATAGCAGTCAAAGGGTGCCCCTCACCCACCCCTTTTAATACAAAAATTCCAGACAGGTCCACCAAAGATACCCCATCCCCACAGCATTGAGGTGTAGTGGTTCTTTCCCCTTCCCCCTGCACAGACTGGGGCAAGGGCAGGAGAATGGACAGGATTGGGTCTGGGCCTGGAGGACACTCAAGGTCCTTTTGCTTGCTAGCAATCTTCATGTTTAGATAACAGGATGAGGGAAGAGCGTTTAGGGGGTAGAGGCCAGGGAAGTCCTCACTATACATCAACAATTCTTTAGTGGACTTGGAGGGTTCAGGGATGGGAATCACTGTTCTCGTGATGGTATATTTTAAGTAGAAGATTTAGGAGGGATGGGTCACACCTGTGAAAAAAAATCATGCCTTACTGTAATCCAGTTACTTGAAAATTGAGTAAAGTAGCCAGATTACATAGAAACATAGAAATGACGGCAGAAGAAGACCAAACGGTCCATCCAGTCTGCCCAGCAAGCTTTCACACTTTTTTTTTTCATACTTTTCTGTTCCTCTTGTCCCTTGAAATAATTTTTTTGGTGTCTGCATTGATGGTGGGGGTGGAAGGGAATTGGAACCAAAAAGTTACCAATAAGGGCCCTGACCTCAGCGGTCAGAGAAACAGATAAGTATGAAAAATATAGGTGTGAAAGCTTGCAGGGCAGACTGGATGGGCCGTTTGGCCTTCTTCTGCGGTCACTTCTATGTTTCTATGTATGTTTCTATGTTTGTAAATTTTTTACTCAGCTCTTTATGCCCCAATATTAATATTTAAACAGAGATTATTAGTTCCAGCTAACTCCAAATAAGAGATAGATTTTATCAGATTAAAAGCTGGAGTGGTTTTTTTTTGTTTGTTTGTTTTTAAATCTTAACTCTATAGCAGAGCAACCAAATAGCAAATTAATATATTAGAATAATATCTGACTATAATGAATGAAATCACAGACAGGAATTATACACAGAAGCCTTCTACAATACTTATAAGTAATAAGCAGGTATACTTAGCCACAATGAGAAAACTCAGCTCCACACTGTGCACTGTCCACAATGGATTTGTCCACAATGCATCCACATTACTTTGTAGTGTTTTGATGCAAGACAAAATAATGTGTTGAAACAGTCAGGATATTGTTTTCGAGGGCGATACATGCCCCCACCCCCCGTGATAGTGGGACCCTTCCTGTGATAATGACTTATCCAGCTATAATTTAGAGAGGGAAGTGGCCAAATAGTCAAAAAGCCCTTTAGCTGGATAACTTTGAGTAATCCATCTAAATAGTTTTAAATATTGACCTTCTGGATTTTACCATATTTACCGTATGAAGGCTCTGTTAGGAAAATTATCTTTCCATTGCTCATAGCTGTGTAACCAGTTTCATTAGAATGTCTGCTTGTTTAAACTGCAAAATATTGTACGGCATACAAACTGGCTGAGACTGGGCTTAGAGTAAGAAAACAAAAGAGCTGCCATGTTTGACTCTGCTTTACTTATTTATTTATACTTATCACAGATCAGTTATGGATCTATGGACCTGCTCTTCAGTGACCGGGTTGAGTTCCCATTCTTTTATCGCACAGTTCCTAATGATCATTCTCAGTATCAGGGTTTAATTCAGATCCTCAACTTATTCAGATGGACCTGGGTGGGGATTATCACAACAGAGGATGACAGTGATCAGAGGGGCAGTGAGGAACTGAAGATGGAGATTATCAGGAGTGGAAGCTGTGTGGAATTTCTGGAAAAGTTACCTTTGACCCTTAAATATAACCAATTTCCAAGAGTTTTACAGTTTGCTGCCATGGTCGAGAAGTCATTAGCTAAGGTGGTTATCATCTACAGTGCTACCAGTGTTGTAATATCACAGTTCTGCAACCCATGGTGGCAAGTGATTGTTGACAAAGTGTGGCTTATCTCAGCTGCCTCCTCTTCCCTTGGTACCTTAAACTCACCAATGACCCTTTCATATTGTAGCACGCTGAACGGCTCTCTAGCCTTTGCCATTCATAAAGGAAAAATTCCAGGTTTCAAGGATTTCCTCTATCATCTGCACCCATCCACATTTCCAGATCCTTCTTTTCTGCAGCCTCTGTGGAGGGATGCGTTCCAGTGTGAGCTACAGCATGGGAGTGAACATTCAAATCTGACCAAGTGTACAGGGCAGGAGACTCTGGCTGACCTTCCACTTTGGCAGTTTGATGTGAATAATTTTCAGTTCACTTACAGTATCTACATCGCAGTCTATATAATGGCTCACGCTTTGCACAACATGTATACAGCCGAGTTTCAACTTAGTGAGGTTCAAAAACTGGAATTTCATCCATGGCAGGTAAACTCTCCTGACTGATTCTTTTTTAATAAGTATGCATTTTTTTCCTTACTGTAATATTCATTTTGGGACGGATTTTCAAATGCTACGTGCGTAACATACGCACCTAACCTGAGAAAATCTGCCCCTGCGCGTGCCGAGCCTATTTTGCATAGGCTCGGTGGCGCGTGCAAGCCCCGGGACGTGCATATGTCCTGGGGTTTTCAAAAGAGGTCAGGGGGCGTGTCCGGGGGCGTGATGGTGGTCCGGGGGCATGTCTGGGGTCTGGTGGCGGTCCGGGGCGGGTCCGGGGGCTTGACGGCAGTCCAGGAGCGTGTACCTAGCCCTTCTCCATTCCAGCCGTGCCGGAGGTTCGCGCGCCGGCTGTCTTTTAGGTGTAAGAAATAAAATAAGGTAGGGGGGATTTAGGTAGGGCTGGTCGGTGGTTTAGATAGGGGAAGGGAGGGCAAGGTGGGCGGGACCGGAAAAAAGTTCCTTCCAAGGCCGCTCCGATTTCGGAGCGGCCTTGGAGGGAACAGGGACAACCATCGAGGTTCCCCTCGGGCTCGGCGTGCGCAAGGTACACATGTGTGCACCCCCTTGCGTGCGCCGAAACTGGATTTTATAACAATCACGTGGTAGCGTGCGCATGTTATAAAATCGGGTGTAGATTTGTTCGCGCCGGGTTGCGTGAACAAATCTATGCCCGCGCATAAGTTTTAAATCTGCCCCTTTGTGTAACATAGGCCTTAGAAAATCCCGTGGTAATGGGGCTGGAGGGGGCGAAACGGGGGGATGGGCCTGCGATAGCTGCCGGCTTTCACACCCAATAGGGCAGTCCCTTGTTGCATGCGAAAGCTATTGAAAATGACCCACATAATTAGTTGAGGGAGGTGCAAACTCGTAAACAAAAGAGAGCAAAGTAGATCTCTATGCAAAACCAGGACTATATGGATTAGGGGTGTGAATCGTGTGATCGATCGTCTTAACGATCGATTTTGGCTGGGGGGGGGGGGAGGGAAATCTTATCGTCATGTTTTTTTTTTGTTTTTTTTTTAAATCGTTAATAATCGTAAATCGGGGGAGGGCGGGAAAACCGGCACACCAAAAGAACCCTAAAACCCACCCCGAACCTTTATAACAAATCCCCCACCCTCCTGAACCCCCCCCAAATGTTTTAAATTACCTGGGGTCCAGTGGGGGGGTCCCGGCGCGATCTCCCTCTCTCTGGCCACGGCTGCGTTGAGAGAAATGGCGCCGGTGGCCCTTTGCCCTTATCATGTGACAGGGCAAAGGTAGCGCCGGCGCCATTTTGGTTCCTGGTACCAGATGTCACGTGTGCAGGAGATCGCCCCCGGACCCCCGCTGGACCCCTAGGGACTTTTGGCCAGCTTGGGGGGGCCTCCTGACCACCACAAGACTTGCCAAAAGTCCAGCGGGGGTCTGGGAGCGACCTCCTGCATGTGGGCCGTATTGCCAATCTTCAAAATGGTGCCGGCGGGAGATCGTGGGAGATCGCTCCCGGGACCCCCACTGGACCACCAGGTACCTGTAAAAAGTTTTTGGGAGGTCGGGAGGGTAGGAGAAGCTAAGGGGTTACTTTTAAAGGGTTGGGGTGGGTTTTTTGTTTATCGGCTGGGGCGCAGCCGATAAACAAATCCGAGATCGGGCCCGATGGAAAAAAACCCACATGTGAATCAGAACCGGAATCCGAACCGATTCCGGTTCCGATTCACTTCTCTATAAAAAAACAAGAGAATCACCTGAAAACCATCTAGAAGGCAGAGGAGTAAGAAACAGAGTTTGTGAAACAGAACCAGAGCAAAACTTCACCCCCAAAAAATAAAATCAACCAGCAAGATAGAAACAATCAGAAAAACTGCAAGAAAACTGGATCCATTCAAAAGGAAAGAGAAGTAACTGCAGAGGAATAAAAGTTATAAGAAGAGAGAGGAAAGATAAAAAGGTTTTGAAAAAATATTCTTCTCCTTTCCGGAATGGCTTCATACACAAAATTGTCAGGTTCCCAATAAAATTTAGGATTCTTTAAGGTCTCCATTTACTTCTGCAATTAGAATGAAAAAGTGAATGTCAGTTTTACTAAATGTTGCATTTCCAGCGATTGCGCCCGATGTGCCTGGCTCTGGACTACACTCTCCAGCATGTCTTTGTAATCTCACCTCAGCCAGTTCTTCAGCATCCGTGCAAGCAGGGGACCTCCATGAGCACACTCCCCTGGCTGGCCAAGCCCCTCTCTTTATCTTGCTCCACACCCAGGCCGTAGCCCTCTTTAGCCCTGTCTCACCCATGCCTCTAGGCTTTGGCATCAAGTCCTTTTGGGCTCCCTACTCCTCTGCCTTGTGGCCTTCCCAGGCCTCTCCTTTTTCTGACTTGTGGCCTCTGGACCTTCTGATCTCTATTCTGCCTTGTTTGCTCCTTTGACCTTGGGCCTTCTGTTCCCAGTTGCTCCCTGTTTTGCTCTGTGGGTTGTGGGCCTACTGATCTTGTTTCTGTCCTGTGGCCTCTCGGTCTTCAACTCTGCCAGACCTATGGCCTAGCTTGACACTCCCTTAGTCTGTTCTTTGATTCTAGGCCTTTCTCTGCCTTGTCACACAAGGCCTTCCTATTGTAGCCCTTGGGCTTTTAAGTTTTATGTCTGTGTAGTCCTTGACCTGGTTTGTCCTATCTTGTCCTAATCTGTCTCGCTCTAGTCCCAATCCCATTTCCACGCATACCTGCATCCAGTTCTATGCTTACCTGCACCCCGTTCCTGTGTTCCAGTTCCACCCTTACCTGCTCTCAGTTAATGCTTCAGTTCCAAGCTTACCTGCACACTGCTGCTGTTTTCCAGTTCCTCCCTTTCCTGCTGTCAGTGCTTCAGTTCCTTGCTTATCTGCATCCAGTTCCACATTTACTTGCGTTCTGTTCCTGTGTTCCTGAGTTCATCCTTAGCTCCATGCACTCTGTCTGTTCCTGAGCTCCAGCCCAGTCTGCACTTCGATCCAGAACTCCAGCCCACCCTGCACCTGTTCCTTGCTCCAGTCTCTCCAGACCACCCACACCTACTTCCAGCCTTGCCGTCCTGTGCCTCTCCTGGAGGGCTTCTGCTTCATACAAGGATAACTTCAGAAAACTAACAAATCATATCAGTTTTTAACCCATTCTCATAACTATTAAACAAACTAATGAATATTTATAATTACTTGAGAAAGCCTTATTTGGTGCAATATGACAGTCTTTTAGGAGAAAAAAACATCTAGTTATATCTGGTTTTATCTAGTTTATGATTACAGATCTTATATGCTTTGCCCTTTAGCCCAATTTATCTCTTGTTCTGACTTAAGTTGTTACTGCAGTCTATGAAGGGATATTAAGCTCTTTTGCATAACCTCAGTATTGAGAGTCTCAATGCATCACTACACTGGGGAATCTAGAAATTCCATGAGGTGATTTCAGATCAGCAACTGCATCAGCAACAGTCAGAGTACAAAACGAGATGATTGATCTATTCTGGTTTGAGTATTTATTTACAGTGCTTCAAAGAAACACAAACCAAAACCAGTGGCTTACCTTGCTTCAGGCACTAATATCAGTTAAACATATTCTCTATGGGCCTACCTGGAAATCCTACGAGCTTCTCATGGCCTTTTTAAGCCTCCTGGATCCTGATTCTTTATACTATTATGAAGGGACCCTCCCGGGGCCCAGAATCCTGTCATAATCCGCTATGTTGGTGGGAGGAGCAATCAGATAGGAGTCGCAATCTGATGTATTTCGTAGGCGGAGTAGCAATCTGTTGTATAGACTGCTGGAGATAGTAGTCGGTGGATCCTTGGGCCGGTGGCAGATGACCACGCCCCCCGGGGAAAGATCCCGAGAGGGACCACCAGCTAGGCTTAGAGTATGGAGACAGACACACACTAGTTCTTTTATTAATCAGGTCTTGAAACCACCAGAGGTGGCAGTAGTGAGCTGGAATGCCCGGCTGGGCTGGAGTCCCTCAGATACTGGAACAGCGATCCCTGGATGGCTGAGCTGTTGAGAAACTGTAGACAGTGAGTAGGCAGGGTATGCAGAGTTCATGAACAGAACTTAGATGACAACACTCACATATTGGTCTCAGGGAGCTCTGGAGCTGGAAAGGATAGGCCCTTGAGGAGCGAGTACCTGGTTCCAGGGAAAGCTCTGAGAGCGCGATGGTAACTCACAATAATGTAGACAGTGATGGCTTCCAGGCAGAAGAGAATCAGCCGATAGTCAGGAACGAGGGTCCTCGAGGAGCGAGTACCGGTTCCTGTCAGTAAACCTGAAAGGCAAAGAGAGAGCGAGTCCCCCGAGGAGCGGGTACCTGTGGTAAGTCCGAGGAGGCAGAGTAGTTAGAATGAATCCTTGCTAACTCCATTTGTTAGCAATATCAGAGACCTTTGAATATCGAAAGCAGATGACGTCAACTCAGGGGGACGCCCCTGAGGTTCGCGCCCTTGCTGGTACTTCAATCGGAGCACGCTCGTGCGTGCGGCCTAAGCTTCAGGCAACATGGCGGATCTGCAGCATTGAGCTGGTCCGGGGACGCCGGAGGGAGACAGCAGGGAGATGCCGCGGCAGCCAGCTGTCCTTCAGACCTGGAGTGAGTCGCCACAGAGGTAAAGAGGGCGGAGTGGAGACATCGGGCAGCGATGGTCGCAACAAATCCTTTGCGTGTCTATGTCTTAAGGAGGATTGAGGCAGATGGCTGTGGGCTGTGCGTTAAGGTGGTTTGAGGGAGTCACTTCTATTCTGTCTCACATTCCCTCTCCCTAAGCTCACTCCTACTTGGGTGAGTGCCTTCCTGTGTCAGGGACACCTCTCTTGACCAAAAATCAACTTTGAAATTCTCTTTTCCAGGTCTATGCTCATATTGGACTCTTGTCCTCCCAGCAAACACTTCTTTGGGTTTTCTGCAGCCAAACCTTTCACAAAGTAGTAACTGTAGCTGGGAGTTGGCTCAGATGTGTTCCCAGTCTGGACTGTAAAACACAATGTCGTCTTAGTAGGCAGCAGCATAATCCTGATGTGGACCAAGGATACATCTACCAAGTGCTGAAATATTGTGGCGGTATCATGAAGGCTGATTGTGAGGACTATGGTGTTGCGAAGGCCATCTTCTCTTTCATCGTTATTGTGAGTGGTACCTGCCAGTATCCTTTGGTAAGGTCCATGTTCGAGATGAACTGAGTCGATCCTAGGTGTTCAATCAGCTCATCCATCCTAGGCATTGGGTATGTGACTAGTTTGGAGACTTCGCTGACCCTTTTAAAATGTATACAAAATATTATGCTCCCATCTGGATTTAGTACTTGGACTATAGGCGACGACCTGTTGCTACTATACTCTTCTATGACTTTGAGCTGGAGCATCTCTTAAACTTCTGTTTGATAACTTGGCACCTGGCTTCTGGAATTCGTTATGTTCATTGACATACAACCACCCCATGTCCTGACAAGCTTGAGAAGAATTCTCTATTCCACTCAATCAGATGCTTCAGGTCATCTGTCTGGGAAGTTGAGATTTCCACTCCAATCGGCACTTGGGTCTTCTCTGCCTCAGACCTGAGCTCTGGGCTGAATTCCTCTTGTACTATTCCACACTCTTGAGGAGCCTTTCTTAGTAAATTGACATGGTAAATATGACTTTGTTTTCTTTTATCCAGTTGGGCTATTTTGTAGTTCACTGGGCAATTTTTTTCCAAGACCTCAAAGGTCCCTTGACAACTGGAGAGCAACTTACTTTCCAAAGAGGGAAGAGAACCAGAACCCGGTCTCAGGGCTGGAGGTTTCTCCGAACTGTTGGACAATTGTAATCCTGGGTCTGAGCAGTCAGAGCTTTCTCTAAGCACATGTGGGCTGCCTGGACGGCTCTGTTTAGTGCTATTCACCTTAAGCAGGCTGCAGATTTGCTTCATTAAATTAAAGTCAAATGGAGTACTTTGGTCTGTCATGATCTCTTTGGGTAGTTCTACCCGAGAGAAAACTTCCATTAAGGCAGTCACTATGTCGAGGCTTTCTTATTTTTAGGTGGTAGGGCCTCAGGGTATCTTGTGACATAGTCTAGGATCATGAGAATATTCTTGTTACCTTGAGTTGTTCTCTCTAATGGCCCCACAAGTTCCATGGCCATTGGCCACCCTTTCAAAAGAGCTTTCAAGTATGGGCATGAGAATGAATAGTGCCACCTGAACACTGGCAGGCTTAGGGAATTGGCTGGTAGGGCAGGACTCACAATACCACTGGACAGGTTTATATATCATTGGCCAATAGAATTGGACCAATATTTTCTCTCAGGTTTTTTCCTCACCCAGGTGACCCCATAGCAAGTAACTATGCGCTAGGAACAGGACTTTCTGGTGATAGAACTTGGGGTCTAGGAGTTGCTCTATCAGTTTCCCCTCAACATTCCTCTTTATGACTCAGTATAGGAAATCTTTTCATTATGAAATATAGAGTTTCAGGCGCGGTCGCCAGAGCTCCTGGAACCACGTTACTGTTTATCCTTTGTAGGTGTTTCCTTATTCACTTAAACACTCATTCTCCCTGTGGGATCATTTAAAATCCCCTGGTTTCCCTCCTTTTCCCAATTAAGGATGTCAAGCATGAGATTCGAGTTTGCTGGTGATTCTTCCCCAGAGTCAGCCTCCTTCTCTGTCTTTTGTTCAGCTGAATAACTATTGTTATCCATATTTGTTTGTCTCTGGGATTTAGGCATTTTAAATTCCTTAGGAAACAAGTCCAGTTCCTCTATGGAGAAGGGTTCTGGGAATAGAAACTTCTCAGTGTTAATCTTGCATTGCTTGATTTAAAATAAGAAAACTGTATGTGTATATTATATTATGCTTCACTACTTTACTTTTTCTATTTAATGTTCTGGTTGGATTTACTGTCTACTTACATAATACTTAGTAGTATAAAGGTTAATTTCCTTTTTATTTTGGTGTGATGATTTTATTTGGTCGGTGCTGACACAAGTGAAAGGTTATTTGGAAATGGCACAGAATTGTAGTATCAGGGTGAGAGGGACCCTGTCTAATCCCCCACTTAGGCTACGAACCTAAAGATAAATCATATTAGTAAATATAATTTCTCATGTGGTACTCTCCATCCCAGGCATAGGGGTAGTTCATAGTCCAGACCAAGTGTGGGGAAGTTGGCACATGTGCAAATATTGAATCTACCTTATAAATGGCCTGTGACCGACGGCCCGCAAATGCGCAGTAGAGCGCAGCTCTACTGCGCATGTGCGGGCAAGGACGTCGGTCAGAAAAAAAAAATGGCGGTGGGGCCGCAGGAGCGGGAGGAGAAGCAGCGGCGCCGCGCGTGCGCGGTGCCGCTACTTCTCCTCCCCAGATCTGCCGGCAGATCTCGGGGGGGGGGTGTCACTCCCGCGCCCCCCCCCCCGAGATCTGCCGGCAGGAGCGGGAGGAGTTAATGGAACCGGGTGAGGGTTGCGGGAAGTCGCGCTTACGGCGCCGGGAGGAAATGGAGGTGGGTGTGGGCTGCGAGGAGTCGCGAGTACGGCGTCGGAAGGAAATGGAGGCAGAGGGAGGGAGGGACTGAGTGGGAGGGAGGGAGAGGGGGACTGAGTGAGTGGGAGGGAGGGAGGGAGAGGGGGACTGAGTGGGAGGGAGGGAGAGGGGGACTGAGTGGGAGGGAGGGAGAGGGGGGACTGAGTGGGAGGGAGAGGGGGGACTGAGTGAGTGGGAGGGAGGGAGGGAGAGGGGGACTGAGTGAGTGGGAGGGAGAGGGGGGACTGAGTGGGAGGGAGGGAGGGAGAGGAGGGAGTGAGGGAGAGGGGGGAGAGAGGGAGGGACTGAGTGAGAGGAGAGGGAGGGTGGAGTGGGTGGGGGAGGGGGGTGGTGAAGAGTGAGGGGAGAGAGAATGAGGGGGAGGTGAGAGACAGAGGGATGTAGCCCGTTTTAACGGGCTTAACGGCTTGTATATGATAAAACATATACAAAGGAGTTGAATTAGCAAATGCTTGAATCAAGTGAGCAGTAGCACAACTAGATAGTATTTTCTAACCATTTGTTTCCCTTTCTAGCTCAATCACTACATTAAGGAGGTTCACTTTAAAACTCCGAATGGATACGAGATCTTCTTTGATGACAAAGGGAATGTGCCAGCTCACTTTGACATTGAAAACTGGATCCTGCTCCCTGATGGTTCTTTAAGCAGAATCAATGTTGGAAAATTCAATTCTTCAGCCTCAAGTGGGCTGCAGCTGTTTGTGAACCAAAGTGCCATCTCATGGAATCTTTCCTTTAACCAGGTTTGGCATTTTTTATTTGTTTTTAGTAGATTATATATTGCATTCAAGAAAAGTAACCAGGAAGTGGAGGAGAGCATCATAAGGCATCAGCTTTGTTTTCAAGACAAGCCAAGTCAACTCATCATTTATTTATGTCATGCTTTTCTAACAAAAGAGTCCAAAGCATGTTCCAGGACCTATGGCAGATACCTCATATGCAATATGCAAAGCAGAATGGTTTAATACAGTAGAGGTACAGATCTGAGTGTACAGGAGCACATCAGGAATATCAGATGTAGTATGCTAAAAGAACACGTTTAGTACAGTAGGGTAGGATTTATATGTACGTGGTGATATATGGTCCAAGAAAACACAGAGGTAGGCGATCTATGATACCGGCAGGTAAACACAAAAAAATAGATGCCTGGATCTTTTCCAACACTTTATTGATGCAGAGACTTATCAAATAAAATCGCCCGACTCAGGCCAAGTTTCGCAGCTTTACAGCCGCTGCCTCAGGGGCTCCACTCTTCTTATCAGTAAGCTGTTTCATCCAATCAATTAGTATGCCAGCAGTACAAGACCAACTTGTACACGAAAATTCCAAATGCAATGCAGCATAGCATACCACCGTCTCTGCTTCTATCTTGGTGGTGATATATGGGCAGGCTAACATGAAGACTTTGGCTCACTTACCCAGAATCCTTTGCTGCCTCAGCCTAACTCAAACTTCTGGCATACAAAAATCTCAGACTGGGAGACATCTGGAATGAATTCAGACCTAGCCAGATATGATAGAGGGTCATGAGGTCACAACGAACATATGAACCAAGCCTTGTTCTCACAGAATCCTGTCTCAGCTTAAGGGGCCCAGGGTAACTGTAGAGCCCCTTGAGATTAGGAGTCTGATTAAAGGACTGGAACAAGTGACAGAATAAGGAATCACGAGGATGATTGACAGCCCTCATTAGACATGTGGGTATCCGCTACGCCTAATTGGATCTTAAGGTGGGAGGCGGGACCAGGGAAGCTTAGATACAGTTTGTCTGATTTGGACATAGGACACATGGTACCTGATACTGTATGCAATCTTATTAGAGATCATTGTATGTTTTACCTATAAAATGTCAGCACTCACTGATAAACGCTGGGACATGCAGGGAGAGCTTTAATTAAAAAACATGAGGCTCCCACTCTATGTCTCCCAGGGGTATCCTGTTTACTTTTATATGCCATAATAAACTTAAATTTGTTCTGATTAAACTTGGTACTGGACCTCTGTATTATTGAAGCAGCACAATTAAGCTGCTTCTAATGGTACTACCACTTAGCATTTTGGCACCCGAACAGGAAACACATGGCTGAGGCCATTGTATTTTATGGAGGGTCGTGTGTGGGCTGCTGGCAGCTCAGACCCAATCCTCATTTCCGGACAGATTGGCTCAGTCCGAAGAATGTTTTCCCAGATCAAGAGGTCTGGATGTCTGATTATTCAGAATTGATACCCGGCTCTAGTCCGACAAATATAGTTATTCCCAGAAGATGTTCTGGATGGCTGATTAGTCAGCAGTAATTCCCAGAAGAGATGTTCATCCTTGTTTCAGCAAAAGACGGATCTATGAGTATTTATTTTCAACTTGTAATTATAATTTTTAGTTAGTAAGCTAGATTTTCTTTGGCCATTTGTAAATAAATGTTTTCTATTTACTTTGATTTTGCTGTGGGGTTGTTTAGATTAGTTGTAGTATACTTCCTGGTAACTTATTTGGTATGTTACAGGTTCATTTAGTGTTCAGTAAACTTTCAGTACGCAGAGGGTTAGACAGCAACAGTCGGTCCTTTGTCCTCAGACGCATTGGCCCACTGTCAAGTTGCAAGTGTGGCAGCTGTTAGTCCTTTGTTCTAAACTGTTGCCTGGCATGCATGCGGAGAGGTGGTAAACCCAGCAGTTACAACAGGAGGAAGAGGGTGTGCAGTGGGTAAGTTTAAATGTGTTGCTTTCTACAGAAAGGGGATTTTAGTTAGTGGCTTGTTTACAAAAGTTTGGTTTTGTCTGCTCTCTCTTGAAGGAAGTTAAAAACGGCTTTATTGTCCTAAAGCAGGCTAACATGCTCATTAGATTTCTGTGTTACTTTTTGCTTTCGTTGCTTAATAATTACAAACATATGTGATGAAAACAAATCCCATCTAACAGATGAATCCCATTCTTCTCTGTCTGTGAGAATCTATTTCTATATGTTAAGATCCTGTGTAAAATGCCTCATGCTAAATAGCTTAGTGCTTTTAGGGGTAGATTTTCAAAAACGGCGCGTTGGCGTACTTTTGTTGGCGCTCCAGGCGCCAACAAAAGTACGCGGGATTTTAGTAGATACGCGCGTAGCCGCGCGTATCCGCTAAAATCCTGGATCGGCACGTGCAAGGCTACTGATTCCGTGTAGCCGGCGCGCGCCGAGCCGCGCAGCCTACCTCCGTTCCCTCCGAGGCCGCTCCGAAATCGAAGCGGCCTCGGAGGGAATTCGCTAACGCCCTCCCCTCACCATCCCCTCCCTTCCTCTACCTAACCCCCCCCCCCCCCGGCCCTGTCTAAACCCCCCCCCTACCTTTGTTGGGGGATTTACGCCTCCCAGAGGGAGAAGTAAATCCCCACGCGCCAGCGGGCTGCTGGCGCACCTAGACGCAACCCGGGGGCGGTTCCAGAGGGCGTGGCCACGCCCCCGGACCGCCCCGGGCCGAAACCACGCCCCCTGGCCCGCCCCCAAAACGCTGCGTCCCGCCCCAAAAATGGCACGCCGCTCGGCCCCTGCCCCCGACACGCCCCTGACACGCCCCCTCAGAAAACGCCGGGACTTACGCGAGTCCCGGGGCTCTGCGCGCGCCGGTAGGCCTATTGAACATAGGCACACCAGCGAGCAGGGCTCTTAAAATCTGCCCCTTAGTGTAAAACTAACATCTGGACCTTTGTTTTACCAGAGCAGTAGGAGTTCTTAAAAAAAAAAAGTGCGGTGCTTTTAAAAAAAATGCATGGCTGGGTCCTCTTTGTGTGCAGACTGGATATTGTAGTTTTCAGCTGTCTGTTGTTCCATGTGATTAGAGGTATGAAGATGCATCAAATTTCTTTGAATCTGTCAGATTTATTTCTATAAGTTCATACATGAGTTTGCTTTGGAGTTAAAGGTGCTTATCTTAGATGCATGTGTACATCCGTCCTTTATTTTCATTTACATTGTGTTGAATTTTTCTTTCAATATTTACTATGTCTATGTTACTATATTCAGTATTTAAAGTGTCCCTACTGTATTATAGAAGAAATTCCAATTTCATATGCTGGTAGTCCGGTATGAAGAGACATTTGACTCAATTGCTGCAGTTCATTAAACAGACAAGGGAATATTTTGGTTCTATGCAGTCTTTGTTCCTCTCCCCTCACGAGAGCACATGGATGTGTGATTTAACCCCTGCTTGGTACAAGGAATCTTACGTTCACAGCCTGTCATCATGATAGCGTGTATTAAAAGTTGTATGTTGCTCATAGTTTAATTTTAGTTTTTACAACTGTGTTATTAATGAGAGTTTATTGAGAAGTGATTCTAGAACAATGTGAACTGTTTTTCATTTATGAGAAATTCTAGATTTGCATCTGATAAGACAGCGTTCCCTGTGCTGTGGTATGCTCGTGAACAACTGTGGTTATTTAAGTTACCTTTATATTGATTTTCCTTGTTTCAGAGTGCAGAGAGATGGATAGAGAGACAGAGGAAAAAAAAAAGAGAGACTCCATTTTCATGAATTTATCTGTTTAGTTTAAAACCAGAAATCAGTGAAAAAGAAAGAAAAAAGGAAGTGAATTTGATGAATGTGTGGTGACATGGTGATATTAAAGAGGGAATTGAGATTTATTGTTATGCTGGATGCAGGTGTGTAAAGTGCTTTACTATGCAGATTGCTGTTTGGTGGGAGATTCGGAATGTCTTTGTTCGAGTAGAGGAACAAATGTGAGTCAGTTGCATTTAAAAAAAAAAAAAAACCCGCACCGTAAGTTTGCTTTTAAAATGCTTTGCTGAGCGATAAGTTAGAGACTGGGCTTGGTAAGTTAAATGTGTTAGAGTGAGGAAAGGAGATTGAAGATATGAGTTATTTAATTAAACAAAGGTCAGAAAAGAAAAGAAGGAACGTATATGCATGAACTCCATGCTGCAGTATTTGTTAATTATAGAACTTATGTTATATTCTAATGATAGATATCTCTCAGTTTTGCTTATACCTCACTAGATTCAAACTTTTGGAAGAGGGATGGCGGTGCTAGATGAAGGGAATGAATTGGGTTTTTTATTTGCTAGTACTAGCAATGTTTCATAAGCTGGTGTTTGAAAAGGAAACAGGGAAATCCCTCATATACAGTTTTAGATCTTGGCTAATGCATAATACTGTAGGGCACAGTAGGGAATTAATTGCTTTCTAGGGAATTAATTGCTTTCTAGTATTTATTTATTTATTTATTTAGCATTTTTCTATACCGACTTTCCAATAACAGAATTATTGATCAATTCGGTTTACATTTCAAACAATAACAATGACAGGTAAATGTCTTACAATGAATAGGTCGAATTAACTTGGATTAAGATATATGGGGTAAATAACATAATTAAAAGGTACGGTGCCTAATGTAGGCTAGTTACACAGGTGGTAGGTATAAAGTTAGGTTATGATATTAGACTGCTAAAGATCATGTGATTTCTAGAGAAGATCTATAAAGTTCTCTAGCGTGTTACCACTGAGGGGATCATTGGCAGGGATATTCCGCAAGTTGATGTTATGGGAAAGCAAACAAAGCCTTTTTGTCCCATTAAAAGAGGTTTTAGATTTGTAAATGGAAGTTGCTCTTATCACAGGGGACAGCGCCTCCTAGAGGCGGAACACTAGAAACAGGAAAGTAGCTTTATGATTGCTTTTTGCTGAATGAAGGTATATCAGATTGCTAAGTTTTAAGGAAACTGTAATGTAAATTTAAAATTTAATTTTAATCATTATATTAATTGTCATATGCTAGATTTCTTTCCAGGGTAAGAAGAAACACAGCACATCTTTCTCTGTTCCATGGGAGATGACGATTATAAGTTTTTTCCAGTTTGATTCCTTTTCATTTTTAAATAGATCTATTTTAATTTTAATCCTGATTTTTTGTTTTCTTTTTGGATCGATCCAATTATTTTAAATCTTTTTAAGTATTTTTTATTTTAATTTTGAGCTCCAATGTTTGTCATTGTTGTCTGTTATGTGTTACTTGTGTGATGTTGAGAATGAAGAATGAATGAATGCTTGCCTTTATGTAACCAGTTCAGTGAAATATATGTTTATATGTAATGTCTGGGTATTGAATTTGTTGGTGGTTTGGACTATTGCATGCTGCTTTGAAATAATGTAGGAATATTATGCAGATGTAGGGATTAATAGATACAGGGAGTTCATGAAATGATATAGGGGCGGATTTTAAGAGCCCTGCTCGCCTAAATCCGCCCAAATCCGGGCGGATTTAGGCGAGCAGGGCCCTGCGCACCGGTAAGCCTATTTTACATAGGCCTACCGGCGCGCGCAGAGCCCCGGGACTCGCGTAAGTCCCGGGGTTTTCGGAGGGGGTGTGTCGGGGGCGGGCCCGAACCGCGCGGCGTTTTCGGGGCGTGTCGGGAGCGTTCCGGGGGCGGGCCCGGGGGCGTGGCCGTGCCCTCCGGACCCGCCCCCAGATCGCGTCCCGGCGCGCTAGCGGCCCGCTGGCGCGCGGGGATTTACTTCTCCCTCCGGGAGGCATAAATCCCCCAACAAAGGTAAGGGGGGGGGGGGTTTAGACAGGGCCGGGCGGGTGGGTTAGGTAGGGGAAGGGAGGGGAAGGTGAGGGGAGGGCAAAAGAAAGTTCCCTCCGAGGCCACTCCGATTTCGGAGCTGCCTCGGAGGGAACGGGGGTAGGCTGCGCGGCTCGGCGCGCGCCGGCTATACGAAATCGATAGCCTTGTGCGCGCCGATCCCGGATTTCAGCGGATACGTGCGGCTACGCGCGTATCTACTGAAATCCAGTGTACTTTTGTTGGCGCCTGGAGCGCCAACAAAAGTACGCCTATTCGCGGTTTTTGAAAATCTACCCCATAATTTTCTTATTGATTAATTTGATTTGTCATACTTTCATCTAGGCTCTAATTCATAAATATGCATCTAACCTAATAAGGAGCTGAAAGACTCTGTTCTGCTGTCAGCACTGACCTTACTAAGAGAACTGTATATGCACTGATTGCAGAAATTAGCCTTTGCCACAGAAGTCATCACGTACTATATGGACTGACATCTTACAATATATACCTGATCTTTATGTTTTTTTCCTTGTTCTATGGGAGTGGCTTTACTTAGAATCTGGGCCCTTTCATGCTCTGAGGCTCCTGACATGACAACTTTTGACATGGCAACCAAAAAGGTGGAGGGTCTTCATCAAATGAATTATGAGGAGAGATTGAAGAATCTAAATATGTACACCCTGGAAGAAAGGAGGAGCAGAGGTGATATGATACTGACTTTCAGATACTTGAAAGGCTTTAATGATCCAAAGACAATGACAAACCTTTTCCATCTGAAAAAAATCAGCAGAACCAGGGGTCACAATTTGTAGCTCCAGGGAGGAAGACTCAGAACCAATGTCAGGAAGTATTTCTTCATGGAGAGGGAGGTGGATGCCTGGAATGCCCTTCCGGAGGAAGTGGTGAAGACCAGAACTGTGAAGGACTTCAAAGGGGCGCGGGATAAACACTGTGAATCCATAAAGTCCAGAGGACGTGAATAAAGAGTGGGTGGCTCGCAGAAATGATGGCTACTATCTGGCGATAATACCCGTATTCAATAAACATACACACAGTTAATGCAATAAAGTGGATCTATATACAGACAACAACCAACAAGGACTGAATTACATAGTCTGGGTAAACAGAGAATCACTTCATGTACCACATTCCAAAACCTTTCAACACAAATCCCTCAGAGACTGAGCCTTCTCCACAGCAGGACCTCCTCTATGGAACGCCATCCCATCGGACCTGCGACAGGAACCCTGCCTACTAACTTTCAGGAAAAGGCTCAAAACATGGTTATTTAAGAAAGCCTTTCCAGACGCCAACTGAACCCTAACTCACCATCAATTCACTATCAGACTTTAACATCACACTGTAAAACATACCATTGTAAATAATTGCCCTTTCTGTTTCTGTTAAAATTCCTATCGCCTATTTTTCTTCCTCGGCTCCCAGTAGTGTACATCCCTGTTTTATTGTAAATGCAACATTTCCATTTTCGCACTTGTCATAGTTCAATTGTAGCTATTCATTGTATTCACCCCTTGTTTAATGTAAGCCGGCATGATGTGATGCCTATCATGAATGCCGGTATAAAAAAACACTAAATAAAAAAAAAAAAATTGGGCATCAAAATGGCAGATGAAATTTAATGTGGATAAGTGCAAGGAGATGCATATAGGGAAAAATAACCCATGTTATAGTTACACAATGTTAGGTTCCATATTAGGTGCTACAACCCAAGAAAGAGATCTAGGTGTCATAGTGGATAACACATTGAAATCGTCGCTTCAGTGTGCTGTGGCAGTCAAAAAAGCAAACAGAATGTTGGGAATTATTAGAAAGGGAATGGTGAATAAAACGGAAAATGTCATAATGCCTCTGTATCGCTCCATGGTGAGACCGCACCTTGAATACTGTGTACAATTCTGGTCGCCGCATCTCAAAAAAGATATAATTGCGATGGAGAAGGTACAAAGAAGGGCTACCAAAATGATAAGGAGAATGGAACAGCTCCCCTATGAGGAAAGACTAAAGAGGTTGGGACTTTTCAGCTTGGAGAAGAGATGGCTGAGGGGGGATATGATAGAGGTCTTTAAGATCATGAGAGGTCTAGAACGGGTAGATGTGAATCGGCTATTTAGTCTTTCGGATAATAGAAAGACTAGGGGGCACTCCATGAAGTTAGCATGTGGCACATTTAAAACTAATCGGAGAAAGTTCCTTTTTACTCAACGCACAATTAAACTCTGGAATTTGTTGCCAGAGGATGTGGTTAGTGCAGTTAGTATAGCTGTGTTTAAAAAAGGATTGGATAAGTTCTTGGAAGAGAAGTCCATTACCTGCTATTAATTAAGTTGACTTAGAAAATAGCCACTGCTATTACTAGCAATGGTAACATGGAATAGACTTAATTTTTTGGGTACTTGCCAGGTTCTTATGGTCTGGATTGGCCACTGTTGGAAACAGGATGCTGGGCTTGATGGACCCTTGGTCTGACCCAGTGTGGCATATTCTTATGTTCTTATGCTTCCCTGGCTATGCTTGCCTGGTATTTTTGCAGCAGACTTGCAACAGGGCCACCAGGTAATGTTGATTGCGTGGGCCTGAGCTCAAAGGGGATGGGAAATAGCCCACCCAGGCCTACCCATTGCTCTAACCTATTGAAACCTTAAGACAAAAACCATACAATAAAAAGACTCTACCAGAAAGTAAAGTTTCAAAATGTGACAACTTTTTTAAACAACATTTTTAGTCACAACATTCAAAGAAATTCAACATGTTTGGTAATCACATTCTGCAAGGACAAGATATTAAATAGCACATGATATTTTAACTGAAATTACCAGCACATTTTGTGGGTGATATGTACATACATTGTTACAAATGGCAACACAGTACAATAATATGATGTTATCCTTTAACAAAATGATGATTACAGCAAAGAATCTAAAAGGTGGAAGTTGCAATCCAATAGTTACTCTAATGTTAGAGTTGATGCCAGCACAATGTGATAGCAATAGAAGGCCCAGACAGTCCATGTTGAAATAGTGCATTGAAAAGGGACTGTTAAAGGACAATGGCAGGAAAGTTCAAGAAAAGGCCCAAGCTTTCTATTAGGGGAGGAGTAGCCTAGTGGTTAGAGCAGTGAGCTACAAACCAAGAAACCAGGGCTCAAGTCCCACTGTCGCTCATTGTGACCTTGGGCAAGTCACTTTACCCTCTATTGCCTCAGGTATAAACTTAGGGGTAGATTTTCAAAAACCGCGAATAGGCGTACTTTTGTTGGTGCTCCAGGCGCCAACAAAAGTACGCTGGATTTCAGTAGATACGCGCGTAGCCGCGCATATCCGCTGAAATCCGGGTTCGGCGCGCGCAAGGCTATCGATTTCGTATAGCCGGCGCGCGCCGAGCCGCGCAGCCTACCCCCGTTCCCTCCGAGGCCGCTCCGAAATCGGAGCGGCCTCGGAGGGAACTTTCTTTTGCCCTCCCCTCACCTTCCCCTCCCTTCCCCTACCTAACCCACCCGCCCGGCCCTGTCTAAACCCCCCCCTTACCTTTGTTGGGGGATTTACACCTCCCGGAGGGAGAAGTAAATCCCCGCGTGCCAGCGGGCCGCTAGCGTGCCGGGACGCGATCTGGGGGCGGGTCCGGAGGGCACGGTCACGCCCCCGGGCCGCCCCGGGCCGTAGCCACGCCCCCAGGCCCGCCCCCGGAACGCTCCCCACACGCCCCGAAAACGCCGCGCGGTTCGGGCCCGCCCCCGACACGCCCCCTCCGAAAACCCCGGGACTTACGCGAGTCCCGGGGCTCTGCTCGCGCCGGTAGGCCTATGTAAAATAGGCTTACCGGCGAGCAGGGCTCTTAAAATCCGCCCCTTAGATTGTAAGCCCTCTGGGGATAGGGAAATACCTACAGTACCTAACTGTAATCCACTTTTAAGTGCTATGAAAAGTAGAATATAAAATAAAAAAATGATGAAAGAATGCACTGAAAAGGGACTGCTAAAATGCCATATCATAAAAGTTCAAGATCTTTACTGGTGCATTGAAAGGAGATTACAAAACGGCTATAGCAGCAAAAATCAAATAGCAAGCAGCAGCTCCATGATCAGAATATGCAGCATGGAGGCAATAGGTCCAGTACTGGAGAAGGCAGCATTGATGCAGCAGGTTGAGATGAGATAAGATGCAATACCAGTATGGAGGCAGCAGCAGGATGAGATGTGATGAGACATGATAAGACAGCAGCTGGACCATTACTAGAGACCACAGCAAGAAGGCAGGACTAAGGAAGAGCATAATAAGAAAGCAGCAGGACCACACTGACAGACAGCAGATCATCCACATCAGCAAGCCAGCACAGGAACCCTGTAGACAGGATGGGCCCAGCTGTCTTCCTCTTTATAGCTGACACAGGAACTCTGTAGACAGGATGAGCCTGAAATCTTCTTCCATCTAGCTGGAGCAGGCACTCTGTAGACAGGACAAGCAGTCTTCTTCCATCTAGCCCACTCAGGACCTCTATAGATAGGATGGGCCTGGCTTGTTTGAAACTGTCATCTACGATGTAATTGTTAAGGGTTGGTTGGCAACAGTCAGCTTCTTGGGGCTTTGTCTCTCTGAGACGTTTTGGTGACTGCAGGTGACATTTCCTTTATTGGGCTACCCAGCTCCACCCTGAGACCCCAGGACTGCTTCCAGGAGTTGACTTTTGCAAGGAGGGTGATGGCATAGGGGCTAGCTGTCGCAAATTCTGGTTTAGTTTCAGGACCGCTCTAGTTAAATTGGTGATAGATGTCGACACTTTGGTTAAGCTGGGTGTAGGGGGCTGCTTACTGCTGCTGCATGGCCTGGGTGTGAGTGACCTAAGTCCTTCTCAAGCAGACCATCTCTACCTATATATGGTCAGTGTACCCCATGCTTCTTCTCTATGCTGTCTAGTGTGGCCTGCATTGTAGGATCCACTGCCGGTACTGCAGGTAATGGAGTTGGTGGTGGCTGAAGTGCCGTCTGTGGCTGCAGAGCTGGCATCATGGGACTCATGGAATGAGCTGGCTGGCTGTCTTCCACAAGCCACCAGTCACATAGCATGCTGGAGGTAGGTGGTGACTGGATTGTTTTCTCCCATGGCAGTGCACTCCAAAAAGCTGGAAAGGTTTAGGATGGCATCAAGGGGTAGAGGTGACTCAAGGAGCTGAAGTAGCAGTTGCTACTGCTGTTGTTGCTGCTGCTGCTTCTACTCTTTCTCCTCTTCCTTGCTCCACTGTGTCTAAGTATCCAGTTGAAAGGGGCCGCTGAGTCCTGGGACTGCACTGTGGTTCCTGGGGTTTCATTGCTGGGACTGCGGGTTTCCTGAGCTGGGATTTCGTGGGTGAGAGCTATGGAAACAAGGAAGAAGACATAAGTATGAATGATAAGAAGTGCACAAGAACTGTTTTGCATAAGATGTGCACTTTGCATCATTCAATGTGAGAATCCTATGCAACAAAGTGTGGACGTCTGTAGCAGACTTGACATTTACTGCACCTTTATGTCCCTGTAGTGGTGGACCCCCTGCTCTCCAGTCCTCTTGATACCACTGTGCCAGAATATGGCCTATGTGATGGTCTGACATATCTGGCCTTTGGAAGTCCTGGAGTTCATCGCAGCCTAGTTGCCAAACAGCAGGTGGTAATTCCAAAGAAATGCCAACATGAACTACTCTTTGTCCTCTGTGCTGAACTTGTAGGCCCATTGTCATAGCCGAGCTGCTGTCTGGCTGCTGCAGGATTGGATTGACAATTTCACTTTTAGAGAGGTGTGACCATCCTCACTCTCAGTCCCACTACCTGTGCCCCCCATCTTGCACTTGCCCTGACAAATCCCCACTCCTCTGTTAATTCTGTCTAGCCCTACCCTGCTGTCTTCCTCTCTCCACAATCACTTTCCACCCTCTCCTTCCTCCTCCTAGCCTTTTCCTCATTCCTATCTCTAATCCTCATCTTCCTCTTACCTTCTCCTCCATCCTATTCTCCCACCTGCTTTCCCTCCTCACCTCTCCTCTCTTCACACACCTTCCACGATCCATCCACTCCTCAGCACTCCTCTCCATACTCCTCACCACAACTCCCCTCCACTCCTCACAACTCTTTCACTCGTTCCCATTCCTCCATTCCTTCTCTGCTGCTCACCTCTACCCCTCTACCAATCCTCGCCACTCTTCACCATTCCGTCGCACAAAGAGACAGACAAACTAGAGAAGACTCCCACACACAGATAAAGACAAGAGACAAAGGTAAAGGAAAACAGATGAGAACACTGATCAGATCATCTCACTCAGTTAATCAACTCACTCAGTTAATCAAGAAAAATGCCTAAGAACAAAAGAAATTGCAATACTGGGTCAGTCCAAGGTTCTGTCAATCCCAGCATCCTATTTCCAACAGTGGCCAATCCATATTAGAGGATGCTGGTATTTATAAAGAAAGAATATAAAGCGCAATATATAAAATAAGGTGTGAGGCATAAAATGACACACAATGTGTTAAAAGGAAGTGCAACTTATTAGTCGTTTATGTGATGCAATAGACAATCGCGTGTTATGATAATTACATATGCAGAGCGATGTGTCTTTAATTTATCCAACCACGCCAATTTTTTATTGCACACCACAAGCTTTATTTACCATTTTTTGATGAATCTAGGCCTATATTAGAATATTTTATAACTTATAACAGCAGTTATACAGGAACATCTGACTTCTATGAAGAAATGGGCATTTTAATGTACATTTTCAACAGTTTTATATGTATTGACTTGAAGAGAAAGGATTTTAACAATTTTATTGTTTGGAAATATGTATTTTTTTTTGTGCTTAGATTTTATTGATTTAAGGAAATGTCTTTTTCTTGTAAAGAGAATCAACTGCTAACTATGCAGTGTGAGTATATTTCCCATTCTTTTCTGTCCACAGACACCCCGCTCTGTGTGCTCTGAGAGTTGTCTTCCTGGATACAGGAAAACTCTTCAGAGTCAGAAGCCAATCTGCTGCTTTGACTGCATCCCTTGCTCTGAAGGAGAATTTTCCAACAAAAAAGGTCAGAAAAAACCCCAGGTTATTATTTCCTAAATGCAGCCCCTGTCCCAGTCAGCTCTTGGGAGTGGGGAGTGCTCTTCAATGTCCTTAGGATTTTGTACTCATGGGGGCTCTTCTTGCACACCTGTCAAGGACCCCAAAAAGACGACATCCACACCAGCTCTAATTCAAATTATAAATCTCTACTGACTGATGGCAGGAAAAAGACAAAAACATAGCTAATCTTCTGAATAGTGCAGCATCCTCAATCATAAATCAGGAAGCAAAGTCACAACAACAACCCAAGACTCATTCACCATTCCACACTTCTTTCCCCAAACAGGTCAGCTCTTTGGAATGGGCTCCCTGGGCCTTCCCAGTACCTGTTTGGTAGATGAATTCTTTTCTCCAAGTTCTTCCTCTCTCCTGCTTTTAGTCTCGCACTGATTGCAGCTGAACCATTCTCTAAAGCTGATGCATTTTCACTAGCAGTTCCCTTCCTCTGGCACCTCCCAATACACCGGTCCACCAACTCTCCAGGGAAATCCTCTTCTCCACAAAGGTTCCCGTTTCACTCTGGCAGACTTTCCAAAGCACAAAGCAGGTTTTGCCTTTTCTCACATCTCCTGACATCTCAGCTCTGTAAGACCCACTTTAGACTCCAATCTTCTGAAATTCCAGGACGTTCTTTCCCCAAATCCTTCTCCTCCTCTCCTATAGAAACCAAGTGCTTTGAATCCTGTCCTCATTCCCTTGGCCATCCCTGTAAAGCTTTAGATTTCTGTTTTACTGGTCTATTAGATTTGTTACATTTGTTATGTATTCGTTTGATGTGATTTTGTTCATAATTTTGTAATCTGCATTGATTAGTTTTTGTCAGATGTAGCAGAATTCAGTTGCATTAAATAAATAGAGATAAGGTCCATCAAGTTCCCTCTGTGAAAAGAGATACCTGCTCTCTCAGCCCTGAGCTAAGTCTGATTCTTAATCCTCCTCTGTTACATGGGCACAGGAGATTTGTTAATCATCAAACACTTCCACTGCACTTACAATACACCGACCTCACTCATAGAGACAGGGTCTGGATGGAGACAACAGACATACATTGCTGACAGGATGACCTGTTGAGGCCACAACTGCCATTCCATTAAAGGGTAAACACAGGTGCAGAGGACAGAATTTGACCCCCTGTTACAATAATGTAGAATATATAGTAAGAAATACAGTACTTTCATATTCATTTTAATAAAAAATATGTATATATTTTCTTCTTTCCTTATGTTTGATGTAACATCTCAGAATCAGCCAGTTTGTAAAATGTAATATATTGGAAATTAATTAAAGCATAACTCTTCTGAAACTAGGGTATGACAAGGAATGAAAGCATGAATAGATACACAGAAAGATTGATCGACAGATACAAAAAGATTTGATTGTGTACATTTTTATTGTAATCTGCTTAGTACTGTGTATATAGTGGGATTTAATATTTAAAAAACTAAATAAATGAAAATAATGTATTTCAATTTTCCTTGAATTTACATATGATATATTACTGAAAATCCTAGCTTTTCTTAAAAAGTCTGAATAGTTGGAATAAAGATGATTAATGGAATAAGGGTTAAGATGTGTTGTTTTTTTATAGATGCAGATAATTGTCTGAAGTGCCCTGAAGATCGATGGCCCAGTGAGAAGAAGGATGACTGCCTCCCAAGAGCCATAGACTTTTTGTCCTATTGGGATCCCTTAGGTGCAGCTTTGGCTTCCATTGCTATTCTCTTTTCAATCATAACTGCCCTAGTGCTAGCAATCTTTATTACATACCAAGACACACCCATAGTGAAAGCCAATAACCGAGATCTCAGCTACATCCTCCTCCTCTCCCTCATGCTGTCCTTCCTCTGTTCCTTGGTATTCATTGGGCATCCTGGAAAGGTGACCTGTCTACTTCGACAAGTTGCTTTTGGGATCATTTTTACAATTGCAGTTTCTTCAGTGCTGGCAAAAACCATTACCGTAGTCATTGCCTTTAGTGCCACCAAGCCTAGCAGCAAGTTAAGGAAATGGGTAGGAACAAGAATCTCCAGCTCTCTGGTTCTTCTTTGTTCCTTGGGTGAGGTTGTGATATGCATTGCATGGCTGCTTATATCTCCTCCATTCCCAGACTATGACACACAGTCTGAACCTGGGAAGATGATCCTACAGTGCAACGAGGGGTCCACCATTGCATTTTATAGTGTGATTGGGTACATGGGCTTCTTGGCTCTCTTAAGTTTCATTGTGGCTTTCCTAGGAAGGAAGTTGCCGGACAGTTTCAATGAGGCCCAGTTCATCACGTTCAGCATGCTGGTGTTCTGCAGTGTTTGGGTCTCCTTCATCCCAGCGTACCTGAGCACCAAAGGCAAATACATGGTGGCAGTAGAGATCTTTGCCATCCTGGCTTCCAGTGCTGGGCTGCTGGGCTGTATATTCATCCCCAAGTGTTACATTATTCTGATCAGACCGGACCTGAACACAAGGGGGAATTTAACTGGAATACAACATTCTAACAAAGCTAAATGCAAAAGGATTTCTCCTCCCTGACCATTGTATTTGTGTATCTTTAAAATACAATAATTCGTTTTTGAGGTAATGAAAGTAATTTTATTTTACATTCAGAATGTTTTTATGATTTCTTATATAAGAAATGTACTTGTGCTACATCCACCCCTTTTTGTGCTTGTCCATATGAGGAATAATGTATTGGGATGGAAGGAAAGGAGAAGTGATTGATGAGAGGCTTGAATAATTTGTAAAGCAGTTGAGTTGAACAGAAGGACTCAGGATTTCATATTCTGTTTTGTAGTCACTTAAAGCAAGCCATGTCTATGGAATAATGTGGTTTTGATTCACTCCTGCTGTTTTCCAACTACCTCTATTGTTGAGAAAACAGGTGAGTTCAAGATGGAGGTGTGGCCAGAGCAGGCATGGTTAGGTATGCATGATGATTTCAGCTTTAAACATTCTGGGACAATTCTCTTTGAAAACCTGCTTGTGGGTAAATGGGAACCAAGTGCTCGCTGGCCTCTCTGTTTTAACTGGATGATCAAAGAATATAGTGTTAAAATAATATTGCTATGATCTTGTATATGGGATCTGTTTTTGTTTTTCTATTTAATATTTATGTGATCAATATTGAAAGTTCATTTAGTGATTTTAGCTGGGTAAGTGTAACTTATGCAGCTATTGCTAAAAAGCATTGCTAAAAAGCACCTAAGTTCAGCGGCCACTGCTAAGTAAGTCACTTATGTGGCTAACAGGTAGGGATGTGAATCGTTTTTCTGACGATTGAAAATATCGTGGGGTTCTCTTATCGTTTTGGGGGGAGGGCGGGAAAAACGGCACACAAAAACAACCCCTAAACCTTTCCCGACCCTTTAAAACAGATCCCTTAGCTTCCCCCACCCTCCTGACCCCCCAAAAAACTTTTTAAAAGTACCTGGTGTTCCAGTGGGATGTCCCGCTCTTGGGCCGTCGGCTGCCACTAATCAAAATGGCGCCGATGCCCTTTGCCCTTACCATGTGACAGGGTATCCGTGCCATTGGCCGGCCCCTGTCACATGGTAGGGATAATGGACGGCTGGCGCCATCTTTAAAAATGATGTACAGTCATAACTCTCATTAAACAAGGACTGCAAGTTAATAGCAGTCCTGATTTTAAGATTCAAATAAATGGATCTATTTCACTACTCAGCAGAAAATAAAGAATCCCAAGGTCTGGTTTGAATCAATGTTGTGAACTAATGAGCAGATCTCTTCTGCAATTAAGCCTAGCTTTTACCAGCTTGGGACTATCTGGTAACTCAGGCAATTTTTGTACTCCTACATTTGACCATGGTCAGGGGCTTTGCTAGGTACTTTAAAGATCCATATCACAGGCTCTCAATTATCCTTGGTTTAATGCTTCAATACAAAACATCTCCAGGATTTACACAAAATGGCCACTTTTATCTGGAAGAAGATACCCAGAGGAAAGGAAGCTTGTATTTCTTTAATTTTGTAAAGTAAGGGGACACTCCATGAAGTTAGCATGGGGCACATTTAAAACTAATCGGAGAAAGTTCTTTTTTACTCAACGCACAATTAAACTCTGGAATTTGTTGCCAGAGAATGTGGTTCGTGCAGTTAGTATAGCTGTGTTTAAAAAAGGATTGGATAAGTTCTTGGAGGAGAAGTCCATTACCTGCTATTAAGTTCACTTAGAGAATAGCCACTGCCATTAGCAATGGTTACATGGAATAGACTTAGTTTTTGGGTACTTGCCAGGTTCTTATGGCCTGGATTGGCCACTGTTGGAAACAGGATGCTGGGCTTGATGGACCCTTGGTCTGACCCAGTATGGCATTTTCTTATGTTCTTATGTTCTTATAGGTACCATTTATAAAAGAAAAGACTAAGGGATCAAGAGTATTGAAAGACTTCCTGCCCCTGCTCGCCAGCATCAATAAGAAGTTCCGGACTCAATCAGCGAAAGCTTCTCTTTATCTCTGGTGCTACCGGATTCTCCACTCACTAACAGCACTCTTTAATAGAGATGTGAATCGGAACCGGAATCTGATCGGTTCCAGTTCCGATTCAAAATCTTAAAATTTTTATCGTCCGGCACGATTATTTTTTTGTCATCGGCTGCACCCGATCCGATAACAAAAAAACCCTTCCCCACCCTCCCGAACCCCCAAAAACCGTTTTAAAATTACCTGGTGGTTCAGTGGGGGCGCAGGGAGCGACCTCCCGCTCTCGGGACATCGGCTGCGTTAATAAAAATGGCGCCGATGGCCCTTTGCCCAGTAAATGGCCGGCGCCATCTTTAAAGATGGCGCCAGCGATCCAATGCTCCTACCATGTGACAGGGGCCGGCCAATGGCACGGATACCCTGTCACATGGTAAGGGCAAAGGGCCATCGGTGCCATTTTTATTAGTGGCAGCCAATGGCCCGAGAGTGGGAGATCGCTCCCCGTGCCCCTACTAGACCACCAGGTAATGTTAAAAGGTTTTTTTGGGGGGGTCAGGAGGGTGGGGAAGGCTAAGGGGGTCAATTTAAAGGGTCGGGTGGGGGTTTTTTTTTATCGGGCCATTGGCGCCATTTTTTTAGTGGCAGCCAAAATGGCGCCGATGGCCCGAGAGCAGGAGATTGCGCCGGGACCCCCCCCCCGGACCACCAGGTAATTTAAAACATTTTGGGGGGGTTTGGGAGGGTGGGGGATTCGTTTTAAAGGGTCGGGGTGGGTTTAGGGGTTGTTTTGGCATGCCGGTTTTCCCGCCCTCCCCCCTCCCCCGATTTACAATTTTTCACGATAAATCGGGGGAATTTCTATTAGAGATGTGAATCGTTTTTTGACGATTTAAAATATCGTCCGATATATTTTAAATCGTCAAAAATCGTTAGGGCCACGATACAATACCAATTCCCCCGATTTATCGTCAAAAAATCGTAAATCGGGGGAAGAGGGAGGGCAGAAAAACCGGCACACTAAAACCCCCTAAAACCCACCCCCGACCCTTTAAATTAAATCCCCCACCCTCCCGAACCCCCCCACATGCCTTAAATTACCTGGGGGTCCAGCGGCACACTAAAACACGGCACACTAAAACCCACCCCGACCCTTTAAATTAAATCCCCCACCCTCCCGAACCCCCCCCCCCAAATGCCTTAAATTACCTGGGGGTCCGTAGCCTTAAATTACCTCCATAGCGGCGGTCCGTAGCTAAATCGGGGAAAGGGGGAGAGCAGGAAAAGCGGCACACTAAATCGTGTAGTCTTCAGCCGGCGCCATTTTGCAAAATGGCCGCTGCAAAATGGCGGCGGCCATAGACCAAAACGATTCGACGCAGGAGGTCATTCCAGACCCCCGCTGGACTTTTGGCAAGTCTTGTGGGGGTCAGGAGGCCCCCCCAAGCTGGCCAAAAGTTCCTGGGGGTCCAGCGGGGGTCCGGGAGCGATTTCCTGCCGCGAATCGTTTTCCGTACGGAAAATGGTGCCGGTCATTCAGCGAGGGTACCGGACCCCCGCTGAACGACCTCCTGCAGTCGATCTCCTGCCGGCGCCATTTTCCGTACGGAAAACGATTAGCGGCAGGAAATCGCTCCCGGACCCCCGCTGGACCCCCAGGAACTTTTGGCCAGCTTGGGGGGGCCTCCTGACCCCCACAAGACTTGCCAAAATTCCAGCAGGGGTCCGGAACGACCTCCTGCGTCGAATCGTTTTGGTCTATGGCCGCCGCCATTTTGCGGCGGCCATTTTGCAAAATGGCGCCGGCTGAAGACTACACAATTTAGTGTGCCGCTTTTCCTGCTCTCCCCCTTCCCCGATTTAGCTACGGACCGCCGCTACGGAGGTAATTTAAGGCTACGGACCCCCAGGTAATTTAAGGCATGGGGGGGGGTTCGGGAGGGTGGGGGATTTAATTTAAAGGGTCGGGGTGGGTTTTAGTGGGGGTCCGGAACCCTCGCTGAACGACCTCCTGCAGTCGATCTCCTGCCAGCGCCATTTTCCGTACGGAAAACGATTCACGGCAAGAAATCGCTCCCGGACCCCCGCTGGACCCCCAGGAACTTTTGGCCAGCTTGGGGGGGCCTCCTGACCCCCGCAAGACTTGCCAAAAGTCCAGCAGGGGTCCGGAACGACCTCCTGCGTCGAATCGTTTTGGTCTATGGCTGCCGCCATTTTGCGGCGGCCATTTTGCAAAATGGCGCCGGCTGAAGACTACACGATTTAGTGTGCCGCTTTTCCTGCTCTCCCCCTTCCCCCGATTTAGCTACGGAGCGCCGCTACGGAGGTAATTTAAGGCTACGGACCCCCAGGTAATTTAAGGCATTTGGGGGGGGGGGTTCGGGAGGGTGGGGGATTTATTTTAAAGGGTCGGGGTGGGTTTTAGGGGGTTTTACTGTGCTGTGTTTTAGTGTGCCGCTGGACCCCCAGGTAATTTAAGGCATTTGGGGTGGGGGTTCGGGAGGGTGGGGGATTTAATTTAAAGGGTCGGGGGTGGGTTTTAGGGTGTTTTAGTGTGCCGGCTCACGATTTTAACGATTTTCACGATACTTTACACACCCAAACGGCAACAATACGATTCCCTCCCCCTCCCAGCCAAAATCGATCGTTAAGACGATCGAGGACACTATTCACATCTCTAATTTCTATTGCATCGCGACTCTAACGATTTAAAAAATATCTGACGATTTTTTTAAATTGTCAAAAAACAATTCACATCCTTACTCTTTAACTCTGCTTCTAAGCTGCCACTTAAGAACATGCCATACTGGGTCAGACCAAGGGTCCATCAAGCCCAGCATCCTGTTTCCAACAGTGGCCAATCCAGGCCATAAGAACCTGGCAAATACCCAAAAACTAAGTCTATTCTATTCCATATTACCGTTGCTAGTAATAGCTGTGGTTATTATCTAAGTCAACTTAATTAATAGCAGGTAATGAACTTCTCCTCCAGGAACTTATCCAATCCTTTTTAAATACAGATATAGTAACTGCACTAACCACATCCTCTTCCAACAAATTCCAGAGTATAATTGTGCATTGAGTGAAAAAGCACTTTCTCTGAGTAGTTTTAAATGTGCCACATGCTAACTTCAAAGAGTGTCCCCTAGTCTTTCTATTATCTGAAAGAGTAAATAACTGATTCACATTAACCCGTTCTAGACCGCTCATGATTTTAAACACCTCTATCATATCCTCCCTCAGTCGTCTCTTCTCCAAGCTGAAAAGTCCTAACCTCTTTAGTTTTTCCTCATAGGGAAGCTGTTCCATTCCCTTTATCATTTTGGTTACCCTTCTCAATACCTTTTCCATCAGAACTATATCTTTTTTGAGATGTGGCGACCAGAATTGTATACAGTACAATGGAGCGATACAGAGGCATTATGACATTTTCCGTTTTATTCGCCATTCCCTTTCTAATAATTCACAACATTCTGTTTGCTTTTTTGACTTCCGCAACTCACTGAACCGATGATTTCCATGTGTTATCCACTATGATGCCTAGATCTCTTTCTTGGGTGGTAGCTACTAATATGGAACCTAACATTGTGTAACTATAGCATGGGTTATTTTTCCCTATATGCATCACCTTGCACTTATCCACATTAAATTTCATCTGCCATTTGGATGCCCAATTTTCCAGTCTCAGAAAGTCTTCCTGCAATTTATCACAATCTGCTTGTGATTTAACTACTCTGAACAATTTTGTATCATCTGCAAATTTGATTACCTCACTCGTCATATTTCTTTCCAGATCATTTATAAATATATTAAAAAGCACGGATCCCAGTACAGATCCCTGAGGCACTCCACTGCCCACTCCCTTCCACTGAGAAAATTGTCCATTTAATCCTACTCTTTGTTTCCTGTCTTTTAGCCAGTTTGTGATCCACGAAAGGACATCGCCACCTGTCCCATGACTTCTTTTCCTAGAAGCCTCTCATGAGGAACTTTGTCAAACACCTTCTGAAAATCCAAATACACTACATCTACCAGTTCGCCTTTATCTACCTGTTTATTAACTCTTTCAAAAAAGTGAAGCAGATTTGTGAGGCAAGACTTGCCTTGGGTAAAGCCAAGCTGACTTTGTTCCATGAAACTATGTCTTTCTATATGTTCTGTGATTTTGATATTTAGAACACTTTCCACTATTTTCCTGGCACTGAAGTCAGGCTAACTGGTCTGTAGTTCCCAGATCGCCCCTGGAGCCCTTTTTAAATATTGGGGTTACATTAGTCACCCTCCAGTCTTCAGGTATAATTGATGATTTTAATGATAGGTTACACATTTTTACTAATAGGTCTGAGATTTCACTTTTGAGTTCCTTCAGAGCCCTGGGGTGTATACCATCAGGACCAGGTGATTTACTACTCTTCAGTTTGTCAATCAGGCCTACCACATCTTCTAGGTTCACCGTGATTTGGTTCAGTCCATCTGAATCATCACCCATGAAAACCTTCTCCGATACAGTTATCTCACTATGATTGATTGGTCTGAAAAGGAATACAGTGTTTATACTCTCCGATTTACACAAAGAGTATATGTAGGAAAAAAATGTCATTTATCTGTAAATGTAAAGTAAGAAATTGGCAGTGGGAGCTGTGGGTGGCTGATTTTCTTCCCCTCTACCCCCAAATAAAATGATGTCCCGCTGCTTTGAAAAAATTAGATTTAGTTAACACTTGACTCTCCCAGAATAAAGAGCATTTAGAGAGTGAGAAATGAATTACAGAATCATTTTATTTTTAATTCTTACTATCCTTGAAAAAAAAAAGTCATTCTTTGCATGGACTTGTGTTCAGAGAAGAGTGGTTTGTTTGACTGTGTAAATATTATTATATTGATTGCATTATTCTCATTGCTTTAATGTGAAAGCTAAAATGAACTTACTTTTAAAAATGACAAAAAAGCAGTCTTCAAAAGAGAATTTTAATTTTATCAAATTCTACTGAATGTGCAGGAGAACAGTATTCACCAAATCTGTACCAAGTTCTGGTAAATATTTCCTTAGAAATTGTCATTGTTTGATTGTTTCCCCATTAAATGTTTTCTTGTGTTCATTTCAGGCTTGAACAGAATAATGTAACATTTAGGAATAAATATAAAGACCAGGAGTCCAGCACTAGACGTCAGGATAGCAAATATCTCCACAGCTACCATATATTTGCCTTTGGTGCTCAAATACGCTGGAATGAAAGACACCCAAACAGTACAGAACACCAGCATGCTGAATGTGATCAACTGGGTCTCGTTGAAACTGTCAGGCAACTTCCTTACTAGGAAAGCTACAACAAAGCTTAAAAATGCCAAACCCCCCATATATCCAACAACAAGATAGAAAGCAATCCCAGATCCATAATTACATTTTAATATCATCTTCCCACTTTCTGATTTTGTGTCATAGTCTGGAAATGGAGGAGAGATGAGCAGCCAAACAAGGCATATCAGAACTTCACCCAGCGAGCAGAGAAGAATAATACAGTTGGATACTCTGGCATCCAACCACTTTTTTAACTTGCTATTGGGCTTAGTGGCATTGAAGGCAATAGCAACTTTGATGGTTTTAGCCAGGACAGTGGAAACAGCAACAGTAAATATAATCCCAAATGCAGATTGTTGGAGCAGACAGGTCACCTTTAGAGGATGACCAATGAATAATAATGAACAAAGAAAAGACAATATGAGTGAAAGGAGAAGCATGTAGCTGAGGTAACGATTGTTTGCTTTCACTAAGGGTGTTTTGTGATGTTTAATAAAAATTGCTATCACTCCAGCAGTTATTATACAAAATAAAATAGTGACAGAAGCTAAAGCCACACCCAAGGGTTCCTGATAGGAAAGGAAGACTATGTCTCTTGGTATGCACAGATCTCTCTTCTCATTGGACCACTGATCTTCTGGGCAGGTCTCACAATTTTCCATATCTGTCAAGAAATCATAGTTTTAATGTTTAACAAATTTTTAAAAAAGCATGATCTCTATTTAAGCCAAATTAGAATTTGATATAAAATAACTTTCCCACACACACTTTTCCACTGCTTTCATTCAACCGGAAATCTTATTTTTTTCTCTTAAGTGGCAACTTGAATTTTATTACACTCATATATTAATAAGTAAATACTCCCTGCTTTTTTGCTGCTAAGGAAAATGCATTTATTTTTTGTAAATAGTTCTTAGTTGGGGGCCTCTTGCAATAGAAACTGGTTTATTATTTTAGAGACTAAGGGCCAGATTTTCGGAGGGGTTACGCACGCTGGGCCTATTTTATAAAGGCCTGGTAATGCACGTAAAGCTCTGGGACACGTCTAAGTCCCGGGACTTTACTAAAGGGCCAGCCCGGGGGCGGGGCGGTCTGGGCAGGGCCAGAGGCCTCCGGCGGAGAGTCCATTTGCCTCTGTGTCGGAGGATCGCATGCCAGCAGGCTGCCGGGGCGCGCAACCTACGCCTGCCTCCAGGCAGGTGCAAAAGGTGAGTTCAAATTTGGCGGGGGGGGGGGGGGGATTAGGATAAGGCTAGGAGGGGATAGGTTAGGGGAAGGGGTGGGAAGGTTAGTTTAGGGGGAAGGGAACGGGAGAAGCCCATGGGTGTCAGTGCATGCAAGGTGAACTAGTGTGCGCCCCCTTGTGCACGCCGACCCCGATTTTATAAAATGTGGGTGCCTGCGTGCGCATGTTATATAATCGGGCATACATGTGTGTGCGTCGGGTAGTGCAAGCACATGTATGCCCGCACATACAATTGAAAATCTACCCCTAAACGTGGATAAGGCCTTTGACTCTGTGCCCCAGCCATATACTTTTCTTTTCTCGATTGCCTTTAACAATACCCCGGTTTCTTTCAAACAAATTGTTCCTATTGCGCAGATACGTTTTGGTTCTTCTGCATTGTCCTGCACTAGGTAGCTCTCATCTAATCTTTAACCTCTCTGGTTATTTTAAATGTTGTGTTTTATCTTTTGTTAAATTTTTAGATCACTGTTTGTGTCTATTTCCTCTTGTGTCTATTTAATAACAACAACAACCCCAAACACACATTACAGCGTGGAATAAAAGCACAATTTTGTTCTCACTAATATTTCCTTTATTTGATTTTTATACCAGCAATTATAACAAATTCAGACTATCATAAAATAAATGACACATCTCATCTCTACCTCACTAAAATCACCATCCATTCATACTCAGCCACACCATTCTCACTTTGTGCAATATTTGCAAAATAGGGATTACATAATATTTGCTTTGAATATTATAATAATAAACATTTATGTAATTTTATACAACTTGATATGACTCACGCAGCCGTGGCGTTTTCTGCGAAGGAGAGACGCTTTGTGAAATATGGTGGTTTTGAAGCAAGAGGTGGTTCATATGCAATAAAAGGATGATATGATGGAACAATGGTCGGCACGGGTAATGAAATACTTGTTTGAGAACATAATGGAATGACATAGTGACATAAATTCCAGATGTAAAGCAGTTTCTGATGAAATAGACAACGGTAAAGCAGTTTTTGAAGAAATATATAGCGGTTTAAATGGAAGTTATAGCATTGGAGCTTGGGTTTTCGGTAATGCTGAGATTTGGGCAATGAAGTTGAGATTCATGATTGCAAATTACTATGGGGTAGATTTTAAGAGGCGCGCGAACAGCCTACTTTTGCTTGCGCATCAGACTCAAGCAAAAGTACGCTGGATTTTAGTAGATACGCGCGGAGCCGCGCGTATCCACTAAAATCCTGGATCGGCGCGCGCAAGGCTATCGATTTTGTATAGCCTGCGCGCGCCGAGCCGCGCTGCCTCCCCCCGTTCCCTCCAAGGCCGCTCCGAAATCGGAGCGGCCTCGGAGGGAACTTTCCTTTGCCCTCCCCTCACCTTACCCTCCCTTCCCCTACCTAACCCACCCACCCGGCCCTGTCTACACCCCCCCCTTACCGTTGTCGGGGGATTTACGCCTCCCGGAGGGAGACGTAAATCCCCGCGCGCCAGCGGGCCTGCTGCGCGCCGGGCCGCGACCTGGGGGCGGGTACGGAGGGCGCGGCCACGCCCCCGGGCCGTAGCCACGCCCCGTACCCGCCCCCAAAACGCGGCCGACACGCCCCTGAAACGCTGCGTCGACCGGGCCCGCCCCCCGACACGCCCCCGACACGCCCCCCTCCGAAAACCCCGGGACATACGCGAGTCCCGGGGTCTGCGCGCGCCGGTAGGCCTATGTAAAATAGGCTTACCGGCGCGCAGGGCCCTGCTCGCCTAAATCCGCCCGGTTTTGGGCGGATTTAGGCGAGCAGGGCGCTGAAAATCCGCCCCTATGTGAACAAAATCCCCTGAAGAAACCAATGGGAGAAACAGGAGCTTCCTGTCGGGATAAGATTAAAGAAATTGCAATATCGATTGTGTTGGAATACAAGTTATGAATTTCATGAAAATGAGAACGGCAATTTAATAAGAAACTCAGACGGGATATAAGCAATGAGTATTATAAATGTTCATCATGTTAGGATGTAACTTATGAAATATGAATCTAATAAGGAACTTTAATTACAAATGATTGTCTACATTAGTAAAGGAAATTTGTGTTAAATATAACAGTGGTAGAAATTGGGGTAATTAATAAAAGAGGAGTATGTTTACATTGCAAATTAGGGAATGTTGCAATAGTATTGTTAAAGTGTAACAAGTTTGTATTGTCAGTTTTTAATAGTTTATTGTTGTGTGAGTGAATGTGGTGTGTATGGGTGATATAAATAGATATGTGTTATGTTTTTAAAGGTTTGTTAAATAATAAAAATTGAAGATAAAATTCATTGAAATACACGGGTATATTGTTTGTAATACTTGTCAGTGTTAATACCTGTGGTAGACCCAGGATAATTCTATTTATCAACTTTATATGAACAAATTTGAATAAAAATACATGGTACCAATGTTTCTGTCTGACAACTCTGAATAATCACAAAGCGTTTGACACTGATGTTGTTATTAACAGTTGGGATAGATAAGAACTGTTAATAACAACATCAGTGTCAAGCACTATATGGACACTATAAACCGTTATATATGTTTATAAAAGTGGTATACAAACATTTTTAAATAAATAAATAGGGTTTGTCCTGGGGAAATGTGTTTTCACATTAAGACACGCATACAGATTAATGAGGCAACTTTTGAAGAGCTCTCTTGACTATGTGGGAAAGGAAGGGTTGTTTGTTGTCATTCTGTAACTTTCAAAAAATCAAAGCGGAAGCCGATCCAAGATGGCTATGCAGCGATTAAAAACGAAGAGGAGGATCGGTATTAAAAAGGACTTTTATTAAATCTTGCCCTCCTTTTTATACCGATTCTTTAATTTTCATCCATGTCTGGAGTTTTTAATCTTTGTAATGGAAATTTGATAGGGAGAGAATATGTTAATTGCAACCTTTTAGCTGACAATATGCTTCTGTTCCTTTCAGATCCTGAGGATTCATTGCAGGTTGCAGTGAACCTCATTAAAAGTTTAGCCTCTCAATAAGACTGAAGATGAATTTTCAGAAGCCAGTGGAATTAGATACTGCAAAAACGTTCACAGAAAATGTAATCCTATGGGAACTGCATCCCCATTTCAAGCTAATAAACAGATTTCATATTCCGTCAGAAAAAGCATTCAGAGGCAGCTGGTTGGATTTAATCACGCCTGCATTGCCAGAGAAAAAAACTTTTACCGTGCCAGTGGATACAGAGTAAAGATCTTTTTCCTCAGTCCCTGGAACCCGTGACGCTCGGAGGCTGTAGCAGGAAGCTGCAGCTGGTTGAATTTAATCACGCCTGCATTGCCAGAGAAAAAAACTTTTACCGTGCCAGTGGATACAGAGTAAAGATCTTTTTCCTCAGTCCCTGGACCCCGTGACGCTCGGAGGCTGTAGCAGGAAGCTGCAGCTGGTTGAATTTAATCACGCCTGCATTGCCAGAGAAAAAAACTTTTACCGTGCCTGTGGATACAGAGTAAAGATCTTTTTCCTCAGTCCCTGGACCCCGTGACGCTCGGAGGAGGAGACCGCCTATAAAATAGGCGGGGCTGCGGCGCATCGTCGCCGCCGGCGCTTCGCCAAAGCCGCGCGCGCCTAAGGGGCGCGCGCGGCTTTGTCCGGCTTAGTCCGAGCGTGGACGGAGTGGAGGCGGTAATTTAGGTCCCCTCAGCTGCCCTAGAACCAAAGCGTGAGTAAATTTCGAGGGAATAATTACCTGGGAATTTATTTGTGACCCGATGCCTCATACAAAGAGGAAAGGGAAAGTCAGAGGGGACCCTCCAACCCCTCTGACCAGTACCCCCTCACCACCTACCATAGGTAATTTTTTCCCATGAGCTGGTTCCATATACCCAGGAGAAACGCCAGGTATTGGTGAAAGTATGGAGCAAATACGATCACCTCTGGATTTTAACATCTCATTGAGCCCTGGGGAACCCGTGGCCCCTCCACCGCCCAATCCTGCACAAACTCCATTTTTAGGAGAAGATTCTCTACCTATCGGGTTGAGTAAATCTACCCCTAAGGGAGGGGAAATGGAGAGAGAAGGTGCAAGGCCAAAAAGTGGGGGGAGTGTAAAGGAACCCCCCACAATAGTACCATCATTAGCGATGGAAGGGAGGGCAGAGAATGTGGAGGAGAGAAGTAAACTCTGCCCATTAGGATCAGTAAGTTTGAATAACTCCTTAGGCTCACAGTCACACCCGATAACGCTGGAGACTATTTGGTCCACCCTAACTGACTTGAAAGTATTAATTTTGTCCCTAAATGCATCTGTCAATGGAACCAAAGATCAGATTTCTAAAGTTGAACCCTTAGTGGCACAACATGAAGAGAAACTAATTAATATCTCCACAAAATTAGAACAAGTGGAAAAAATTCAGACCACTCTGATACAAGGAGACCCCATAAATACAAAGAAGATAGAGAATATTGAAAATCTCTTGAGGTATAATAACTTGAGAATTTTAAACTTTCCTAAAGTGAAGTTAATTTCTCCTCATGAGCAGTATAAACAATATCTAATGGAAAATCTGAATTTGAAAATAGGAGAAATTCCAAGTATTGAAAAAATTTTCTTTGTTGTAATGGGGAAAAAGAAAGCTGAAGTAAGTCAACATATTGAGCAACAATCAGAAGTAGGTAATTTGACGGCCTTTTTGGAACAGTCAATGACTGATCAAGTAGAATATCGTGGTACACTGTGTGTGAAATTTCAGAATAGTGGAGACAGAGATAAGATATTAAAACTAGCATTAATAAACAGGGAAAAATTATACCTAAATCAAAAAATTTGGACATATCCTGATATAACCAGAGTGACCCAGTTACGTAGAAAGCATTTCCTCCAAATGAATCCTGAATTAAACTCTATTGGTGCTCAGCATATGTTATATTATCCTAGTAAGTGTGTGATAAAATACCAGCAGGAAAGGTATGTGTTCTTTGAATCTTTAGAGTTACGTAAGTTTCTTGATGCCAGAATACCTGTTACTGTATCCTGTCCGAGTTAAATAATTATGAAGGAACCACATTATTTCTCTTAAACAATTTACTTTATTTTGCTCATGTGTATAACACGTAATGGTTCTATTTTCTTTATAACAGGGATAATACTGTTTACATTAGAGTGGTAAAATAATACTAACTCTTGTATAATTGTTTGTCTTCTTGCACCTGTTTCAAATGGCAAGCGGATATTGCTGTCTGTATTGTTAAAAATCGCATAAATAAAGGATTTAAAAAAAAAAAAAAAGCATTCAGAGTGGGTATTATTCATATAAACAAGAGTAAATGCTGTAAACTTGAAAAAAGAGCACATTTGCTCTGTATCTGGGATGTCCTGGAATACCAGCATTTTGGAACTATATTATAGCGTTATATATATTTGATCAAACTGCAAGCTTGGTAGCCCTAGATAAATACCATGTTCTCTTTAGGGTGAATTTTAAGAGCCTGGTGTGTGCCAAATCTGGGAGCTACCCTACAAAAGCAGGGCCAGGACACGCCATGGGTTTTTAAAAGGCACCCGCATATGTGCGTATCTCCTGGTATGCACCCAAACTTTTTTTTCACAAAAAAGGAGTGGGATATGGGGATGATCTGGGCAGGGCATGGACATTTCAGGATTTATGAATGAAACAAGCACGCAATTACATGCACATGTGCCCGCTGGGGTCCCCTACTGTGTAGGTTTACTTTTGCCATGGATGTTGTGTAATTCCTAAAACAAACAAAAACAAAATTGCCAGACAGAATGGCTAACAATGTAAAAGGGAGGCTAATTATCTAGGCCGGAGGGGGGATGGGGGTGGTGGTGTTTAGGAAGTCCTACCTTTTACTTGGGTAAACTTTGAACAAACTAGGGAAAGTGATAATTGCATCAGTATGCATGTCTACTAAAATCCCCCCTTTTACATGGTAGAGGCTGCATTTGCGCGCACATGCATGAGTCTATATAAAATTGTGCACACATACAGCCTATTTTATACCATGTGCACACATACGTACATATGCTAGAATATGGTCATGTCCTTTGGCACAAGATGGCATACACGCGTACATGTGGTCCGCGCGGCTGATTCAAAGTTACTGTTCCAGTTTGTAAATGTATTATGACCAGGTGGACTGATGCCTTCCTTGGATGATGAATTGTGAAGAGATATCAGCTGAATAATATGTGAGACATGGAATAGATGTCAATCAAGAAAGGTGGTCCTAGGGAACAAGTTTTCGGTGAACTTTGGAAATGTTGTTATTGTCTGTACCTGCTAGAGTTGAGTATATTTCAGGGGCCAGTCCCACTGAAGCCTCCTGCATAATCCCTTACATTATAAACTTTGTGTTATAAGGATTGATGATAAAACATGGGAGAGGGGTCTGAAGAAGTAGACCATAGTGGGAGATGGGAAATAGGCCTGAGGGTGTGGGAGGTCAGTGGTGCCAATTTTTTCAAAGGTGGGCTAGTGGGTCCTGGAGTGCCCTCTAGACTCGAAGAACTGTACCGTCATCAGTTACAAAAATGGTTCACTGACATGGGCCGTGTTTCGTAATAGCTGCATTTGTCGTGACAAGGAATTGAAAAATAAAAATAGGGCTGGAAGGACTATTTTTGCAACTGATATTGACTTTTGAAATGAGTAATGATTTATAATAAAGGATTTGTTTCACTTTTGGGAATGATTGAACATGCTTATGTTACTGTTGTATTTGAGGCATTGTGGACCCTTGGTCGCAATGGAGATGACTCCGCCCATGGGGAGGAGCCCCATGGGGAACCACTGCGATAGGCTGACACAGTTAGCGGACCCAGAATGGATAGAGTCTTTATTGTACTGCTGTAAATAGATGGTAAAGCAGGAAGGTAAGGCACTGATCCATGAGGTGCCAATACGCTCAACAGGCTCAGAAGAGTAGTCTCACCCAGATGTTCATGATAGGCAGGAGCCCGCAGTGCGGGTATCGCTGCGGCTGGTGGGTGGAGTTGGAGCGCCGGTTCATAGAGGTACTCACAGAGTGAAGGTATCTTCCTGATGGTAGAATGGTGGGACCGAAGGTCCATGGTGCCGGACATGAAGTAGATAGGCCCTTGAGGAGCGCGTACCCAATGGTCCAATATTCTGGAAATGAATAAGAGAAAAGACCCCCAAGGAGCAGTTGTCTAGGTTAGTGAGGACCCCAAAGGGAGTTGGAAGCAAGAGACCCCTGAGGAACAGGTGTCTAGAGCTTCTTCTGGAGCGAGGCCCTTAGCAAAAGGAGATGTCTAAGCTAGCAGCTTAGAGCAGGCAGAGTGGTGAAGCGAAGTCTTTGCTAACTCAGGCCTGGATTTATCAAAATGCGATAAGCATCGCATGCGATAGCAAAAGGGGCGTGTTTTATGCTAATAGTTTATTGCAATTTGCACTAATACCTATGGGGGGGGGGGGGGGAGGGAGAGAGAGAGAGAACCTAGCCATAATGCCCTCTCCCTAGATAGGTATTTATATCCCTATAGGAGGCCCACCTAGTAACTCGAGGTGAGGTTTACGTATTAGTGTAGGGGGTTAGGGGCCACTTTGACATTCAATGTGAGACATACGAACAGAATAGTGGTCTCTTGTGAAGATTTGATGAACTTCAGAGAGAGGAAACTCACCCAAAGATGAGATTTTTGCAATGTTCTCTCCACCTAGCTTGATGTTACCCAGGTAGAGAGTTCATCAAGCTATCGCACGGCTTAACACTACTGAAAAAGGTGTAGCTAAAATTGGCTTTAAGTCTGTGCGATAGGACTTCGCAAATGGGTAAACCCAGCCTATTCCTCCTCTTTTTCGGATTTGCATCGCACCATATGATATGATGCTATCGCATGCGTTAAGGGCTTATCGCATGCGTTAATGTGGCTTTTTGCATGCGATAAGCCCTTAACGCATGCAAAAACGCTTTAGCGTATTTTGATAAATTACCCCCTCAAACTGGTAGCGGAAGCAGAGGCTAGTTATACCCGGAGGTACTGACGTCATGCAGTGGGACCGCCCCCGAGGTTCCCGCCATGACATGTATTTGAGCATCAGAGATGTGCGCGTTCACGCCCTAGAATGCCTTGGGAGTGAGCATGGCGGATGGGTGGCCCATGCTGGTCTGAAAACGCCGAGGCCCGCAGCACTCGGCACCAGAGACAGTCATCTTGCCCAGAGAGGGTAAGGGGAGAAAAAGAGGTAAGGCAAAGCGGTTGCAGCCGTCTGCAACCGACTGACACAAAAGTTACTTTACCACATCTCTGTTTTTTGCTATTTATATTTTTGGTGTTGGTACTTTCCAAGTTTACCTGTATTTGGGGTAAAATACCATGTGTTATCACTGTGTTAAATCACTGCATGGTAAATGCTGTAAACGATGCAGTAAATACCTAACCTTCAGGGCCGGAGGAACCACTAGGCGAGCTAGGCCTGTTCCTAAGGCGCCACAATTTAGGGGGCACCATGGCAGGCGGAAGAATTTTGAAAGGGCAAAAAGTGCCATTTCAAAATTCTGCCAGCCCCCGCCTCATCGTGCCACCCTCCCGACGTCCCCCTTGTGGTCCAGCGGAGGGCCCGGGAGTGATCTGCCGCTCCCGGGGCCTCGGCTGCCTCTAAGCAAAATGGCGCTAGTGGCCTTTAGCCCCCTACGATGTGACAGGGGCTACCAGGGCTGGTGCAAGGGGATTGGGCACCCTAGGCACTTTCAGCCTTGTGCCATCCCCCCGTCGTGCCGACCCCAGCTCCGCCCCTGGTCGCAGCCCCGACTCCCCCCCCAAAAAGAAAACTTACATGGTAGGGGCTAAAGACCACTGGCACCATTTTGCTTAGTAGCAGCCGAGGTCCCGGGAGTGGCAGATCGCTCCTGGGCCCCCACCTGGACCACCAAGTATTTTGGAAGTTTTCTTTTTGGGGGGGGGGGGGATTCAGGGCTGAGACCGGGGGCGGGGCTGGGGTCGGCACCACAGGGAGGTGGCACAAGGCTGAAGGTGCCTAGGGCATCCAATCCCCTTGCACCGGCCCTGCTAACCTGTCTTACTAAATACACCCTACATTAGGTCCCTAATGCTGAAAATCAGTGTTAAGTACCTAAAGCACCAATATGCAAAAGATCTAGTCCCCTAATCTAAAGGAAATATGTTCCTGGGTATGCATAAAAGAAAAAAAAATCCCCATGCTAAGTGTCTAAATGTGTGCATCGATGTTTAGAAGGAAGAAGCAGCCATAGCCTACCAGATGACTATCACAAGTAATGCTGTTCGCCTAAGCTCTTACCTACAATGCCTGCCTGGTCTGATGCCTGGAGAGCGTCTAGTGCCACTGCTGTCCTTGTTTTAGTGTCTCCACCCTCTCCTGCTGATGTCATCTGGGTTCAACACATAGTCAAGGCCCACTGTAGGCGTAGGGAGACGCAGCCAGATCCCAACAGATGGCCAACAAAGGAGCAGAGACATTGTGTTGCCCAGCTAGTCCCTCATCTTGACTGCCTGGACCAGACCCATTGCCTGGAAGGAGTTCCTTGCCATAACTGCACATAACTTAGTCCATTATAAAAAGTATTGCGATGTTATATTGTTTTCAAACTATTAAAAATATATACTGACTGGTTTGTTTATCACCCTTTTATACGGAAGTGTCAAATGCCTCTCTAAAATCTAGATTGAAAAGTGTCCTTCTCCATCATTCAGTTCTTTTGTTCACTACAAGAAAACATTCAGATTTGTTTGACAAGATCGCCTCGTCACAAACCAATGGTGAATGTCTAGGATCTTGCAATATTTTCGTCTAATTCTGTGATTTGCATCTGACTTGGAATAAAACATTGGTGGGGGGTTGGCATCGAACTGTAAAATTATTTTTTAATTGGGAATTGATTCCCTAAAGAAATCACAGATTTTCCTGAATCAGAAGGTAAGTGATAGCTTATATACATACATACATATATATTTTCACCCATAAAGATATATATACACACATCACACACACCTACAGACACAACAGAATAGAGGGCTTCTGAAGGAAGGGGTAGTCACTGTGGGTTAATCAAGAAAGAGGCAATGGGATACCCATTTAAAGTGGTGTGATTATACAGACCTCCATTGCCAAAAAGAAGACATGGATAGAGATTCAATAGAAGACATGCAAGGCTGCAGAGAGAGAGAGAGAGAGAGAGAGAGGCAGAACTAGCAAAAAAAAGGAGGTAGCAATACCCCTGTATAGGTCACAGGTGAGGCTTCACCTGTTGTTCTATTTTCAGTTCTGGAGGAAGTATTTCGGAAAAGATAGGGAGAGGATAGAAAGGCAACCAAATTGGTGAGGGGTCAATACCAGAAGACTTGTGAGAGTAGATGAAGGACCTTAATATATATAACTATAGGGGAGAAGAAACAGGAGGAATATGATGAAGGCTTTTCAATTTCTGAAAGTTATTTAAAATACTCCAGTGACAAACCTTTGCTGATGGAATGTAAGCTTTAGAACAAGGGGCCGAGGCATGAATCTCCAGGGTGGTAGATGATTCAGGAGCAACATTAGAATTATAATTTTTTTTTTTACAGAAATGGTGGTGGATACCTAGAATACCCTCCCTGAAGAAGTGGTTAAGACAAAAATAGAGAGGGAATTCAAAAGAGAATAGATTGCTAGTGGTATGAAGATAGAAATGAAGCACTGTGGTAACCTATGGTATATTTTTCTGAATATGGGTAACCTGCATGGAGAGGCAGTTACAATCCTGAGCACTTTAATGACTAATTTGATGGACCATTTGGTCCTTATTCAATGTCATTTATTATGTTGCTATGTCACATTCACAAAATTGCTTTGAAAGAGGATGCACTATTGCTAGGTGATTTCATGTGCCACGTGTAGCTGGTTAACTTAATATTGATCAACGAATAAGAACATAAGAACATAAGAAAATGCCATACTGGGTCAGACCAAGGGTCCATCAAGCCCAGCATCCTGTTTCCAACAGTGGCCAATCCAGGCCATAAGAACCTGGCAAGTACCCAAAAACTAAGTCTATTCCATGTTACCATTGCTAATGGCAGTGGCTATTCTTTAAGTGAACTTAATAGCAGGTAATGGACTTCTCCTCCAAGAACTTATCCAATCCTTTTTTAAACACAGCTATACTAACTGCACTAACCACATCCTCTGGCAACAAATTCCAGAGTTTAATTGTGCGTTGAGTAAAAAAGAACTTTCTCCGATTAGTTTTAAATGTGCCCCATGCTAACTTCATGGAGTGCCCCCTAGTCTTTCTACTATCCGAAAGAGTAAATAACCGATTCACATCTACCCGTTCTAGACCTCTCATGATTTTAAACACCTCTATTATATCCCCCCTCAGTCGTCTCTTCTCCAAGCTTCCCCTGAAAAGTCCTAACCTCTTTAGTCTTTCCTCATAGGGGAGCTGTTCCATTCCCCTTATCATTTTGGTCGCCCATCTCTGTACCTTCTCCATCGCAATTATATCTTTTTTGAGATGCGGCGACCAGAATTGTACACAGTATTCAAGGTGCGGTCTCACCATGGAGCGATACAGAGGCATTATGACATTTTCTGTTTTATTCACCATTCCCTTTCACATTAAAACATTTTTTTCCATTATATAAAGCAATTTTTTCAACGCCAGATTAGATGTTCCACCCAACATTGGGGTAATTAATATTATATAATTTGTGCAAACATTTTTTTGCAAGAGGGGTTTGTGATTCGTTGATCAATATATTGTATAAATCCCTTAAATATACTGAGTGCCATTTAAAGATTTGCTGGTTAACTTAAGACATAACCAGCCATATTTAAATGAATATAGTCGAATTATATAGCATTATTTTGTTGAAAAGAATGATGCATTGGCTTGAGATCTGATTCCCCCTCCCTAATATTTAATAAATGGTCCTGTGAGACCCTCCCTCACCTCAAACACCTATTGGGGTCCATAGGTCAGCCTCCCCCTTTGCCTGTCCCCTCCATGATTCCACAAAAAATGGCCCTACGTTCCCCTTCCCTCTCCCTCTCACTGGGTACCTTTAGAAATGCTTTCCTCCATCCAGGATCGCTTGCTTTAGCATGATCCCAGTCACTTGTAATGTTGCTATGAGAACAACGCTGGAAGTGGACGCTATTATTGTTGCTAAGCAGATCAATGCTGGTAGCTGAAGCTTCAGCGCTTACTGTGGCTAGAATCGCACTAGAACTCTTGGATCCTAGCGGAGGGGCTGCAGTTCTAAAGGAAGCAGATGAGTGGTAGGGATAGGAGGGGGGACCCTTAGGACTAAATTCTGTAGAAACGGGAAGACCAATCTGTGGACCCCCAACGTATTTTTATTCTTTCGGAGGGGTTGGGAATTTGGCTGTTAGGCACCTTTTTTGAATACTGTGGGGCCACAGGCCCTCACTTCATTTTTTTTTTTTATCAAAAGAGTGCCACTTAGCTGGTCAAGCCTTAAATTATCTGACCGCATGCAAACTGATAACTCTGGGTTTTCTCTGAGGCAGGCCTAAAGTTATCCAGCTTACTTCTAAGATCATTTATCAAATCGTGTTAGGGATTTATTGCACGCGTTAGGGCCCTAACACGGGCGATAATGCCATAAGGCGCGCGATAAATACCTCATCGCAAAATGCATATGCAAATTTCAGATTAGTAGTTGAGTGTGAGGAGCTTAGGTGGGATAAATGAAAATGAGGGTTGGTTAGTGTGGCGTGCAATAGAGTAACACAGAGAAGGGCGGGTTTTAACACCGGAAATAACTGCACCTTTTTTCCTGTGCGTTATGCCTGTGTTAGCTGTGCATTACCAGCCGCAACAGTTTTTGTCACAAATGCTGATCCAGGAGGGGAGAAGGAGCCTCCCCTCTACCCTCCTGGAGCCAATATGTCAGTGAACTATTTATACCACTGAAAGAGGGGTCATTATGAATCCAAGGTGAGGTTTGGGGGGAGCTGGGGTAGGTTTTAGGGGACAGTTTTACATACACAGTCAGAGGTACGAACAGAAACAGTTGCTGTCGGTGAAGATTTTATGTGATTTGGAGCTAGATCATGAGTGCATCTTTCTCTCTTTCTCCTCTGTTCTCTTCAGCAGTCCAAACCGCCATTTGCGATGAAAGCTTTTTCGGTCGGTAATGTGTCTGCGGTGGATTCCTCAGCACGCAATGGAAAAGGTGGTGAATAGGTAGAACAGCCTTTCAGAGGAGGCCGTAGAAATAAAAATGGTAAATGAATTGAAGGAAGCATAGGGGGAGCACAGAGGACCCTCAGTTGGGAAATTCAAAGAGAGTAAAGCTGGAAATCAACACCAGCAATGAAACTGGGCAACTAGATTAATAAGGCACACTCAGAGCATCAAACTCCGCATTTATCCTGACTGCCTCCTGAGGATGCACTGGCAGACAGTTCAGCCCTGCCTCGCATGCTGTACAGTATTCTGTATCTCTAAAATCGAGCCATTTGAAAACCAAATAATATTTAATGCTGCATTATACGTTCAAACGTTTGTATTTTCTGTACTGGGAAATGCATTCGGCATTTTCAGAACATTCACGAACTTTTCTTGGCCTTGATGGATAAATTGAACTTACCAGTCATGGTGGTGATTTCTCCTTCAGAACAGGGGACACAGTCATAGCAGCAAACGTGCGGTCCCTCACGAGGGGCTTTCCTGTACCCGGGAGCACAGCTCTCAGTGCAGACAGAATGTGGAGTCTAAGAAGGTAAAAGGATCAAAGGAGATTTATCAATCACGTGTAGATCTTTGCCGCCGCGGCACTGCTGGGGGGATGGCATGGCCAGGGGTGGCGGCGCAAGGCAGAAGGTGCCTAGGGTGCCTAAACCCCTTGCACCAGCCCAGGGGAGGATAAGGAGTGACGTGGATGTCACTGGGGCGTGGTGGCATATGGGTATTGTGGTAAGGGGGGGGGGCTTATTCTTAAGTTTGTTAAGGCTCAGGTTTTGTGTTAGGTTAATAGTCTGCGGCCATGCTAATTCCCAATTATAGTGTCTTGTGTTTTGTGGGATGGGAGTGGGGAGTGAATGCCATCACCCTGCCTGCCCGTGTTATCACCAATGAAGCTCAAATGCAATTCATAATCAAATATCCAGCTACCACCAAATCATTTATCTCATACATATTCTCCATCACGTTTCTAAATGCATAAATGCTTTCAGTGTTTTCACTTGGAAGATACAACCAAGTAATTGTTATTTGAACTGTTTCAAGTGTTTTAATTTTCCTTAATACATTTTCAGTTACTCACCAGACAGGATCATTGTCTCTTAACTAAGAGGCAGAGAACACAGCTTTTTGGGAAAAAATAAACATAGCTGGTGATGCTAACATCCCATATCAATTAAGATAATAGTGTATTTCTGAAAGATAATTAAACTCCTTGAATCAGGTAGCCAGCTCTGCTTTAACACAATAGCTTTCTGAGCTATAATCACTTAGAATTTGAGCAGTGATTCAGTTAAAAAAATAACACAAATGCAAAATGTAGCAATACTTCAGCTCCATACAATTTTCCCTCTTCCTGCATACAGATGTCTCACAGAGATGTAGTCCTACTGAAACCCTTCTCAGGTCCATGCTTAATTTTCTAAGTTCCACAATCAATAATGGGTTATAGTCCCAAGCTACTTTTCAAAAGGAAGAGGATTTAACTTTTAGGACTGAAGCTGCTATAAAGCTGGCACTAGTTCCTCTTCCTCAGAGGCTTCTTCTATGGTTTTGCTTGGGGGGAATCAGGTGTTCTGCTGCTTCTCTTCTTCCAGTATCTATGAGCTCCTCTGCTTCCTGAACCGTTACTCTTTTAAGCAGCTGACCACTACATACTATAGTACTGCTGAATCACTGTGGTTCAGCTGTTCCTTGCTCTGCCTCTCAACTTTAACTGCAAAGGAGTATGGGCATTGTAGTTCCCACAGCAACCATCTTAGATATAGTTTACTTTTCTCCTAACATGTCCTGTCCTATTTTTTTGTACTCCAGTGTCTAGCTCAGGGAATAATATAAATTGTACTACATCATCACAGTGTACTAGTGGTGGTATACTACCATCCACCTGACCAGAAAATGAAACAGATTGTGAAATCCTAGCAGAGATTAGGACGATAACTAAAATTGGAACCACAATAATTTGACTGAGGAGAGGAAAAGACCTGCACTGTTGTTGTTGGTTCTAGAGGCCTAGTAAAAACACTGATTAACTGAAGATAGCTAGGGAACACAATAAATGTTTGTGAAAGTATTTGTGGTTATATTTATTAAATATCCTGAGGTAAGGAAGGAAGAGTGGAAGTTTAAAATAAATTTTATTTGACTGACCCACAGGAATATTTTGTCAGTCTTGATAGTGGTTGAAAGATAGATGAGTGGATGAATTATAGAATATTTTCATGAATTTTCACAAAGATTTAGTAACAATTTAAAATGTTAAATTATAGCATTGGGATATAAAACTGGCGTAGATAAACCAGTATCCTGATTTTGAAGAAAGGGTAAAGCTAATGCATATAAATTAGTACCTTGGCATGGATACCCTGTCTCATGGTAAGGGCAAAGGGCCATCGGCGCCATTTTGATTAGTGGCAGCCGATGGCCCGGGAGCGGGAGGACGGCCTGGGAGCGGGAGATCGCTCCCTGGACCCCCACTGGACCACCAGGTACCTGTAAAATGTTTTTGGGGGGTCAGGAGGGTGGGGGAAGCTAAGGGGTTAGTTTTAAAGGGTCGGGGTGGCTTTAGGGGTTATTTTTGTGTGCTGTTTTTCCCGCCCTTCCCCCAAATGATAAGCGAACCCCCACGATCAGTATCGTGGGGTTTTCCTATCGTTTTGGGGGAGCCCCCGATTTCTGACGATTTTGAAAATATCGTCGATATTTTCAATCGTCCGAAGCCCAATTCACATCCCTAGGAACTACCACCCAGGAAAAAGATCTAGGCATCATAGTGGATAATAGTTTAAAATCGTCGGGTCAGTATGCTGCCGCAGTCAAAAAAGCAAACAGAATGTTAGGAATTATTAGAAATGGAATGGTTAATAAAATGGAAAATGTCATAATGCCTCTATATTGTTCCATGTTGAGACCGCACCTTGAATACTGTGTACAGTTCTGGTCGCCACATCTCAAAAAAGATATATCTGCGATGGAGAAGATACAGAGAAGCGCAACCAAAATGATAAAGGGGATGGTACAGCTCCCCTATGAGGAAAGGCTGAAGAGATTAGGGCTGTTCAGCTTGGAGAAGAGACGGCTGAGGGGGGATATGATAGAGGTCTTTAAGATCATGAGAGGTCTTGAACGAGTAGATGTGAATCTGTTATTTATACTTTAGAATAATAGAAGGACTAGGGGGCATTCCATGAAGTTAGCAAGTAGCACATTTAAGACTAATCGGAGAAAATTCTTTTTCACTCAACGCACAATAAAGCTCTGGAATGTGTTGCCAGAGGATGTGGTTAGTGCAGTTAGTGTAGTTGGGTTCAAAAAAGGTTTGGATAAGTTCTTGGAGGAGAAGTCCATTAACGGCTATTAATCAAGTTTACTTAGGGGCGGATTTTAAAAGCCCTGCTCGCGTAAATCCGCCCGGATTTACGCGAGCAGGGCCTTGCGCGCCGGTGCGCCTATGTTCCATAGGCCTACCGGCGCGCGCAGAGCCCCGGGACTCGCGTAAGTCCTGGGGTTTTTCGAGGGGGGCGTGTCGGGGGCGTGTCGGGGGCGTGTCGGATCGGCGTTTCGGGGCGGGACGCGGCATTTCGGGGGCGGGCCCGGGGGTGTGGTTTCGGCATGGGGCGGTCCGGGGGCGTGGCCGCACCCTCCGGAACCGCCCCCAGGTCCCGTCTCGGCGCGCTAGAGGCCCACTGGCGCGCGGGGATTTACTTCTCCCTCCGGGAGGCATAAATCCCCCGACAAAGGTAGGGGGGGTCTAGATAGGGCCGGGGGGGTGGGTTAGATAGAGGAAGGGAGGGGAAGGTGAGGGGACGGTGAAAGCGAGTTCCCTCCGAGGCCGCTCCAATTTCGGAGCGGCCTTGGAGGGAACGGCGGCAGGCTGCGCGGCTTGGCGCATGCCGGCTACACGAAATCAGCAGCCTTGCGCGCGCCGATCCAGGATTTTAGCGGCTACGCACGTATCTACTAAAATCCAGCGTACTTTTGTTGGCGCCTGATGCGCCAACAAAAGTACGCGAAGGCGCGCTTTTTGAAAATCTACCCCTTAGGGAATAGCCACTGCTATTAATCGCATCAGTAGCATGGGATCTTCTTAGTGTTTGGGTAATTTCCAGGTTCTTGTGGCCTTGTTTGGCCTCTGTTGGAAACAGGATGCTGGGCTTGATGGACCCTTGGTCTGACCCAGCATAGCAATTTCTTATGTTCTTAACATGAAGTTGACTTTCAAAAGGAATAATATTTTTGGCATACCTCCATGCCTACCTGCATACACACATGCCCCAATTCTAGAGATGTGAATCGTGTCCTCGATCGTCTTAACGATCGATTTCGGCTGGGAGGGGGAGGGAATCGTATTGTTGCCGTTTGGGTGTGTAAACTATCGTGAAAAATCGTTAAAATCGTGAGCCAACCCCCTAAAACCCACCCCCGACCCTTTAAATTAAATCCCCCACCCTCCCGAACCCCCCCCAAATGCTTTAAATTACCTGGGGATCCAGCGGTGGTCCAGAACGGCGGCGGTCCGGAACGGCCCCCTCAATTGAATCCTTTTGTCTTCAGCCGGCGCCATTTTGCAAAATGGCCGCCGCAAAATGGCGGCGGCCATAGACAAAAATGATTCGACGCAGGAGGTCGTTCCGGACCCCCGCTGGACTTTTGGCAAGTCTTGTTGGGGTCAGGAGGCCCCCCAAGCTGGCCAAAAGTTTCTGGGAGTCCAGCGGGGTTCAGGAAGCGATTTCTTGCCGCGAATCGTTTTCCGTACGGAAAATGGCGCCGGCAGGAGATCGACTGCAGGAGGTCGTTCAGCGGGGGTTCCGGACCGCTGCTGAACGACCTCCTGCAGTCGATCTCCTGCCGGCGCCATTTTCCGTACGGAAAACGATTCGCGGCAAGAAATCGCTTCCTGAACCCCGCTGGACTCCCAGAAACTTTTGGCCAGCTTGAGGGGGCCTCCTGACCCCCACAAGACTTGCCAAAAGTCCAGCGGGGGTCCGGAACGACCTCCTGCGTCGAATCGTTTTTGTCTATGGCCGCCGCCATTTTGCGGCGGCCATTTTGCAAAATGGCGCCGGCTGAAGACAAAAGGATTCAATTGAGGGGGCCGTTCCGGACCGCCGCCGTTCTGGACCACCGCTGGATCCCCAGGTAATTTAAAGCATTTGGGGGGGGGGGGGGTTCGGGAGGGTGGGGGATTTAATTTAAAGGGTCAGGGGTGGGTTTTAGGGGGTTTTAGTGTGCCGGTTTTCCTGCCCTCCCCCTTCCCCCGATTTACGATTTTTTAACGATAAATCGGGGGAATTGGTATTGTATCGTGGCCCTAACGATTTTTGACGATTTAAAATATATCGGACGATATTTTAAATCGTCAAAAAACGATTCACATCCCTACCCAATTCATACATGCACCCATGCCACCCATACACACTTGCATCTATGTATTCCCTGGAGCTTACACTCAACAAGATGTTCTCCATTGGAGGTGCTGTTGTTTTACTGCCTTCTTTGTAGTTTTGCATCTGATACTTGCTGACTTGTCTGAAGTGATTGACCTGTTGTCTTTCTTCCTTGCACAAATGCAATGATGCTCTTCTTCCCAAACAGGCCTAGATTTAGACATCGGCAATGCAGGCAATTGTCTCTAGAACCAAATTCTTATAGTTGCTGGAGTTTCACTACTCCTGCCATGCCTAAATTTGAGCCTGCAGCTGTACAAAAGGACGATGTGCAGGATCATCATGCTTTGAGAAGATCCTGTGGCACCCCACCCCCACATCCAGCATTGAAGCTCACAGTGTACCTCAGCACATGAGGGCTACTGAAGGCCCCACATTGCTTCAGGTACTATGACTTAGAGGTGAGGAGGAAGGGAGAAGGGAATTTTGGATCTCTGCACCTCATCCTCCCAGAGGAAGGAGGGGGAGGATAAGAACCCTGCCCCCACTGTCTATGGGCACACATTGCTTTAAACTTGCCCTTCTTCCAGAGGAGGAAAAGATGAAATCTGTTGTAATAACACTTCAAGGTCATCTTTGCTAATGATATCTTTGGCTCTAAAGCTATTTATCCAGTTAGGTCATTTTCGGTGAATGAGCTTTAACTGGCCTCCAGATTTCCTCCTTCTAGCTGTCCTTTATCTATAAAATATTAAGATTTATAAATCTCAGAAGTAGAAAAAGTGGATCAGCCCTGAGTAATTTATGAAGGCCAAAAAAATGTTGCTCCTGGAACATACAACAATAAAATTAATGTTATCCTTCTGCTTCGAGTTTCCCTGTGTAGCCCTCTGGCTCTTACCTGTATAATGTTAGGTCCCCACTCAATGGCACTCACATTGATGAGCAGTTGATGACCCAGTGGAGCAGAGGAGGTAAAGCTTCCTATATGAACTTTCTTGACTGTTCCATTTGGGAAGATCAGCCAGTTTATGATGTCAAACCGACCTGGGATTTTCCCCTCATCATCAAAGAAAATTTCATCACCAGCTGAAGTTCTGAAGTGAATGTTTTTCAGATGATGATTTAGCTAAAGTCAGAAGAAAACAATTAATATTTATCTAGAAAATTCCATGAACAAGTTCATTAAGATGAAAAAGATGTCACTATTAGTGATTGTGGCCCTCTTGGAAAATAGATCCATGATATAAAAAAGGTCAATATTCAATTGTGGGCTACTCCTGTAAGTTAACCGAAAAACTTACCTGATAACTTATACTGCTGAATATGCCCACATATATCCCAAGTTATCTGGGTCAGTTTATCCAGATAAGTTAGGACAGCCCTCTGGCACAACTAAAGTTATTCAGATAACTTAGGATAATGCTGAATATCAGTGTTATCCAATCAAGCTGGCAAGGTAACCCAGATCTAGAACCTTCCCAGAATATCTCGGATTTATCTGGGTAAATTTTACAAATCCAAATTCTCGCCCTGATATGTTAGAGGCAGTGAGTAAGGTAGGATTGTAAGCACCTATGGTTTGGCTGGCTAAGTACTAAACGTAGCTGGAAAAACCTTCCCAATATGGGTTTAAAAATATTCAGCATGAGGAGGCATATCCTCACAATTTGATGATTAAATGAGGGTTTCTCATTACATTTTAAGGGACTTATTTTAATGATAGCACCCAGGGAGAATAACTTTCAAACAAGTGTGTGCCGCCCCATATACGCATGTAGATGGTGCCGTGCAAAAGTAGTCGGAAGCCGATCCAGTTAGTTGTATAGCAGTGAAAAAAGTGAAGATCGGTGTATGAAAAGCCCTTTATTGGAAGTGGCCTGACTCTGGCCGAGTTTCGCTCTTTGGTCGAGAGCTGCCTCAGGGGCAACTAAAAACAAATTATATATACAATTAAAAGATTGAACACACATATAATAACAAATGAAAATAAAATAAACATATATAAGTGTATGAATACACAAACAAAATGAATCAAAACATATATGTGTGATGACATCATAATGGTATGCAGGAATAGTACAAATTGCAAATGTAAACTGAAAACAGGGTGTGTGTGCAATTCCTAATAACGAGGAAAACATCTCAAATAAATGTAAGCATGAAAGTGCTGGAGAGGACAACCTGGTGTTGGTCTATGACACAGACAGCAGAAAGATAACAACTGGGGAGTGCAATAGATGGATATAAATGATAAAAGTGATCCTGCATACCATTATGATGTCATCACACATATATGTTTTGATTTGTTTTGTTTGTGTATTCATACACTTCTTATTATTCTTAGGTTTATTTTACTTTCATTTGTTATTATATGTGTTCAATCTTTTAATTGAATATATAATTTGTTTTTAGTTGTTCCTGAGGCAGCTCTCGACCAAAGAGTGAAACTCGGCCAGAGTCGGACCAATTCCAATAAAAGGCTTTTCATACACCGATCTTCATTTTTTTTCACTGCCGTGCAAAAGTATACATGTATACATGTGTAGATCATAAAATACACATCTCTGTTATAAAAAAACATTCATATGAATTTTCCACATGTATGTTTTCTATAGCAGGGGTCACTAGAGGGCGCACTAGCTCAGATTTACTGGGGCTAGGTATTACTATGTATGGTTAAAGGTTTAGCCTATTTTTTTAGAATGGGAATTTTTTTGGTTAACAGTAGTCATTCAAAGTTTATCAGAGGAGGATGCCTAGTAGGAGGAGATGGAGGTGGCCCTTACTATAAAGGGGGTAGGGGAGGATATGGTGTGTTTTTTCTGCAAAGGTTAAAAGAGTATCCTATTTCTTAGAATGGGGAAAATTCCTGTGTCCTTGGTAGGAGTGTGGTGTGTGGTGAGTGTCAGGTGTCAATGCTAGCCAATATTTGTGTAAAGTGCAGTTGTATAAAAGGAATATGTGCACATGTGCCAGGGGCTGAACACAAGCTGAGCAAGGAATTAGGACATTAGGAGGCTCTGGTGCGTCCATGCCAAAGGGTTAGAAGAGAAGAGTAGTGCTTCATTCAGAAGTGCTACAACTTGCAACTTACCACTTACAACATAAAAAATAATAAAATAATAAGGGCTATATATTCATAATGCATTCAGCGCTCAATATTTTTATTTTATTTATTTATTTAAAGATTTTTATATACCGACATACACGTTGAGTATCACATCGGTTTACATAAAACATGAACTTGACTTAGTAACGCTTTACAGGGAACTATTCATATATACGAGTAACGTGAAAAATTAAGTTATAAATGCGAGTACAGGAACTTAGCTTAAAGCGAATAACATGAACTTGGTTTACAGTATTTTACAGAAGATTCATTATCTGAGCCACTTGTTAGGGGTAGGGATGGGGGGGAAGGTGGGAGGGAACACAGGGTGTAAGAGGATTTTGGTGAGAAAGGAAGACTAGGGGGGGAAGGGGGGGTGTCTGGAGGAAACTGTGAAAAGATTAAAGGGGGGGGGGAAGAGGAGGAGGCCTGGGAAGGGGGGGGGGGACTAAGGGGGTGAGGAAATTGTAAGGGAGGGGGGTGGGAAGGAGGAGGCCTGGAGGGGACAGAGTAGGGTGGGAAAGCGGGAGGAGAGAGCCTGAGAGGGATTTAGCCAGTGTCAGTGTCTGCCTGTTTAAACAGCCAGGTCTTGAGTTTCTGCTTGAATTTCTTTGGGCAGAATTCCTGGCGTAGGTTAACTGGCATAGAGTTCTATAGGGCAGGACCGGCTATGGAAAGCGATCGAGCCTTTGTTGATGCAAGGTTGTAGAGTTTGGACGAGGGCGTGCGTAGGGTTGCCAGGTATTGATTTCTGGTCGGTCTTGCGGAGGTGTGGAATATTAATGATTCTTTGAACCAATTCATGTCGGCGTTATGGAGGGCTTTGTGGATGACGGAGAGAGTTTTGCATTGGATGCGGTGTTCAATGGGGAGCCAGTGTAAGTTCTTGAGGACGGGCGATATGTGTTCGTTTCTACGGGTGTTGGTGAGGATGCGGGTGGTAGAATTTTGAAGGATTTGGAGTGGGTGGATGGTGTTCTTGGGGAGACCTAGTAGGAGGGAGTTGCAGTCATCAATTTTCGAGAAGATGGTTGCCTGTAGTACTGTATGAAAATTGGAAAGATGGAGGAGGGATTTAAGTTTTTTCAGGGTAGGACTTATCTGGCTATCTAGCTGCCAATCAATATCTGGTTACATTCAGCAGCTGGTAGATAGCCTGATAAGTCATTTATCAGCTCTCTCAGCGAGAGGTCTTTGTGGTCAGGCAGTGGGTGGATCAGTGCAGTGCTGCGTATCAGGTTAGCTTAACCAGATAAGTTAGACCAGCCATAGAGCTAGTCTAATTTAGCTGGATATCTGGCTAAGCAGCAGCTTGTACATGGATATTCAGTGGCATAAGTGCTAGTAAGGACTTCAATGTGGGTTGAGACTGAAGAGAGAGTCCAGTGTGGAGAACAAGCTGTGAGCAGAGGAGTAGTATCTTTTGTTCCCAACAGCCCAGTGGCAGACAAACGTGCAAGAGAGTACATTAAAATTTCTTGCTGATTTAGAAAAGTTTGTAATTTGGATGCAGAGCCTATGCTGGGGTAGGGGGGGGGGGGGTATTGCTGCCTCGACCTAAGGGGAAGGTTGCAGCTGGTTATTTCAGTGCAGGGCTTGAGACTCACACTAAGCTCCAACGGACCCAGGGAGTTGCCCTGTCTCAAGTGCTATTTCTATGTGCAGAGGCCGGATTGTGAGCTGGATCTGAAAAGTGAGTACTGAGGGGAAGAAGTTTGTGTTTGGACGTGCTAAGGAACTGTGTTGGGAGGGCTAGCTGGACCTTGGGGATGTTGCCACTGGTTACTTCATCGCAGGGCTGGAGACTGACATTATGCACAAAGGACCAGTGTCACTCCTGAAGAGTGTTCCTGGATGTGAGCTGCTTTCTGAAGTGTGAGCAGAGTGAGAACCTCTGTAACAATCTTTAGGGTCCTTACTGGCCTGTGTAGCGATACTGTGTGACGAGGTATGCTGCCCAGGAGTGCAGTGAAAAAGAAGGGGATGGAGCCACAGAAGCCGTTGGAATACACATCAGAGGTGTGAATCGTGTGATCGATCGTCTTAACAATTGATTTTGGCTGGGGGGGGGAGGGAAATCTTATCGTCGGGTTTTTTTGTTTTAAAAAATCGTTAAAAATCGTAAATCGGGGGAGGGCGGGAAAACCGGCACACCAAAAAAACCCTAAAACCCACCCAGAACCTTTAAAAGAAATCCCCCACCCTCCAGAACCCCCCCAAAATGTTTTAAATTACCTGGGGTCCATTGGGGGTTCCCGACTGATCTCCCTCTCTCTCTCTGGCCACGGCTGCGTTGAGAAATGGCGCCGGTGGCCCTTTGCCCTTATCATGTGACAGGGCAAAGGTAGCGCCGGCGCCATTTTGTTTCCTGGCTCCCGATGTCACGCCTGCTGGAGATCGCCCCCGGACCCCCGCTGGACCCCCAGGGACTTTTGGCCAGCTTGGGGGGGGGGCCTCCTGACCCCCACAAGACTTGCCAAAAGTCCAGCGGGGTCCGGGAGCGACCTCCTGCACTCCGGCCGTTGGATGCCAGTATTCAAAATGGCGCCGATTGCCTTTGTCCTCACTATGTCACATGGGCCGACGGTCAGCCCCTGTGACACAGTGAGGGCAAAAGCGATCAGCTGCAGTATTCAAAATGGCGCCGATCGCCTTTGCCCTTACTATGTCACAGGAGCACAAGATGTCCTTACTATGGCCATGTGACAGGGGCTGACCAATGGCACCGGTAGCCCCTGTGACATAGTACGTCAAAGGCTATCGGCGCCATTTTGAAATGGCTGCCGAGGGTGTGAGTGCAGGGGATGGCTCCTGGACCCCCGCTGGACCACCAGGGAGTTTTGGTAAGTTTTGGGGGGGGTCAAGAGGGTTGGGGGTTGTAGTTAATTTAACTTTATCAGGAAAACGAATAGGAATCAACGTATTAACATATCGGGGCACCATACGGCTGAATGCAACGTATCTCCCTCCTGACAAATCCGAATCCCGAATGCAACATATGGCGTCCTTCTGCACATCCCTAGTAACTGATCCCGTTCACTATTCTGTTGATTTTTTAACTATGCCGCTCAGGCTATAAATTTGCCCTGGAGGACCGCTTTCAAGCAGTCCCAAACCACCATCAGGTTCACCTCCACAATATCATTGAGCTCTAAATAATCTTGAATATCAGTCACTACTTGGGATACAAAGCCAGAATCATCAATTAGAGAGTCATTTAATCTCCAGAATCTAGTTCCTCTATCATAGTCCTGGATCCGCAATGTGAACCAGATGGGGGCATGATCAGACCATAGGTTATGTTCAATATTGACTGCCAAGACTCTGGGGAACAGTCCCGCACTGCCCAAAAACATATCTATGCAGGAATAGCTGCCATGTGGCGTGGAAAAAAAGGTATAGTTCCGCAAGCTTGGATAGCAGGATCTCCACACATCTAGCACACCCTGACTACGCATGAACATTTTCAAGGCACTTCTGGCCGATTTGGGGTCAGAACTAGAACCAGATGTGGAGGGAGGCAAGATGGCGGCATAGACGGAGGCATGGACGCTGGTCTCCTTTAAGCTGTTCAATTTTTGGATTTCTTGTGAGATTATGCCACCGAAGCGAAAGGGGAAGGTGAGGATTTTCTCCTCATCACCCCTTCAATCTCCGATACAGCAAGAGATCACGCGGTTTATGCTTACCCCTGCATTACACCCGGGAGCCAAGGATCCAAGCTCGTCGGGCGTTCTGGGAAGACAGCCCAACCAAGTTGAGGAGGCGTCACTGAGCCCAGATCGAAGACCACCTCCGGTGCAGAGGGCGGGAGAGCAATGCCCGGGAAGCGCTACAGAGGAGGTAACTCCTACTGGGTCAGCGTCTTTGACCCGAGCAGACGAGGAGGAGGCACTGAGACAGGAGCCAGAGGAGGGGGAGTTAGACCTGGACCTGATCGAAGGAGCATCCGGGGGAATAGACCCGTCTGATGGTGGTGAGTCCCTGGACGTTGCTACTCGACCCGCTGTGGTCACTTTAGAATTAATGTGGGATTTAATGGCTGAAATGTTGACAAATATTAAGAGACTTGAGAGAAAAATGGACACAAACAGTGGGAAAAGCTATCAGGAAATCCAACTATTAAATAAATCTATTAAGAAATCGGAGGAGAGGATTAAAGCCTTGGAAGAGACAGAGAAAAAGAACATGGAGTTCCATGCTGCGGTGGTGAAAGAGAGAGCTCTATTTGCAAGGCGAATAGAAAATTTTGAGAACAATTCAAAACGCTTACATTTATGTCTCCTAAACTTCCCAAGGATTGTGGGGGAAGTACCATTGGAAACTTTCTTCAAATTTCTTAAAGAAGTGTTGGGATATTTGGAAAATGATTTACCTAATATAAATGTATGCTATTTCCTGCCAAAAATAATTTCTAATTTAAATACTCCTGATCAACCATTTCAAGGAAATCTTACAGAATTTCTGGAAAATTCAAATCAAGTGATAGATAGGGGAACTTTAATAGTTACATTTATAAATTACCTTGACCTGAATAAGGTTATGAAAAAATATTTCTCTAATTACCCAGTCTCACTTTATGAAAAAAATGTTAAGATTTTCCCAGATCTCGCTTTAACGACCCAAATGCGGAGGAGAGTTTTTAGTCTTTCGCCAAGAGGTCGTATCCTTAGGGTATTCATTTACACTGAGGTTTCCATGTAAATGTTTGTTAAAAAAGAATCAGGAGACATTTGTTTTTCTCATTTCCGACCATCTGAAAAGTTTTATTGAGCAAAGGAAATTAGTCACTTCATCCCCATTACTAAACTAAATAATTAGAGAATAGTGCAGGAAAAATCTATGTATTTGCTTTCTTTTTTAATTTATTTACTTGGATTAGGCTCCCAGTGTTAACCTAAATGCCTCCCTTATTTTTGATGGAGTTATCACTATATTACTTTGAATATATAAGTATAAAAATTTTTTTTTGAGCTGATTGAATTGTTGTTGTTGTGAAGAATAAGATATTTTTGTTTAGTATGATATGTCAGCAAAAAATTCTTGTGATTATGATTCATTATGTGATTTCACTTATATTATCACGATGGTGTATATTGAAAATGATAAATAAATAATTATAAAAAAAAAGAACTAGAACGAGATGTGGTATCAAATCGAGGGTTAAGCATTAGGTTGAAGTCCCCTCCCTCCCATTATCAATTGTCGGATGTAGAGACTGATAGAATGCAGCTTTGTTTGTTGAGGGACCATAAAGAGAAACCACTGTGAAGAGTTCTCCTCCTACAAAATGTTTGACCAATAGGAATCTGCCATTAGGGTCTGCTTGAATCTCCTTTAGTTCAAAATGGAAGTCTTTGTGTATCATAATCCCCACCCCGAGTACTTGGATGCAGCTGTGGCTGCAGCCCAATATTGGTAAGGGAATTTAGGGTTACTCATCAATCCTAGGTAACGCTTCCTTAAATGTGTCTCTTCAAGTAGCACTACATCTGCCCGCAATCATTCAATCTCTTTAAACATAGGGGTGTTGAGACTTTTCACGTTTAGAGAAAGGAGCTTAAAAGTAGCCATCATATATGGTCCTCCATTCCCCTTCCCAGCTAAGAGTAATAGCAAGCTCAAGCCCAGTGACCACCCTCTCCACCAAGGTAATCAGCACCACGTCCCCGTTGTTATCCAATTTTCCCATCCCCTTCCCACCCTCCCTTTATTTTTTTTTTTAATTCTTTATTTATCAATTTTTATTATACATTCAAACAAGGATTGCATAATTGAAATATCAATGAATGATTAACAAATAAACATATAAGATAATAATTAAAGAAAAAAGAAAAGGAAATAAATTTGTTAACTTTTCCATTCTTTTTATCAAACAAATGGAGGGATTTTAATTCTAGTATGGGAGAGAATTATCAGGAAATATACTTTAAAACACAATTAGCATATCCTAAACCTACTTTTCTTTTCTTAACTGGCAGCTGGGGTAGAGGTAGACTGTCTCATCTGGTTTAGAAATGTCTTTAGTTGGTCGGGAACAAAAAAGATAAATATATCATCCTGTCTTTTTACAATACACTTACAAGGAAATCGTAATTGAAATGAAAACCCTAATGATATTACATCCTGACGAAAGGCCAGAAAGGCTTTTTGTCTTGATTGGGTGGAAAAAGCTAAATCTGGAAAAACTTTTATTGGTTTTTGAAGGTAGGAAATTGGAAATTTGTTAAAGTATCTTTTCATTACTACGTTAACATCAACTGTGGAATAAAAAGATACCAATAGTGTACCCTAACTTATTACATTGTTTGAGGAGTCCTCTAAAAAATTAGAGAGGTCACCCTGAAACATCTCTGTACCTGGTAAATCCCTTCTTACTGGAAGAAAAAAGCAATTGTTAATTACAGGCATTTGTTCCAGGGAAAAACCAAATTGCTCTACAAAATTTTTTTTTAAAGTTATTAAGGGCTCCTCACCAACAACTCTCGGGAAATTCAGAAATCTTAAATTAAGTTTCTTTGAACTATTTTCCAACATTTCAATTCGCCTAGTCATAGCTTCTCTATCTTTTACTACCGCCACATTGAAATCCAAAAATTTCTTTTCTTGATTTTCCAGATGCTTAATTCTATCATTAGTTTCATTAAACTGCGATTGAGTTTTTAAAAAGTCTTGTTCATGCTTATTATATACCATATCAATTTTCCCTTCCAATGTCTTAATATTTATAGACATAGCTGCCATCATTTCCCACAGCGTTTCCAGAGTCACCAATGCAGGGCGAGTCATATTTCCTGCTGATTGAGCATTTGGTATAAGATTTTCTCCTCCAGTCCCTGGAGTTACCAATGGGGGGGGGGGGGGGGGGGGCATTTCCCCCTGTGATGAACACAGGAGAGACTTGTATGGCTCTCTCTCCCTCTTCATCAGCATTCCCACTTCCAGATAGTCCCAACGTGGATTCTAAAGCCCTGTGTATTGGTGGTAGCCCTGTATTTGGGCTAAGGGAGGCCTCCTCTGTAGACACAAGGGGTCCTCCCTGACCCCTTGGCACACCAAAGTCTTCGGTATCCCTTACATTTGGTATAGGAGAGAGCATATAGTTGGTGATTTCTTGTTGAATAGCAGGTAGAGTCATTAGCATGGGAAACACTCTGACTCTGCCTTTACGTTTGGGAGGCATAATTAGAGTAATCAGGAAAAAAAAAACAAAAACCCAACTAATCTCTATTTATGCCAATAACAATTTAGAACAGATGACCCAGAGAGAGGAGAATTCGAAAAATAAAGAGTCTTACTTGATCCGGAGACTCCGGCGAATCCGGTGAAGCCCGGCAAAGCCCGCTGACTGCGCGCGCCCCTTGAGCGTGCGCTGCAGCAGGGCAGATTTTATAGCCGCTTCCGGGTCCGCCCCTCTCTGACGTCAGAGCCAGCAATCCGGTTCAGCTGGTCGGTAGGCAAGCCTGCTTCACGGCCAGCAAATGATGGTGAGTAAAAACGCTGCTTTTCCGATCCTCCTCTCTCTCCCCTCACGGAGTTAATGCAGCAGGGCAGATTTTATAGCCGCTTCCGGGTCCGCCCCTCTCCGATGTCAGAGCCAGCAATCCGGTTCAGCTGGTCGGTAGGCAAGCCTGCTTCACGGCCAGCAAATGATGGTGAGTAAAAACGCTGCTTTTCCGATCCTCCTCTCTCTCCCCTCACGGAGTTAATGCAGCAGGGCAGATTTTATAGCCGCTTCCGGGTCCGCCCCTCTCCGACGTCAGAGCCAGCAATCCGGTTCAGCTGGTCGGCAGGCAAGCCTGCTTCACGGCCAGCAAATGATGGTGAGTAAAAACGCTGCTTTTCCGATCCTCCTCTCTCTCCCCTCCCCACCCTCCCTTTATAAACTGGAGCACTATCTCCGTGACCCAGAGAACCATGGAGGAAGTCCTACAGTACTCTTCTTCATGACACCCAGTACCGGGTGCTCGTCCAACAGTTAAAGGATGTCTTATAAGCTTAATTATACCAAAATTCGAACCCAAAAGGTATAGTACATAGGATAACAAAACCAGTCCCAAATGAAAGGTTTCCATCTGTGGCGTTACCCGCAAGGTGGAACATAAGCCAAGGCTAGGCGCAATGTAGTTGTGGACATTCACTCGGGAGTTTCCTCTCTCTCGCTGTCAGTCAGGTTCCTCTGCAGTCGCCTTCTGCCCTTTGTCACTCTCTGCCATTGGGGTTGTGGCACAGTCATGTTGGTTGTAGGACCTTGGTCTTTAGGCGCTGGCGGTGGAATCACGACATTTATGCCAGCGTCATTCAGGATCACAGCTGCTTCCATTACTGATTTGGCCCGATGAGTGATTCCCTGAATCACGAAAGCTAGACCACCCGGGAAGAGCTATCTGTATCGAATTTTTGCCTCGCTGAGCTTAGTGGTGACGCAACAAAACTCTTTCCGTTTTCTCAGCGTGGGAGAAGAGAGATCAGCAAAAATGGCGATTTCATGGCCTTCCAGAGCCATGTTGTTGGCGCCTAGCAATATTATATATCTTCTCCTTTAAGGTAAATGAGTGGTAACACACCACTATGTCTCTGGGCTTGTTTGCAATCTTGGGCCCCAGGGTTCTGTGGGCCTATCCACTATGATGGCTGGTGTGGGAGCTTCAGCAGAATCAGCGCCTTTGCCGAGAAGGAAGGTGGATATTTTTTCCACTACAACAATGCAGTCGGAGAATTCCTCTATCTCAGGAACACCCCTAATTCAGATATTGCTCTGCTGATTGCAGTATTCAATAACTTCAAGTTTCTCGGAGAGGGAACGGCATGTCTCTTGCAGGGCCAAATGATTTCTCTGCATAGAGGCCCAGCTTTCTCCTTGTGTGTCCAAGCGAATTTCGGCTTCGATCTGCCTGCCAAGCTCTGCCGTTTCTTCCCTTACCTCCACGATTAATGATGCCACCTCCAAATTATAATTTTTTAGATCCTGTTGGAGCTCCCCGAACCATCATCTCATCTCCACATGGGTAGGACACACACCGCTCAGCTCACTCAAATTGCCACTGTCTTCCTCCATTTCAGCGATTGTGTCCTCCGGCACCATGTTGGAGCGCCCTGGGTCAGAGTCGTCTCCACTCCGGGAGTATGAATATTTGCTTAAGTCGGTGGATTTCTTCTTCATAGACATTGCCATTCCATTGGGTAGATACTTATCTGACTGGGTTAGTTTTGAGGCTCTTATGCGTTCAAAAGACATGCTTTTAGCCTGGTATACTCGGGGAGCTAGAAGTTAAGCTGCTCGCATGAGGAGTGACGTCACTTCCTCCCTCCCCAGAGAATTCTTCTTATCATTTAAAGTGAGATAGACTTTTAAGCCTGATACAACTTTGGGGTATATAGGCTTTCTTCAGGGGACTAAAGACCTGTGAGCCTATGCTACTCCTTAGGTAGGCAAGCAGTAGTAATGGATCCTGCTATGAAAGATAATGAAGGTAGAGAAGCTATTCAGATTTAAAGCATTTTTTGGAACTTAAGAGTAGTGGAGAGATTTTTGGATTCCCCTTCTCCACTGGGATTTCTGTGCAGGATTAATATCCTGTTTCCCAGATTTTTCCACAAAAGAAATCTCCAAAAGTAACAGCTAAGGAATAAAAATAACATCATAACCAAAGGAAGAAAGAGCAAGAGAAGGATATCCCTAAGGAATCAGGACAGACTGGGTGTGCATGGGAAAGAAGATTTATAAATATAGAATTTTTGGAGTTAAAAGGGATCCCTCTCAATGCTTCATACTAAGCACAAAGCTAAAGTGAAGGAGAACATTTCTAGTTCTCCTCTACCTGATTTACATCAGCCATGGATTGAGGGGTCACAACACCGACTTTTGATCCAGGAGCAATGGCTGCTGTGGGACTCGTCGTGGAGCGAATGCCAAACCTGTTGGCTGAGGATATCTCTTTGAGCCCCGAAGCGCTGATTATGCCATCTCCCCATTCTCGGGGGCGGTCGGATTGTCTGGAACTTCAGCCAATTTCATTTGGGGTGAGTCCGGGGATCCAGGTTTTAGAAGTGGCAGATGTTGAGGAGGTCGGTGAACCTATTTTGTCTTCTGTGATGGCAGATTTGGTTTCTTCCGGTGAGGAGAATTCTCTTCTCTCTGGGTCATCTTGCGTGGTGGGTCCCCTGGCCTGGGCCTCGACTCCAGACCCCCTCGGGAACTTGGGTGACGACACTGCATCAAGCTTAGGTGAAGAGGTGCAGGAAGGCCAGGCTGTGAAATCAGTGCTACCTAAACCTTCTGTTATAACTCTGGATATGAAATGGGATGTATTGGTTTCCCTTGAAACTTCTCTCTCTTCTTTAATGAAGATTTCCTTGAACACTAATCATCGGACTTTGGCAATTGAAAATCAAGGAAGCTAAATATGGCCTTGCTCGAAAATCTTCAAAATGTGTTGGTTTAGTCAGAGCTGATCCATTCAAAAGTAGCTTGAAAATGTTGAAAATTCCCTCAGAAGCCTTAATCTTAGAGTTTTAAATTTTCCTTATACAAAATTAATTGCTCTGACAGAACTTTTCAAGAATTTTTTGTCTAATGTTCTGAAAATTCCTACAGCTGCAATGCCTGTTATAACTAAGGCATTACCACAAAGTGAGGACGTTTCTGGCAGACACCAGCCTCAAGATTCATCCCTTGATTTGACTAATATTCTTGAATTATCACATGAGACTGAGATTACCAAAAGAACCATATTGCTTGTATCTTTTGCCTTTATGTTAGACACGAATAATTTGTTTCGGTATTTTCATCGTAATAGGTTACTTTTGTTCTGTGGTCACAAATTATGGATTTACCCTGATATTATTAGGAATACTTAAGACTGTAGGAAAATATTTCTGTCTATGAGACCTGAGGTTTTATCAAAGGGAACCCAATTTACAGTGCAATATCCTTCTAGGTGTTTAGTGAAGCATCTTAATGTAAATTATGTTGGTTTTTTTTTAACCTTCGCAACTTAGAACCTTTCTGGATTCACATGCCTAAAATACTCACTGCAGATTTGGCTGGAATTGATCTATTGTGGTGATTGTTTTCTCCTTTTTCCTTTTGTTTATTTTCACTCCTTTGCTTTCTTGGTCTCCCTCCTTTTCCTTTTATTATATTTATTATAGTATTATATATTATATTATTATTTCTTACTTTTCACACTGTTTACTATATGTACAATTTTTTCCTTATCCCTGACAACCTCAGTTTCTGGTACAATAAATTATTGTATTAATATGTAAATTGCAGAAAATAAAAGGGAACCCTCTCATTAGGATTCCATGGACAGTTGTTGGGAGAATAAGCACATTTAAAATCACCATGGGCTATACCCAGAGGTCTGTAATAAGGACACCTACCTACACAGAAAGAACCCCTGTAATTGCAATCAGATGTACACTCATCAATTTGGACAAATGCATTTTAATTTAACTTTAAAAATCAGTAACACCCAGACCTGGTCTTGTCTCAGTTCTTATAGCCTCTTATCTCATGTGAAGCACAAAAACTACGGCACACACACACACACACTGGTGACCTTCTTTCATTGCTTGGGCTATATGTGAAAGCTTTCCCCCCTCCCCCATTAAAATAGTCCCCCTCCCCAAGGGTTAAGAGTCAGCATGGGACTAAATGGTTAACCGGAACAGACCGAGAAGATATAAACAAGGTTGTGTGGCCTTGGGACTTAATACAACCCACTAAGTGTTATATGGTAATATGCAAGGAATATAAAAATTCCTAAGAAATAGATTATTGCTGATGTACGATTCTGATTCTTTTTGAGAATAAAGCAGTTTTCAAGAATAAAAACCCTAAATCCATAATAGATTTTTTTCTAGGCTTCTGAAAATGAGGTCAAGATCCACAAATGCTTCCTTTCCTAACCAAGATATAACTTTTGCAGGTGGGATTTCTGCAGGCTCCAGCTCATCTTGGACAGACAAAGCCAGTTCATGTTTTAGCCCCATTGAAAGCTATAGGGATAAATACTGAACCAGCTTTGAATGTCCTTGATGAGATGGATTCTTCTGCTATCCCAATTTTTAGATCTATTTTGCATACTTCTATGGTCAAAGGTTTTGCTTACACCACTGCACTACAGATGCAAAACAGTTTTACAATAAACAAATATATGCAAATAATAACAAACATGCATATATGCAATTTAAAAAATGTATCTTTGTAATAATTACTCATCTAAAATCCACACTTTTATATATTCAAATACATGCCATTTATGCATGCATGCAGATATAAAAAGCTTGCTCCCAGTGTCCATCTTTCTACTTGCACCACATCCGTAAGGAGTGGAGTGCTGCTGAGAAAGCTTAACCTTCTGGTCTGTGAAGTCATGAACGTCCAGAACATTCTGTCTGGGCAGGAGTCCAGGTAAGTGGGCTGGTAGAGAAAGGAGAGAATATAGAAGATTTATCGCCAGTTTAATGTGATGTTCCATAACAACTGCAGTTTGAAAAACTTGAGCCAAAAGCACTGGGACCTCTGACATCTGGTGAAGTGTAAGCAGGCCAGGATGAGTACTGAAGTGCATGGAAGCCAGATCACCTTCTCCATAGCAGAATGGATGGTATTCAGCACCATTTCAAAGGCATCTGTGAGAGGTATGGGAAAGCTGGGTACCTCATATGTAGTAGGACAAATTGACAAACTAATGATTAGCAGATCACCAGGAACAGATGGTATGCATCCCAGAGTGATGAAAGAACTAAAAAATGAAATTGCAGAACTGCTTTTGGTACATAGTAAACTATCATTACAATTGTCTATAGTACTTGAAGACTGGAGGGTTGCTAATGTAATGCAGACTGAAGGGTTGCTAATGTAATGCCAATTTTAACGCCCACAAGCTACTGTTTAAGGAATTCTGGAGACAATACAATGAAACAACATTTAGAGGCCATATACTAAAAGTGCTGGGATCCATTTTTAGCCGCTGAGCAGCTTGGCTTTATCTGGCTAGGTAGCAGAGTATATTCAGCAGCACAATTTGTAAGCATTCACATGATGAAAAATAAACTAAACTTCAAACTGACCAAAGGTCATGATGCAAAGAAATGACCTTAAAGTTGATGTAGAATTAGAAATAATTAGTCTGTCAAAGTATATAAATGGAAGATAAAGTTATATTTATTAACTAGACATGGTCATGGCTAATAGATGAAATAATCTAAAGGAGGCTAAGGGCAGACTTTTTTCATTGTTTCATACATCATCAGAATTGCCATGCTGGGTAAGACTAAGATCCATTGAGCTCAGCATCTTGTCTCCAACAGTGACCAATCAAGGTCAAAGAATCTGGAAGATCCTGTGGAGAAGTTCTGAATCCTGTTACTCACTACCAGGAACAGCAATAGCTTTCTTTAGACTATTTGGCTAATACGGTGTTATGGACTTTTCCTCCAGAAATATGTCCAGGCCTCTTTTAAACGAAGATGTGCTAGTTACCTTCATCACATCCTCTGGCAACAGATTCCACAGCTTGATAGCTGCATGAAAAAAAAAAGTATTTTCTATGATTTGTTTACCTGTTCCATCCCAGTCATGATTTTTAGAAACTTCTTACAATTACATATCCCTTCTTAGTTGTCTCTTACCCAAGCTGGAACCCTAGTTGGCATAGCCTCTTATCAAAGGAGATGTGTTCCATCACTTTTATAATTGTTGTCACTCTCCTTTACTTTTTCTAATTCAATAATGTTTCTTGAGATGGTGTGACCTGTACTCAAGGTGTGGTTGCATCATTCATCAATACAGAGGCAATATAATATTTTCTGTTTCATTATATATTCCTTTCTGGATCATTCCTAACATTCAGTTTATTGGATCATTCCTAACTTTCATCATATTGTCCACAAGTTGTCCAAAGTCCTTTTTTCCTAGGAAGTAGCTCCCAATATAGAACCCAGCATCGTGTGTCTGTAGTCGGGATTATTTTTCCCTATGTGCATCAGTTTGCATTTTTTCCCACAAATTTTGTCTGCTGTTTAGTTGTCCAGTCTCTTAGTTTCACAAGGTCCTTTTGCAGTTCCTCACAATCTGTCTCAGTTTTAATAAATTTGAATAATTTTGTCTCATCTGTCTCATTCTTCAGCCCTTTTCCAGATCATTCATGAATATGTTAAACAGCATACTTTCCAGTACTGAGATCCCTTTGGTGTTCCACTATAGACTTTTCTCCATTTAGAAAACAAGCCATTTAGTCCTGCTTTCTGTTTCCAGCCTTCTAACCAGTTACCATCGCGCAACAGAAAACTGCCTCTTACCCATGACTTTGCAATTTCCCAATGAGTCTCTCCTAGGGAACTTTGTCAAATCTCTTCTAAATATCTAAATACACTATATCAACCAGCTCACCTTTACCTACAGGTTTATTTACCCTCTGCAAAAATTCTAAAAGATTGGTAAGACAGGATTTCCACTTGCTAAAATCATGCTGACTCTTCCATATTAAGTCATGTCTGTCTATATGGTGAGCGATTTTATTTGGAGGAATGACTTCTACCATTGGTCTACAGTTTCCCTGATCATCCCTTGAGACCTTTTTAAAAAATCTGCATCACATTGGCAACCTTTCAATCTTCAGGAATTATGGCTGTTTTAAATGAAATGTTACAGAATCCAGATCACTAGTAACAGGATAGCAATGTCTTGTTTTCATTCTTTTGGAAATCTCTGCCTTTTGCCACAATGCATTGCTTCTCCTGGGTTAGGCCTGGGCTTATCTCTTCCATAGTTTCTGCTATTAATTCCTGTCATGGTGATAGAATATTCTGGGGAATGGAGTTGGTTTTTTTTTTAGGCTAGGTCAGAGATCTGTCTCCTGTTCATCTAGGAGGGATATGAGGTTACAAGAAACTCCCTGGAAAGGAGGCAACAGGCTGGCAAGCATTAAAGGCTAAAAATGAGATCTTTCAATTTAATAATTCAAACCAGTTCCCATCCAATAAGATCAATATTGGTCATATGTAAACCAGATAGAAATGTTAATATGTCAGAAAAAAATGGCTTTTAATAGTAAAATAAAATAGTATAAACCAACCAAACAATATTTTCTTACCTGTCTTGAGAAAGAATTTTGTATTAGACTTGATTTATTTACAAATCCACCCTGCTGGACTTCGGATGAGTACACGTGATGCAAAGCATAAGCCACTGCATATACAGCAATGTAAATACTGTATGAAAATCTAAGGTTATTCAGATCGAAGGTTGAAGCGTCAAGGAATCTCAGTTCATCTCTCTCCGTACACTTCCTTTCTTTAACAGGCCACTCGTCATAAGGAAGGTTTTCGGGTGCACAATGGAAAGTTGCAAACCACAACATCGTGAGCAAATTCATGTGCAACATTTTTGAGTGAGTGATGCCATAAATGAAATCTCTTAATCCAGGAATCTCCCCTTTGTGGACAGAAAGCATCAAGGAACCGTTAAATGCATACAGATAGTTTTTAAACCAATCGTCAGTGATAATTATTAATGTAGCTGAAGAAATCCAAACTTTCCTGGGCAGTTGGGCATCTTGTACTTTTTTCATTAATTCCAGAAAATAAATATATCTGCTGTATACAATGATGACATTTGCTGTTGTATTTGTCAGTACTTTGGTAGCAGTGTTAAAGCCTTTCAGGTCTGACATGGTGAGAATTACTAAAAAGGCAACACAAGCTCCACTCCTGATAATCTCATTCCTCAGCTCCTCACTGGCTCTCACATTACTGTCATCCTCCGATGCCAGAATACCAACCCAGGTCCAACCAAAGTGCTTCAGTAATTGAATTATGGCTTCATACTGAGATCTGTCATCAGGGACGGTCCGATATAAGGAAGGGAACTGAACCCGGTCATTGAGGATGGGATCCAGGGCTCCATAACTGATCTGCAGAGAACAGAAAAGTGTGTAACTTACAGACATTAAAAACATATATTAATTGATTTTTGTTACCATGAATCAAATGTTTCCTAAACAAATATGTCATTCAGGGTTTGATTTGATTCATTAACTTATATACTGCATTTGCAAATGGACATTTGAAAAAATCAATTTACAACAGAAAATAAATATATAAGAACATAAGAATATGCCATACTGGGTCAGACCAAGGGTCCATCAAGCCCAGCATCCTGTTTCCAACAGTGGCCTATCCAGGCCATAAGAACCTTGTAAGCACCCAAAAACTAAGGGGCGGATTTTAAGAGCCCTGCTCGCCTAAATCCGCCTAAATCCGGGCGGATTTAGGCGAGCAGGGCCCTGCGCGCCGGTGCGCCTATTTTACATAGGCCTACCGGCGCGCGCAGAGCCCCGGGACTCGCGTAAGTCCCGGAGTTTTCAGAGGGGGGCGTGTCGGGGGGGCGGGCGCGAGGCGTTTTCGGGGCATGTCGGGAGCATTTCGGGGGCGGGCCCGTGGGCGTGGTTACGGCCCGGGGCGGTCCGGGGCGTGGCCGCGCCCTCTGGACCCGCCCCCAGGTCGCGTCCCGGCGAGCTAGCGGCCCGCTGGCGCGCGGGGATTTACGTCTCCCACCGGGAGGCATAAATCCCCCGACAAAGGTAAGGGGGGGTTTAGACAGGGCCGGGCGGGTGGGTTAGGTAGGGGAAGGGAGGGGAAGGTGAGGGGAGGGCAAAAGAAAGTTCCCTCCGAGGCCGCTCCGATTTCGGAGCGGCCTCGGAGGGAACGGAGGTAGGCTGCGTATAGCGTACCGGCTATAGCTATCGATTCCGTATAGCGTGCGTTACTTTTATGTGATTAATACAATTAAACTACATGAAGCCGAAAATCAAAGGCATTTAGCTGAGTTTTCAAAATGACTGGTATTTATTCAGTTCACTGTTAGATGGATAAGTCATTATCCAGCTAAAAATGAACAGCCCGAGTTTAAAACCTGCATGTGTGTAAAATCTGGAGATTATGCACATGGCTGGTTCCTGCGCGCTCTGGGGCAGATTTTAAAAGGGTTACGCATGTAATATACATGCGTAACCCTTTTAAAAGCCTCCTGCGCATGCCAAGTCTATTCTACATAGGCTCGGCGATGAGCGTATGTCCCTGTGCTTGAAAAAATGGGCAGGGAGTGGGTGGGCTGGGGGGTGGGGCCAGAGCCTCCAGGCACATTGGCCAATTGTCACTGTGCCCAGGATCGCGGGCCGGCTGTCACCATCGCGCACAACCTATGCCTGCTCGGAGGCAGGCGCAACTTAAAAATTAAAGGTAAGGGGGGGTTTTAGGTAGGGCTGGGGGGCGGGTTAGGAAGGGGAAGGGAGGGGAAGGTGGGGGGGGGGTAGAAGGAAAGCTCCCTCCGAGGCCATTCCGATTTCGGAGCGGCCTTGGAGGGAACGGAGGAAGGCTGTACAGTTTGGTGCGCGCAGGTTGCACAATTGTGCACCCCCTTGTGCGCGCCAACCCTGGATTTTATATCATGCGCGCGACTGCGCGCACATGTTATAAAATCGGGTGTAGCTTTGTGCGCGCCGGGTTGCGTGCACAAATCTATGCTTGCGCGTAGTTTTTAAAATCTAGCCCTCTATGGCATTTTATAACGGGCCCAGAGGAGCAGTAAGTATTGAAATAAAAAGATTTGGGGTAGATAGATAGGGGTTAGGGGTCAGGGACAAGAGGAGAAAGGAGAGAAAGGTTAGGTAGGGGGTAGGGAAGTTTCCTTCCAGTTTACTCCTAATTGGTGCGGACTGGGAGGGAACTGGGAAAAATGTCAGTCACGTCACTATGTATAATTTAGAAAATCCCCCCCCGTGCACGGAAGAGCCCAGTCACCCGCACATGTGCATGGACTTTAAAATCCGGCGCGCATGTGGATATCATATTTTATAACATGTGAGCGCCAACATGCATGTTCAAGAGAGATTTATTTATTTATTTATTTATTTATTTAAGGTTTTTTTTATACCGGCATTCATGAACTCGTTCACATCATGTCGGTTTACAGAAAACAGGGGTGCGAATAATACAGCCAAACATAAATAACGTGATGAAGAGAAGCAGTTACAATTAGCAAGGGCTAATGAACTGGGAATGTAAGAAATAGAAAGAGATAGAGGAGGTTAATTATATACAAAAGTACAATATAAATATGGCGTCTCATATATACAGTCTCTGGGTAGAGAATTTATTTGTGGTGCATATTAGGTAGAGTTCGGGAAGGCTTGCCTGAAGAGCCATGTCTTGAGTCTTTTCCTAAAGGTTAGGAGACATGGTTCGTTTCTGAGTTCTGGAGGGATGGAGTTCCATAACGGTGGTCCTGCAGTGGAAAGGGCTCGGTCTCTTAAGGTGCTGTGATTAGTGGTTTTCGTGGGTGGAACAATGAGGCATCCTCTGTAGGCTTCCCTGGTCGGTCTTGTGGATTTGTGTACGTGGGGAGGAATTTGTAGATCGATTGTGGTATGTTGGTGAATGATTTTGTATATCAAGGTGATGGATTTATAAATGATTCTGAAATGAATTGGTAACCAGTGGAGGTCTTGTAGCACTGGGGAGATATGGTCTCTTTTCTTAATGTTTGTCAGTAGACGGGCTGCTGCGTTTTGGACCATTTGGAGTGGTTTTGTGTATGAGGAGGGGAGGCCAAGTAAAGTGGAGCAGCAGTAGTCCAATTTCGAGAAAATGAGGGCTTGGAGGATGGTTCTGAAGTCTTTGGCGTGGAAGAGTGGTCTTATCCTTTTTAAAACTTGCAGTTTATAGAAACAGTCTTTGGTGGTTTTATTGATGTGGGCTTTGAAGTTCAGTTTATTGTCGATTAGCACACCTAGATCTCTCACATGAGTGGTTTGTAGGTTGGTTGGCAGAGAGGTTGTGAGATTGTTATCAGGAGTTATGAGTAATACTTCAGTTTTGGTGGAGTTTAGTACCAGATTTAGGCTGTTGAGGAGGCTTTTGATTTCTAGGTGACAGGATTCCCAGTATTCAAGGGTTTTTGAGTATGATTCTTTGATGGGGATCAGGATCTGGATGTCATCTGCATAGAGAAAGTGTATTAAATTGAGGTTGATGAGGAGTTGACATAGTGGTAGGAGGTAAATATTAAAGAGTGTAGGGGATAAGGAGGAACCTTGTGGGACTCCGATGGTCGAGTCGTGGCATGATGATTCTTTATTCTGGATTTTTACCTTGTAGCCTCTGTTGGTTAGAAATGATTTGAACCAGGAGAGCGCTAAACCAGAGATTCCTATCGCAGCTAGCTGTTTGATGAGGATAGCGTGGTTTACGGTATCGAAAGCTGCTGAGAGGTCCAGAAGGATCAATAGAAAGGATTGACCTTTGTCTATGCCTAAGATAAGTAGATCTGTTAGGGAGGTAAGTAGGGATTCTGTGCCCCGATTTTTGCGGAATCCATGTTGTGAGGCGGATAGAATTTTGTTGTCTTCGATGAAATCCGATAGTTGGGAGTTCACAAGCCTTTCCATAATCTTGGCTATGATGGGGAGATTAGCTATTGGACGGTAGTTGTTGGGGTCTTTTAGGTCCAGGTTGGGTTTTTTTAAAAGAGGTTTGAGTGAGGCTTGTTTGAGATCTTCTGGGAAGGAACCTTGGGAAAGCGAGCAGTTGATGATATCCGCTAATGTTTTAGAGATGGTGTCTGGTATTGAGAGGAGAAGTTTTGAGGGAATATGGTCTGCTGGGTGTGAAGATGGTTTCATTCTTCTAAGGATGGTTTGGATTTCGGAAGACGAAGTGGGTTCAAACATTTCAAGATGAATGTTTTTGATGTGAGGCAATAGGGCTGGAGTTAGGGGGATGATATTGGAGGGAAGTTGAGTAAGAAGATTTGTGATTTTGTTTTGAAAGAAGAGAGCGAGTTCATCTGCTTTAGCTTGAGCTTGGTTACTAGGGCATTCTGGTGAGGGTACTTGGGTTAGGGAGGAAACATAGGAGAATAGAGCTTTCGCGTCAAAGACTAAGTTGTGGATTTTGGAGGCAAAAAAGTCTCTTTTTGATTTGGAGGTGCAGGCCTTGTATTGTTGTAGCGTGCGTTTGTAGGCTGAGAGTGTGCTAGCAGTAGGACTTTTCCGCCAGTTAGATTCCTTTTGTCTTAATTTTTGTTTTAGCCTTCTGAGATCGTCATTGAACCATGGTTGTTTTTTGGAGGCGTCTGGGTGGGATTTTTTTGTAGTTAGAGGGCAGAGCTTGTTGGCTATGGATTCTGTGATGGAATTCCAAGATCGTAAGGCAGTATTGGGATCGGTGAGAACAATAGCGGGAAGGTGTTTGGTCAGCTGATTGGTGAGGTCGTCAGGGTGACAAGGTTTCCTGTAAATGAAGGAGGGAGTAGGTGAATGAGGAGCAGTAGGTTTTTCCAGTGCGAATGAGGTAGAAATCAGGGAGTGATCCGACCAGGGTACCTTCATATTTTTTGGTGGGGAAGACGATTTTATGCCTTTGTTGATAAAGATCAAGTCCAGCGTATGACCTGCTTTATGTGTCGGGTTTTTGACTATTTGGGAAAAGCCCATTGCTGAGAATGCTAGTAGAAGAGTTTGGCAGCTAGGTGAGAGAGCAGGGTTATCCATGTGTAGATTGAAATCTCCTAATATTATTGCTGGGGTGTCGAGGTTGAGGAGGGTTGTGGTTATTTCGATGATGGGTGAGACGTCAGATTCTAAGAGACCCGGGGGGGCATATATGAGAAGGATTTGGAGTTGGTGAGATGTGAAGAAGCCAATTTCAAGTTTAGTGTCGGAGTGTATCGGATGTTGTGAGAATTTGAGGTCTTTTTTAGTTGCAAGTAGGATTCCTCCTCCCCTCTTTTTCAGTCTAGGTAGGGAGAAGATATCGTAGGTTAGCGTCGGTAGTTGGTTTAAAATTGCAGTATCTGAGGGTTTCAGCCATGTTTCAGTTATTGCGCAAATATCTGGTTTGGCGTCAGTGAGGTAGTCGTTGAGGATTAGTGATTTTTTGGTTATAGATTGTGCATTGAAAAGCGATAGTGTGAATAGTGAGAGGCCTAGTAGTTGGGTTATCGGAGTTATTAGGATAGGTGTGAGAGTTTTTAGGTTGCGATGGTTTGCTTGTCTGGTTTGATTTGTTTTCTGTGAGAAATAGTGATGTATGATGGGGATTGAGAATGTTGGATGCATTTTAGAGTCCTGGAGTGGATGCTGGGTGGATGCTGGAGTCCTGGGGGTTGTTGGTGTGTGGAGTCGTAAGTGTTGTTTGATTGTCTTTGTCTAGCGTTGATGAATGGCTGCTGGGGTCCTGGAGAGTTGTCCGTGAGTGTCACAGGTGTAGCTGTTGCCTCTGTGTGTGTCTTTCTGGATTGAAGTCCTGGAGTGGATGCTGGGTGGATGCTGGAGTCCTGGAGTGGATGCTGGGTGGATGCTGGAGTCCTGGGGGTTGTTGGTGTGTGGAGTCGTAAGTGTTGTTTGATTGTCTTTGTCTAGCGTTGGTGAATGGCTGCTGGGGTCCTGGAGAGTTGTCCGTGAGTGTCACAGGTGTAGCTGTTGCCTCTGTGTGTGTCTTTCTGGATTGAAGTTTAAGAGTGAGAGCGTTCAAGCGTTAGATGGCTGGCCTGGAGTGTGTAGTCTGCCCTGGTTCTGGTACGCTTGGAGGTCTTGGTGGATTTTAGCAGGAGTTCAGCCGGTTTCCGTTTTGGTGGTCGAAGGCTCCGGGGCTCTCAGGGGCTGCACGAAGGGGCGCACAAAGGGGCGGGCCCCTTTGTGCGCGCGGCGCCTAGGATGTCCGGGATTAAAAACCTCGCTTGCTTCTCCGTGATTGGTTGAGGAGAATAGTAGGAGGAGGTCCTGTCTTGTGGCTTCCTGCGGCGGTGGGCGGAGAGCGGAGAGTCAGCCGGATCGCCGCGATTTCAAGAAGAAGAAGCAGGAGGAGGTAAGATTGGAACTTCCCCGTGGCCGGAGCGGGGGCCCACGGAGGTAGGGCGAGAGTTAATGGCCTTACCCCAATGGGCTCAAGCGCCGGCTGCGCGGGCCTCTCTCCCAGCGCCTATCCGTTCCGGGGACCTGCTTTCAGTCGTGTGGTCTGCGGCAAAGAGGGCGTCTGCGGTCGTGCCGGGTTTTTAAATTTGGCGCGGTCACGTTCTTCTGACGTCCCTCGCGCGACTGGGGCTGCGTCGTTCTTTGGTTCGGGGGAGGAGGGCCTGTCTTGTGGCTTCCTGCGGCGGTGGGCGGAGAGCGGAGAGTCGGGCGGATCGCCGCGATTTCAAGAAGAAGAAGCAGGAGGAGGTAAGATTGGAACTTCCCCGTGGCCGGAGCGGGGGCCCACTGAGGTAGGGCGAGAGTTAATGGCCTTACCCCGATGGGCTCAAGCGCCGGCTGCGCGGGCCTCTCTCCCAGTGCCTATCCGTTCCGGGGACCTGCTTTCAGTCGTGCGGTCTGCGGCAAAGAGGGCGTCTGCGGTCGTGCCGGGTTTTTAAATTTGGCGCGGTCGCGTTCTTCTGACGTCCCTCGCGCGACTGGGGCTGCGTCGTTCTTTGGTTCGGGGGAGGAGGGCCTGTCTTGTGGCTTCCTGCGGCGGTGGGCGGAGAGCGGAGATAAGTTATCCATCAAACTTTGATAGTAGGAGTTAGTTAGTAAAAAAAAGTTTATTGGCTAACTCTAACTATGCCAGGTAACAGATCTGAAATTATCCAGGAGCTAAAGAATAGAGCTGGTTAAATGATGATTAGCTTTAAAATATGTGGAGCGTGGGATCTGACTCCCAGGTCCAAAGTCAATGAAAAGAAGTGCCCTGCAGGACTGGCTCCACCCCATTCCCTAAACCCCTCCAAGTATTTACAAAAATGAATGCAGGATGTATTGGCACCAGGCTCCTAATTCTTCTATCCCTTCTCAGTAAGGCAAACTCCTTTCCTCACCTTCCCCTCCCCCCAACCTCCATCAAAAGTCTAAACTCCCCACTCTGTCAGTACTTTGGTGAACCACATTCTACCCTAGGATTACGGGTACAAAGTGATCCTGATTATGTCCAATGCTGCTCTGACAGCAAAGCTTCACATGCTTCAAAAGGGAATATTTATTCATGTGTTTACTGCTCTGCGACGTGGAGAGAGAGCCCAGCACCATCCCATCATATATTCATGGTTTTTATAAATACTTGGAAGGGTTTGGGATTAGCACTCAGTCCGGCAGGACACTGATCTATAATGATTTGAGGCCTGGGAATGTGGCTCCCAGGGCCTTGCTACAAGTTTTTTTTAATGGTAATTGCCACATAACTGGCCTCATTCTCATGAATATAACCAGAAAAGGATAACATTTTTCAGCTACTTTTAGCCAGATAATTTTAAACCTAACTGGCAATATTCAAAAGATTAACATTATCCAGCTATATATATGCGGCGGCGCGGGCCTGTCCCTTGCCGCGCGCAATAATCATTACAATGTTTTACTTCTCGTTAAACTGTTTATCTTTCCTCTAACTCTAATCCCAGTTAGAACGACCCCGTTTTATTGTAACTTTTTTCTTCCATGCACTTGTTTTACCTTTTAATGTATACTCTTATGTTATTAGTTATTTACGTTATAATGTATTTCTCACCCCTTGTTTTATGTAAACCGACATGATACGAACTCCGTGAATGCCGGTATAGAAAAAATACAAATAAATAAATAATAAATAAAATAACTAAAGGAAAGGCATGCGGCGGTGAGAGTCGCGAGGGGGGGTGGTGGAGGGGAGGAGAGGGAGTCAGAGCAAGGAGCAGGGCCAATAGCGCGACGCCAGCGATTTGAATCGCGGCGGTGCTATTGGTGGGTTTGGCAGGCAACAGCTGACGCTGGCCGTGCTTGCCTGCCAGATGGACCAGAGCGTGAAGGGTGAGGGCTGCACAGCGGTTTTGCTTAGTGAGGTTTCCATTTCATTAGTTAGAGGAAAGGAAAGATAATAATAAATAAATAAATAAATAAATAAATAAATAAATAAATACAAATAAATCAGCTTTATAGAATCAGCAGGGCTGTACCCATAGCGCAGTTGCATTGAGAAGTCTGCACATACCCCCTTCCGGAAGACGCAGTGCCTGGGATGAACAGAAAGGGAAAAGAGATGATGCCCCAGCCTGGAGGTGCCGGCCAACAGCGTGCGGGAAGCAGAAAAGCGGTTCTGGGGAGGCGTCCGGATGCCTTAAAAGAAAAGCAGCAGGCAAGTGTGCCAGTTCCCTCCCCCCCAATTCCCCCCCTTCTCCGCATCGGGTGAGAGTGATCCAGAGGATGCCCCCTCCCCCTCCTCCCAGATGCCCAGCTCAGAGGACCTTGACATTCCAGAGATTTCATTGAATATTTCTGGTGACATGCTTACCTTCCCAACCCACGGGTCGGCCCCTGCACTGCCTGTTGAAATGGATTTATTTATTTTTATTTATTTTAAAACTCTTCTATACCATCATTAAGTTAATTCACCATCACAACGGTTTACAGAAAGGCACAATAAGAAAAAACAAACAAACTATAATTGGTATAGATTACAAATTATTCATGTTCCAACATAGTACGGTAACATATTTTAATAAGAAAAGTCTATGTGTTAATTAAGGCTTATATATCGGTTGAAAAACTGTCAAGCGGTTCAAATCTAGCGTTAATATGCAATTGGAGATATTAGAGGAAAAAACTGATTACTTGGTGTGTCATTATCTTTCAACTGTTTTCCTCCTTCTCTGTCTTTATAAAAAGCTTGTTTAAAAAGCCAGGTTTTCAGACTAGTTTTAAATAGTTTCAAATTTCTCTGCAGCCTTATTTCGAGTGGCATGGAGTTCCATAGAACAGGTCCAGCCAGCGACAGTGCTCTTTCCCTTACCTGAGTAAAGCGTGCTGATTTAACAGAAGGAATAGTTAGTAGAGCTTTTTTGGCAGATCTAAGGTTTCTGTGTGGTACAAGTACGCGCAGTGCTGTGTTAAGCCAGTCGGCCTTTTCATCATGGATTAGTTTATGAATTATACACAATGCTTTACATTGTATTCTTTGTTCAATTGGAAGCCAGTGTAGTTCAGAAAGTGTACCTGTGATGTGGTCTCTTTTCTTTTTGCCTGTCAAAATTCTAGCAGCGGAATTTTGCAATTTTGGAGTGATCTAATAGTAACTTGAGGTAGCCCTAATAGCAGAGAGTTACAGTGGTCTGTGCTCGCGAATATCATTGCCTGTAGGACTGTGTGAAAATTAGTCAGTGTTAGCAGGGGTTTCAGTCTTCTAAGGACTATTAGTTTGGCGTAACCTTCTTTTAATTTCTGTGAAATGTGTTGTTTCATGTTAAGCTCAGGGTCAATTATTACCCCTAGATTCCGTACTTTTATTGCTAACTCTACGGTTTGATTATTTTTGATTGCGATTGTAGGTTGTGTAGGGTGTATAATTTTTCGTTTTAGGTGTAAGAATTCAGTTTTATCAATGTTTATTACCAGTTCCATTTTGTTTAGGAGTTATTTGATTATTTCAAGATACATATTAGTCAGTTTCATTGTTTCTTCGATTGTGTTTACGATGGGTAACAGTAGTTATATGTCATCCGCGTATATGTAGTGTATTATTCCAATTCTAGCGAGTAGGTGACATACTGGGAGGAGATAAATATTAAAGAGTGTTGCGGATAGGGCTGAACCTTATGGGACTCCTGGTTGTAGTTTAACTTTGTCTGATAGTGTGTTTTTGATTTGTACTTGGAAAAATCTGTTGCTTAAGTATGATTCAAACCAGTTTATTGTTTTGTTATTGAGTCCTATTTCTTTTAGTCTATTGATTAGTATTTTGTGATTTACAGTGTCAAATGCTGCCGAGAGATCCAATAGAATCAGAATGTAATGTGTTCCTATATCAAAGCCTCTTAAGATATTGTCTGATAAAGCTAGTAATAATGTACTGTAGTGTTTGTGGAAACCATGTTGTGCAGGATATAATATGTTATTACTTTCTAAGTGGTTTGATAGTTGTTTTTGAACTGTTTTTTCAATTAGTTTGGCTATTAGGGATATGTTGGAGACTTGTCTATAGTTGCTCAGCTTTAGGGGGTCAAGGTTCTTTTTCTTAATGATTGGCTTTATAATGGCTCCTTTCAGGATAGATGCAATGTGCCAGGGTCTATGGAGGGCAGCAATTTAAGGAGGAAGTTGGCCGCAGAGACACAAGGAAGCGGCAGTACCGGAAGTTCTTTATCATGGTGCAGAATTGGGTGAGTTGGAACAAACATGTGTGAGGATGAGAAAGGACAAAGGGAAGAGAAAGCAGAGGGCCAAACAATCCAGTACAGAGACACAGTAGTTCTACCTCGTCTTCTAGCGAGTCAGACTCGGAAGGGAGGCCAGGTCACAGTGCAGGCCCCAGGCAGGATTATGGGTCATCCAGTGCTAGCATCCTCAACAGAATTGTGGGAGGAAGTGCCTAGAAGATGCGTAGGTGGATTAAGAAGCTTAAATACTCAATATTTTTAAATTTTTAGAGGGCAGAAGGTGGGGAGGAGGGTCAAGAAGAAAAGCAAAAAAGGGATAAGGAGAGAAAGACAGGACCTAAGGTTGCCAAAAATATTTTGAATTGGGTTAGAGGGTTTTTACATTTGGCCAGCGTAGTAGGTCACTTTGAACCTCATCAGTATGGGTCGTTGTTGGCTTATGCTGACATTATTTTGGGTAATACATACACAGAGGGCTAATGTTCTCTATATTCAATAATTTTCACCACACTGCTAGAGAACACTAAATATCATATCACATAACACTTAAATTCAAACATACAAAAATGTTTATTTTAACAATATGACATAACACATGTCTAGACAATTAAATACTAACTAACCATACATACAATCCCACCATTCACTTATTAAAACCAGACCCAGTGCATAATATAGAATGGACCTAACTCAATTACCCAACACTTATCATATATGATAATTCAATTATACATCCATAAAGCAATATAGATATTATTGACAACTAAATGATAATTGTAACAAGTGCTGAATTAAAACATCTCATATTTTTAACAGACTCCAATAATAATCACAGTTATGTTAGATAAAGTGTATTATAAATGCATTCAATTCAGATTTCTTCTACAATTTCTTCCACAATGTAGACACAAACCACTTCACCGGTCCATTAAAGAAGTTTTTTATGTTGTGCACTGTCTTAGCACCATCCACTCGGCTATTCCCCGTGTATTCAACTATCTCCGACAAAGATCTTTGTTTCACCCGCTACGTGGGCTTCCTCAGGGACATATCCTTGCCGATTTTTCACTCTCCACAAACAAAACTAAAATAATTAAAAACATCTTAAATATTTTTACTAAACCAAACCACCCTTATAATCCATGCCAATCAAGCGATAATGAATCCCTTACCGTTCCACCGCCAACAAATACGAACCGCCGTGAGCACTTAAATTCATAACATTTTAAACACAAATTTCTGAAGTTCTAAAGATGTTCAAATCTTCCCCAAATTATTTATTACGGGTTTTTATACATCCAATGACACAAACTGCAACCAAGGAAAATTATTAAAAGACTTTTTAAGTAAGAGAAAACAACACACATACCTGAACAGATGCCACTAAGCCACATACCTTCGCGAAACTGGAAATGACGAATTCACCGGCCAACTCCTAGAATCTCAGAGCACCCACGCTACTTTTTATAGCAAACAAATGACAAGGATGAAATCAATCAACCTATAATCGCTGCAAAAAAAGCGACTATTATGCAAATGGAAACAACCGTGCACCTTTGATCAAACCAAACCTATCATACCTTATAAAGAGAAGTACTTCACTAAACCTGCCATGACACAACCAACGTACTAAAAGGAATACCAAATCCCACAACTCAGAACATTAACCAATAAACGGGCCGATACAGTAAAGTCGATACAGTAAAGTAAGGACGAACGCCCGCTCTCCTATTAGGTGACGCGGTAGATCCGGGTAAAAGGAGGCGCTAGGGACACTAGCGCGTCCCTAGCGCCTCCTTTTTGACAGGAGCGGCAGCTGTCAGCGGGTTTGACAGCCGATGCTCAATTTTGCTGGCGTCGGTTCTCGAGCCCGCTGACAGCCACGGGCTCGGAAACCGGACGCCGGCAAAATTGAGCGTCCAGTTTTCGGCCCGACAGCCGCGGGCCGAATTCAAATTTTATTTATTTTTTTTTAACTTTTTTAACTTTTCGGGACCTCTGACTTAATATCGCTATGATATTAAGTCGGAGGGTGCACAGAAAAGCAGTTTTTACTGCTTTTCTGTGCACTTTCCCAGCGCTGGAAGAAATTAACGCCGACCCAAAGGTCGGCGCTAATTTCTGAAAGTAAAATGTGCAGCTTGGCTGCACATTTTACTTTCTGTATCCCGCGCGCATACCTAATAGGGCCATCAACATGCATTTGCATGTTGTGCATTTGCATGTTGAGGGCACTATTAGATGCCGCGAGTTGGACGCGCATTTTCCTCCCCTTACTGAATAAGGGGTAAGGGAAAATGCGCGTCCAAGAGCAGGCTAACAGTGCCTGGGTGTAATGTATTATTTTAAGTTATGGCAAAGGGGTGCTATGCCGGGATGGTGACTCTGACTTTTAGTAGGGAAGGAGTACAGACCTGTCCCAATCCCCTAGCTTTATGAGGGCCTTCCTATATAACAGGTCTATCCAGTAACGAGCGGTAGGAAGAGCTGCGTTAGTGCCCGGCGCACCTGCGGTTGCCGCACGCACAGTGCAGCTCACCTACCGCTCGATCCTGTATGTAAATAGCTTGCAAATGCAAGCTGTGTCTAAGAAGCATCCGTGAAGCGTTAGGCCCGCGCAACCCATTTTACTGGATAGAGCGCCTATACAGTATCCTGGGTGCGCGGGCCTAACGCTTCACGGCCACGCTGGTATCTGTCATTTCAAATGTCATTTGAAATGACAGATACCAGGAAGTCGGGATTGCCAGGAGAGGTCGCTTTACACTGCCAGTACCTTCTTCCCTCCTCCCGAAGCAGGGCGCGAAAAGCAGCCTTGCTCCGGGAGGAGGGAAGAAGGGACGGGCAGTGTAAAGCGGCGAAGCGACTTACTTTTTGCACCCCTCTCCGGACATCGGACGACCTCTCCTGCCTCCAGCTGCTCGCGAAGATGGACGCCTGCATGGCCGCTGAAGACGTGACGTCACGACGTTTGGCATCACGGCATGTGTATCTACGCGTGTATCTTGTAAAATCCAGCGTACTTTTGTTCGCGCCTGGTGCGCGAACAAAAGTACGCGCGCGCGTATGTTTTTAAGATCTACCCCTATGTGCGTAACCCCAAAAACCCGCTCCTGCATGTGCCGAGCCTATTTTGCATAGGCCCAGCGACGTGCACAAGCCCCGGGACGCGCATATGTCCCAGGCTTGAAAAAAGGGGCGGGGAGTGGGTGGGAAGGGGTGGTCTGAGGGTGGGGCGGGGGCGGGACCGAGGCCTCTGGCACAGCAGCCGTGCCGGGGGATCGTGCGCTGGCACTTGGCCGGCATGCACAACCTACGCCTGCCCAGAGGCAGGCGTAACTTATATAACAAAGGTAAAGGGGGGTTTAGATAGGGCTGGGGGGGTGGGTTAGGTAGGGGAAGGGAGGGAAAGGTGGGGGGGAAGGAATGGGGAAAGCCATAGGGACTCCCCTAGGGCTTGGCGTGCACAAGTGTACACTCTCTCGTGCGCTGATCCTGGATTTTATAACATGAGCGTGGCTGTGCGTGCATGTAGCTTTTAATATCTGCCCCATAGTATTTAAATGGGTTTCTTTTGGTAACACACACACACACATATATATATATATATGTAAATAAATATATATATATTTTCTTTTTCTCCCCCATATTATGTGATATTTATTTATTTATTTATTTATTTATAACTTTTATATACCGGCATTCGTAAAAAACATCATGTCGGTTTACAGATAACTGAGAAAGGAAATTACAATGATAGTTGGAGGAAGGATAGATAGTTTAAAGGTAAGTTAACTTTACTGTAGAGCCAACGTGCGTCACAGTTAAAAAATGAGATTACATATAATAAACCATATTATACAAAATTTGACAATATTAGACAGAATTAGACAGAATTAATTAATGATATGTATGCAATAATGTTTTCCTGAATTGAAATTTGTTAACATTTGTTTTGTGATACATATTTCCTATGTTTTCATGATGTAATCATTGAGGAAAATAATAACTAAGTATAAATAATAATAAAAAAAAAAAGTAAAAATCCATGCCCACTCTTCACATCTATCATGCATGTGGAAATATGATCGTTCATCCCTATGTGGTATTGTTATGTGAGGAACCTTTTGAAAGTGGTTTCCAAAGGATAGATTTGGATTGAGGGGCAAAAAATACCAAAAGGTAGAAATTGAGGGCAAAGAAGGTGGGGGAAATTCAAAAGAGAAAAAGAATAATTAAGGAAAGGAATATAAAGAAAGAATGAAAAGTCTGTGGAAAATGGAAAGAGAAGTGAAAAATTACTACAAACCCTCAGTATCTCCTAATGTTTGAATATTTTCGTAAAACTGAACTCTATAGAGATTTCTTATTCATACCTGAGGGTATCTGTACATCCCTGTGATGCTTGCAGATGAACAGGTTGGAGAAGACATCAGGTGTCCTATCACAGCTACTAATCTGCCCTTCTGATAACAGCGATAATTAGGAACTGGATACAGAAGACTAGATAATACTCGCAAAATGTTAAGCACTGAAATGTCATCACTGTAGCAAGAATCATACACCAGGAATCCCAGAGTAATGTTGGGTAAGAGGTCTGTTCTGTTGTTGATCTCCTCAATGGCAAAAGCAAAGGCCAAAAGATGCCGTAAGTAATGCAAATGCTGTCTGAAGGAATAATGTTATTATTTGATGAAAAGAAAGAATAAAACCTCTTTTTTAAAATTATCTCTTGCAATTTACTTCCACATTTATTCCTATAATAATGGCACATATAGCATGCTCTATTCAGCTGTATTACTATTCATTTTATTGCAAGTTTACCATTTCTTTAGAAGGCATATTATAAAAAGCAGATTTGTAATTCTGTTGATTTTCTGTATAACAAGAATGTAATGTGTAGTTCTGTTCTGTCATTCTTACAAAAACATTTTGATGTTGGGCATGAGCCCAGTCTCTCAAATGTACTGCTAATGCTCTCCTTAATACAAGCATTGTTTCAAAGAGAGGCTTGGTCTGGAGTTCATAGGATGTAATATATATCGCGGCAACATGTCAAGTTGTGGCTGAAAGTTAATTTTACTTAGGTTAGTGATGACCAATACAATGGGGACCATTTATCTTAATGCAGTTTCTTGATCTTTAATTGCGTCCCAAAATGCTTGAGGATCTTTTCTTTCTCCATGACTGCCTTATAGAATTTGCTTATGTGTCTACATGGGCAAAAATGTCCCTGCAAGTTTTTTTCCCTCCTTTATTCCACCTGCTGAAAAGGAGTTGCAAAGTACACATGAACATTTGAAAATGACTTTCTGCATGAGTACTTTACCCTCCCCATCCCCTGACTTCATCATCCTCTCATCAATGCCCTTTTTTCATTATAAGTGTGATGTGAACATCACACTTACCTTTAAACTGTCTGAAGAAGGAACTTTTTTTATAGATCAATTTACAAAGATAAATATCTTTGAATGCACTCATTCATAAATTGAATTATGCACAATTAAGTCACCACTAAGCAGTTAAAAATGAATCCCTATATGTCATACTTATTAACCATGGGTACAATTAATCCAAATCATTTTTTTGCCTTTGAAAAATGATCGATAGAAAAAAATTATATCAAATATAGTTGTCATAACAGGTTATATTTGGATAATTTTCAGCCTAAGGAATGTTTTCAGGAAATTCACAAATAAACTTTGAAAGCGCACACTGGGGGAGCAGGGAGATTCATATTAGACACATAATTATGCCCTGATATGTGTGCCTGAGTTTGAAACCAACATGGAGACTATGGCTCACCCAGAATCCTTTGCTGCCTTGGCCTGCTCATGGGAACCTTAAATGCCCTATTGACCCTGATTTGGAGAAACTACATGAGACATCTGGACAGCAGCAGGAGATGTCAAAAGCTTATGATGGAAGATCATGGGGTCACAGAAAAGGAGAAGGAAAAGGTTAGAATCTCACAGGCTAATGTTTCCACTAATTGGTACCAGTGAAACCAGAGTCTTGGAAACCTCCCTGAGGATGAAAACCTGATAGGACACAGGACTAACAGAAGATTGATATGCACATCAGGCAAGTATGCCTCAATTTGGGAGGTGAAATGGGTAACAGTACATGATACTCCCATAAGAGTCAAAAGACTGTCTGTGTTACCTATAGAAAGAAGACTTTAATAATGTATGGAGAGAGACACAGAGTAGTACTTCTCTACAGAGAGAACTGCGACTCTGTTCCTCCCAAAGGTAACTGCATTGCTTATTGATATGCAATAATAAACTTAAATTTGTTTCTACTAAATTTGGTATGTACCTTTGTGTTCATGGGGCAGTGCCTTTAAGCTGATTTAGCGCTCAACAGTTTGGCAACCCAGATGGGACTCAGCAGCGGCTGAGACCATCGTGCATTGTGCAGTCTTGCATCTGAGCCTGGTGGACAGCTTCAGATTCAACACTGGTTCTTGGACATCAATTGGCTCTCGTCCGAAGGAATTTACCCAGATAAAGATTTCTGGATGTTAATTCAGATGTGATACCCGGAGACGGACCGACAGATAGAGAGAAAGATTGAAGATTTTTGGCTGTCTATTGAAAAGTAATACCTGGAGACAGACAAAAGAGAGAGACTGCTCACCCCGCTGCGGTGAGCGAAGGACAGATCTGTATGTAAGTATAATTTTGTTGTTAGCAAGTAAGAGATTTTTCTTTGGACAATTGTAGATAAAAGTGCACTATTTATTTTGATTTTGCTGTGGGGATGTTTAGATTCTTTCTAGTATACTTAATGAAAGCTTATTAGGTGTGATTATGGTTCATTTGCCTGCATAGTTGTTAATAAAGTTTAAGACAGCAACAGTTAGTCCTTTGTTTTAAGTCTGGTGGATTCTTATGGGCAACAGTGGTAGTGACTCCCACAGAGAATATATTTTTACTAGCCGTTAAGCCCGTAACAACGGGCTACATTTAAAAAACTTTTTCAGTCCATTTCCTTCCCCCTCATTCTCCCTCCCACCTCCCCCCTCATTCTCCCTCCCCCTCCTCTCCCTTCCACCTCCACCTTCCCCTCATTCTCCCTTCCACCTTCCCCTCCCTCTCATTCTCCCTCCCCCTCATTCTCCCTCCCCTCATTCTCCCTCCCCCCTCATTCTCCCTTCCCCCTCCCCTCCCCCTCATTCTCCCTTCCCCTCATTCTCCCTTCCACCTCCCCTCCCATTCTCCCTTCCACCTCCCCCCTCATTCTCCCTCCCCCTCCTCTCCCTTCCACCTCCCCCTCATTCTCCCTCCCCCTCCTCTCCCTTCCACCTCCCCCTCATTCTCCCTTCCACCTCCCCCTCATTCTCCCTTCCACTCCTCTATTCTCCCTCCCACCTCTCCCTTCCCCCTCCCCTCCCCTCCTCTATTCTCCCTCCCACCTCTATTCTCCCTCCCACTCCTTCTCGCCTCACTCTCTCCTCCCTCCCTCAGTCACTCCCCTCCTCATTCACAATCCCTTCGGATGGCGCGCGCGCGCCGCCGCTGCTACAGGTCCTGGTTGTCACCGCCGCTGCCGCTACGGGTCCTGGTCCTCGCCGCTGCCGCCGCTACGGGTCCTGGTCCTCACCGCCGCCGCTGCCGCTACGGCCCCTCGCTGCCGCTGCCGCTACGGGTCCTCCCAGCGCCATTTTTGTAAATAGGCAAACCTGGCCGACGTGCTCGCCCACGCATGCGCCGTAGAGCTGCTCTCTACTGCGCATTTGCGACATGTTGGTCAGGGCTCCCTTATCTAGTAGATTATGCAGCTCGTATGGTTCACCAGAGCTGGCAGTAGAGAGTGGATGAGATAGCAACAATCTGTGATCCTCGGCGGAGGAGACCTGTCCCACAATGGTGGTATAAGGCCATGTTGCAGATATCCAGTGAGGCACTGTAGGAGAGACAGACTGGCAGATGTTATTACACACTCCCTTGTAGCTGAGCAGATAGAGTTCTCAATAAGCAGTAGAGAGAGGATAGGTAGCTACAGCCTGTAATCCTCGTGTTATGATATCGAGGTGTTTGGTGGATTCTCAGGGGCAACAGTAATGTTATCTCCTATGGGGAGGAGCCCTGTAGGGAGACTGATGCACCGGCTAGACTCAATAGCACAGACACAGAGAGAGTTATTTTATTGTACAGCTAGGATGACCACCAGAGGTGGCAGTAGAGAGCAGGTTAGCTGGTAGCAGACTGTAATCCTTGGCGAGGGAGACCTGTCCCACAATGGTCGTATAAGGCCCCAATGCAGATGTCCAATAAGGCACTGTAGGAAAGACAGACTAGCAGATGTTAAACACACTCCCATAGCTGAGTAGAGAGAATCCCAATGAGCAGTAGAGAGGATAGGTGTTATCAGTCCATGGTCCTCAGCAGAGGAGACCCATTCCACAATGGTGATGTAGGGCCTGATGCAGAGAGGTAGCGAGGAACTGATGAGAGACAGACTGGTAGAAGTTTTACTCACTCTCTATAGCTGACAGATGGATTTCCAGTAGGTTGAAGAATGGAGCAGGCACCAGGAAAGACACACAGGCCCTCGAGGAGCAAGTACCTGTAAGAGGATAGGCACCTGTAAATAAGCAGAGGGCCCCCGAGGAGCAGGTACCCAAGTTAGAGAACTCCGAAGGGTGAAGATAGCTTTCAATAGATAGAAAAGGCAGAGTAGCTTTAGACCGGGGCATACCGATCCTTGCTAACTCGGCAAGAGTCAGCAAATGGGCAACCTTAAATACGTGAAAGCAGTGACGTCACTCGAGGAGGACTCCCCCGAGGTTCGCAGCAACACTGCTACAAAGGTAGGGACACGCACGCACGCGTGCCCTAGGAGACCTCGGGTCAAGATGGCCGAATGCAGCACCAGAATTGCTCCAGGGAAGCTGGAGAGTGCGGCAAGGAGACACCACGGATGCCATTGTCCTGAGGCTGGTGGAGAAAGCTGAGAGAAAGGTGAAGTATGTCGGCGAAGTCGTCTGAGCCTGATGGACGCAACACCATGGCAGAGGAGACCCGTTCCACAATGATGGTGTTTGGCTTGATGCAGATAAACAACGAGGAGCTGTAGATGAACAGACTGGGAGAAGTAGTACTCACTCTCTGTAGCTGATAGGTAGTGTTCCAGCAGGTAGAAGAATTGGCAGCAGGCACCAGGATAGACACACAGGCCCTCGAGGAGCGAGTACCTGGATTCAGGGTAGGCACCTGGAAATAAGCAAAGGGTCCCCGAGGAGCAGTACCCAAGTTAGTAGAACCCCGGAGGGTGGAGGTAGCTTCCAGCAGCAGCAGAAGTGGCAGAGCAGCTTCAGACCGGAATGAATCCAATCCATTGAACTCGGTGAGAGTCAGCAAATGGGCAACCTTTTGTAGTCGGAAGCAGTGACGTCACTCGATGGGGACACCCCCGAGGTTTGCACCAACACTGCTACAAGATTTGAGGCATCCCTGCACGCGCACCCCAGGAGGCCCCAGGTCAATATGGTGGGATGCTGTGCCAAAGACGCTCGGGGGACGCCGGAGGGGGCGGCAAGGAGACGCTACGGACGCCATTCTCCCGAGGCTGGTGGAGAAGGCAGAAATAGAGGTGAGGCATGTTGGGCGAAGCCGTCTGAGACTGACGGACACAACAGTACCCTCCTTCAAAGGACCTCCTTCAGACCCCCCACCTGGTCTTGGTTTCCAAGGATGTGAACAAAGATACTGGTTCAGCATCTCTTTGTCTAGAATGTTAGACATAGGTTCCTACGAGTTATTTTCTGGTCCATAGCCCTCCCAAGACAGGAGGTATTCCCATACTCTGCCTCTCTTCCTTATATCAAGTATAGCATCTACTTTGTACTCAATGATTTCTTCTGTATCAACAGGAGGGGGATCTGGTGTCTTGGTGCTGAATTTGTTGAGAATGAGCGGTTTCAGTAATGAGATGTGAAACGTGTTATGGATCTTCATTTCTGGAGGAAGTTTGAGACTGTAGGAGAGATTGCCCAGATGTCGGAGGATGGGGAATCGTCCGACATAGTGTGGATGAAGCGAGCGGATGGCAACTTCAATCTAAGGTGCTTCATAGACAACCAGACCTTATCACCAGGCTTAAGTTCAGGAGCCTTGCCGTGATGAATGTCATAGTCTCGTTTTGCTCAAATTCCAGCTTTGATGAACATCTCCTTTGTCTTCTTCCAAAGTTGTTGAATCTCATTGGCAGTGGCTTGAGCTTCCAGGGATGACACAGAAAGTGGAAGTGGCAAAGGTGGTGAAGGTAGTCGTCCATATACCATTTTGAATGGTGTTGATCCAGTAGATGTTGCTGGATGAGAGTTGATGGAAAACTCGGCCCACGGTAGAAGTTCAGCCCAGTCATTCTGGCGTGAAGAGGTGTAGGCTCTGAGGAACTGTTTGAGGGTATGGTTCATCCTCTCAGTTTGGTTGTTGTATTGTGGGTGGTAAGATGAAGTGAAGTCGAGAGTGATATCAAATTTCTTGCAAAGAGCCTTCCAGAATTTGGCTGTGAATTGTATGCCTCTGTCTGAGACAATGTGCTTCGGTATTCCGTGCAGGCGGAATATGTGGCTGATGAAAAGCTTTGCAAGTTCACTGGCAGATGGTAAGCCAGGAAGCACCACAAAGTGAGCCATCTTTGAGAATCTGTCCACCATTACCCAGATAGTGTTGCCCCCGGAGAGGGGTAAGTCCACCACGAAGTCCATGGCGATGTGACTCCAGGGCTCATCCGGTAAGGATAAAGGTTGTAGCTGACCCCAAAGATGTCCGGGCGGAGGTTTTTGTCTAGCCCAGTTGGTACAGGCTGCTATATAAGTGAAGGCATCTTCTCTCATAGACGGCCACCAGTAGAAATTTTGCAGCTTTGCCAGGGTTCTCCATTGACCGGGATGTGGTAATTTTTTGCAAGCATGGACGGCACTCAGTGCAAACATGAGCATGAGCCCTTGGGCCACAGCACAACCCCAGGGCAGGGCTCCAAAGTATGTGCCATGGGTAGGCAAGCACATCTGGGCATGGGCTGGCCAAAAGCTTGAAAACTCGGAACACTTAAGCATCCACTGAAGCTGCACGCACAGGAGTGAGACCCAGCAATGCAATGTTGGTCTCTGGGGTTGCCTTCCAGCCACTCGATAGCCCTTTTGAACCTCCCACTTGGGAACGGCTTGTGCGTTGGAATAGACAAAGGCTGGGAACTCAAGACACAATATGACAAAGGCCTGGAAATGACTCTGAAGATGTAGACAAAACAAGGTCTGAAGTTTTTGTAGACTCTTGAGAAGATGAAGCTCTGGGAGAGCCCTGAACCACAGCACATCTTATACAGCCCAATGGCTGCCATGGGCCATGCTGATGGCAGTGTAGAATGTGAACTTGGAACCAGCTGACAACAAGGGATCCAGACATGAAAACTGAAGATAAGGTCTCCTCTGACTGGAACAATCTTTATGAGGACCAGGACCAGGAACTCTGGAGCTAGCAACACAGGAACTTGGAACAAGACTAAGGAACTCAAACTCTAAAACCGAGGATGAGGATACTGAAGACTTGAACCAGCTGAGGACTCAGACTGCAAACTAAAGAACTCAGAAGACAAGCACATGAATACCAGACTTGTACCTCAGGTGACAAAGACAGAAACAGCAAACCAGGAACAAGAGCAATAGACCAGGAACACAGGGAATGAAGAACAGAAGACCTTGATGGTCAAGTGATCCATTGATAAGGCAATGAGTGACTGGCAGAGAAGCTCTTTTATAGTTCTACAGGCACAACATTATCAGGAAGGGCTGTGGGCCTTTTCCCACCACAGTCCCTTTAAATTGCAAAGAGAGGCAGGTGCGCACCTAGAGGTTGCTGTAACAATAAGACATTGGTGGCATCCAGGCTGTGGAGAATAGACAGTGTTGGCAGTGGCTCAGCCAAAGGAAGAAAGGTGGTAACAGAGTCTGGCCACAAAGAAGCAAGCTGGCAGAGGATTCAAAGCAACATGAGAGCAGCAGCATGCTCGGTGGCAGCTGCAGCTTCTCCAGGCATTGCCGGAAGGTGAGTGAGACCACTTGTGAGGACCACCGCAAGTGGGATTGCAACATAATTCAGTCAAGAAGGCAGAAGTTGTATCATCAGAAATTTAAGGGCTCCTGCAAGCCTACTTTGGAATTACCAGATGATGTGGGCAATATGCATATGCTGCCTACAGAAAAAGTAAATCATGCACGTCAACTAAAATAATCCATAAAAAGGATTCTACAGATATTGAATCAGCATATAATATATGCAGTGGAATTTCTCCACTCAGGGAAAATGGTAGTTAAAAAACAAAAGAAAATGTTATCAATGATCCAGAAAGGAATGGAGAGTAAAACATAAAATATCATATTGCCTTTGTATCAAGCAATGGTTCAACTACATCTTAAGTATTGTGCATAATTCTGGTCAATCTAACTCAAGAAAGACATAGCAGAACTAGAAAAGGTGCAGAGGAGAGCAACAAAAATTATAAAGAGGATGGAATATCTCTTGTATGAGAGGCTATGTAGGCTAGGGCTCTTCAGCTTGAAAAAGATACGGTTGAGAGGGGACATGACAGAAGTTTATAAAATTATGAGTGGTGTGGAATGCGAAATAAAAGAATTGCCATGCTTGATCAGAGCAAGGTCCATCGAGCCCAACATCCTATCTCCAACAATATTGGCTAATCCAGTTTGCAAATACCTGTCAGATCCTATAAAGTATATTTAATTCCTTCTTTCTCTCTTCAAGGGAAAGTAATAGATTTCTTTAGTTTTCTGGACTAATAATGTGTTATGGAGTTTTCCTCAAGGAACTAATACCTAAACCTCACCTCAAGCTACTAGGTGGGCCTCCTTCAGAGATATAAATACCTACCTAGTATGAGGGCATTATGGCTAGTCTCTTCCTCTCTCTCACCCCCCCCCCCCCCATGGCTGTAGGAGGGCCCTGGTAGCTAGGCTGGCTCTTCAGGAGCTTAAAAATGGGCCCCCTCCCAGTAGTTGTATGCAGGAAATACAACAATTCAGGCACTTATCACAAAGTGCGAAAAAGTTATCGCAATTTGCACTAATACCTATGCAAAGCGCAAAGATAGCACACTTTGCAATAAACTGCTATTACCATAAAACACACCCCTTTTCATACTGCATGCAATATTTAGTGCATTTTGATAAATCCAGGCCTAAGCTCCTTATTAGTGATATAACTATGTTGATACTCAGACACTATAAGGCATCAAATATATGAACTCTAGATAAAAGTTACTTAGAGGGCTTTGTTTTTAGATTCTCAAACATTATTGTCTTTTTTAACTATGTATCTGATTAAATTCTCAGACAGTATAAGCAATATTTTCATTACACCTTAAGATTGTTATTTAAGGTGTCTGTGTAAACATTATAGTATTATTATAAGATGTCTTATGAAAACAAAAGAAAGGTATAAACATGTTATGATTGCTAAGCTCAGGGCTGCACATCCAAACTGTATCAGCAGATTGCAGTCTAAGGCTACAGATTTAACCCATTGGTGATCATAACAATAATCTTTTATCATTCTATATCTTTCTTTTTAAAGGTTTAATCAATTCATTCATATATAATAAAAAGCATATATTTTTACTGATTACTTTGTCTGTTTCTGCTTAGTTACTCTGTCCTTTTAAATATTTATTGTTCTCACTGATACATTATCTCTTAGGAACAATGATGTGTTAAACTCATATAGCAAGGTGAGTTAAGGAGAGAGAATGTGAACTACAAGGAGACTCCTTATTAAAGATTTTCTCACTTTGCGCTACGTAACAGAGCTTCGAACCCGGAATAGAACTATTTTCAATAGATCACTTTTTTTGCAACCTAGGAATGTAAAAATCCTCAAAATGCAAACTGGACCAAAGTTAAGCAATGGTAAGGGTCAAAGAAAAATAATCAAAGATAGCCAAAGAGTCAGCTAATGATGAGAAAACCCTTGGATCAATATAAATTCCTTGAAAAGGCAAACCATACATTAGATTGGTTGCTTCAGGTAATTTAACTGCACTTCATGAATTACTTGTAACTACATGACAGACTTATAATAATGGCAGATGGCACATAAAAGGCAGCAGTGAGAGAAGGAAATATACAATTCAAGCCATATAGAGGTAGCAATTTTGAAAGTTTGTTAGTTGGAAATGTACTATCTATTCCTGAATTAGCTGACAATCTTAAAACAGTTTTTAAATTAACAGGTGCTGAATTTAAAAATTATTTTGACTGAGATAGTTTCAAAGTCAAAAGGCAAAGGACTTTTGCTCATTTAATCAAACAATTTTGGCATTTATTGGAAGAATGCCATGGCTGTACTAGTGAGTGATCATGCAATTATTGTAGAAGCAATAAAAAGAAGTGGCCTTGCAAATTGTATTTGAACTATTCCACTTCAAAATCTATGAGGAAAACCAGGAAAATCAAATATATTCAATTCAAGACAGGAGTTTCAGATTCATGTGAAAACTGCATTAAAAGTAGATAATCAAGAAAAACATTTAAGCCAATTTCCAAGGAATTAAGAAAAAGTCCATTGGAGCTAATACATGTGGATACTTGCCAGGGCACTCTGTTGGTGATAACTGGTATATATATATATTTGTAATCATAGATGATTGTAACTAGAAATTTAACATATTCTTTCTTAGACACAAAGACATTCTGAATATTATAATTGACTCTATATAATAAACAGAATATCAAACAGGCAAAAAGCTGAAATGAGTCTATACTGACAATGGAAGTGAGTTTATCACATTTAGGGGCAGATTTTAAAAGCCCTATGTGCGTAAATCCAGCTGGATTTATGTGCGCTAAGCCTATTTTGCATAGGCCCGGCGACGCACATATGTCCTGGGGCTTGAAAAAAAGGGCAGGGCGTGGGTGGTGCAGGGAGGGGGCATGGCCAGAGGCCTCCATAGGGACACTTGGCCGTTGCGCATAACCTACCCCAGAGGCAGGCACAACTTGTAAAAGAAAGGTTGGGGGGTTTAGGAAGGGCTGGAGGGCGGGTTAGGTAGGGGAAGGGAGGGGAAGGTGAAGGGCAGAAGGAAAGTTCCCTCCGAGGCCGCTCCGATTTTGGATTTCGGAGTGGCCTTGGAGGGAATGGGGAAAGCCATTGGGGCTCTCCTAGGGCTCAGCGCGCGCAAGGTGCACTTGTGTGCACCCCCTTGCGCACGCTGACCCCGGATTTTATAACATGCGCGACGCTGCGTGCGCATGTTATAAAATCAGGCGTACATTTGTGCGTGCCGGGTTTCACGCACAAATGTACACCCGCACATATGTCTTAAAATCCGGCCCTTAAGATTCAGAATTTCATGAAGTATGCTAATCAATTGCCATTATTTATATTTAAATCTCATCTTGCCATTGGTAGCTCAAGGCAACTTACTTTCAGATAGAGTAGATATTTTTCTGTCCACAGAAGGCTTACAACCTAAAAGGTGAATTTTCAAAAGTTATGTGTGTAAAGATTAGCAGATGCACATGCAAAATAGCATCTACACAAGTAGATGCTAATTTAGAAACCTCAACATACATGAGTAAATAAGGGTCTGTGAAAAAAATTGCACATGTAAAAGAGTAGAAAAAAGATAACATGAAAAGCATCTAATGTATTACCACTCACTCCAGCAATACTCATAAATGTGTTGTTTAGTTTTTTATATATCTTATCACTTTTTTTAATAACATTTTTATTTTCTATTAACAGCTTTCCAGCTTTTTCTCTATTAAATGCTTGTAAACTAAAATTAAATTAATATAGAAGCCGCAATAGCAAGCCAGACGAAGTACCAAATCTACCGATAAGGTCTTCCGGACTGTTCAATCATCTGCGGTTTCAAAGCGATGTGATATTTTTGCAGTCCAACACTTTTGTCAGCATATACTAAATACATATAAACTTCACCGCTAGTAGCTTGAGACTATAGGCTTGACAACGGCGTTTCACATGAAAATGCTTCTTCAGGAGCTGTATTTATATGGTATTATGTGACAAAGTTTTAAACATAATAAATGGCTTGCTGGGTTCCAGAGTAGCTTCTGAAAATCAATAATGTCAAAAAATTGTTTTAAACAAGTTTCTAATATCAAAAGGAGCACAATTAAACTTATCTTGGTGGCAGTAGTACCGTCAGTTTATCACGGACATCTCGTCTCTTCAAACTTCACTTCTGGAACAGAGACCATACTGAAATTTAAAACCATTTAAATACCATCTGAATCCCGGCGTCACTGCACATAGGCGTACGTGGTGACATCACAGGTGGAAAACCCGCCAAAAAATACTCAAAAATTATTGGTAAGAACTTCAAAAAGGGGAGAAGATCAATTTCCTTTCAATGCCTCTTTTTATTAACCACAATCCATCTACCATATTATAAAAATACTTGCAATTCTAATGAAGAGTTTAACGCAAATGGATGAATAATATTCAGAGTGTGTATCCAGCGCTGTTCAGCTTACAGTAATCTCATATTCAAATCCCCACCTCACCAATGGGGTGACAAATGTTCTAACACACACACTTTTAAATCATCAAATTTATGTTGACACTCAATACAGTGGGTTACCAAAGGAGCCGTCAGCCTCTGGTTATTAACATTGGAATGATCACTTTGCACTTATCCATATTAAATTTAATCTGCCATTTGGATGCCCAATTTTCCAGTCTCACAAGGTCCTCCTGCAATATATCTCAATCTGCTTGTGATTTAACTACTCTGAATAATTTTGTATCATCTGCAAATTTGATTACCTCACTTATTAATTTATCTATTTATTTATTTGACACTTTTATTTATTTATTTATTTATTTATTTTATTTAACGGTGATATATACCGACATTCATCAATGATATCACATCGGTTCACAGCGTAACATGAAACTAGTGCCTGTGGCGGCGCTTTACATCGAACAAGTTTAACATAATACAATTAGAACATATTGAAACATAATAACTAGAGAGTAAGGAAAGGTAGGGGAAATAAAGCATTAAACTAAAATTAAAATAACATGATTACAAGAGGGTAAAAAGAGAAAAAAGGGGAGGAAAAGTGACAGAAGAATGAAATTAGATTATTTAATAAATTAATGTAGGCAAAGATTGCAGGTATATACAAAATGTATAATTATAGGGAATAACATGAAATAACAATTGAGAAGGGAAGGGGTGAGGAGAGGGGGGGAGAAGAAGGGGTTGGAAGGGAGTAGGGTAACACAGAAGGGAGTGAGAGGAGGAATGGTGTATGCTTAGGGAGAAGCCAGTACGAGAGGGGACTCACCCTCATTTAGTGAAAATCCGGGTCAGGAGGGGACAGAGATGGGAGGGCATAGATGAGAGAAATGAGAATTTAAGTGTATGCTTTGGTGAAGAGCCAGGTCTTAAGCTTGCGCTTGAAAGTTTTTGGGCATTCTTCTTGGCGAAGTTCAACTGGCATTGTGTTCCAGAGAATAGGCCCTGCGATTGATAATGCACGGGCTCTCGTGGAGGTTAATTTGTAGAGTTTAGGTGAAGTGGTGGGCATGGTGGCGAGATGAATGTGTCTAGTGGGTTTATTGGCTTGGTGAAATCGGAGGGAGTCATTGAACCAATTCATTTCGGGGTTGTACAAGGCCTTATGAACGAGTGAGAGAGCCTTATATTGTATACGGGAGGCTATGGGAAGCCAATGTAGATCTTTTAGTACCGGTGTGATGTGATCGTGTCTGTGTGTGTTGGTCAAAATCCATGCTGTTGTATTTTGTAGTATTTGAAGGGGGTGGATGGCATTGTTGGGGAGTCCGAGGAGAAGGGAATTACAATAGTCGGTTTTGGCAAAGATAATAGTTTGTAGAACCGTACGGAAGTCAGGGGGATGAAGTAGAGGTTTAAGTTTCTTAAGGGTGTGAAGTTTAAAGAATCCATCCTTTATTATATTACTGATGAATTTCTTCAGTGAGAAGTGACCATCGAGAATAATACCCAGATCTCGGACTTGTTGAGCAAATGGGATGTGTGAAAGCGGGGAGGGGTTCAGTTGGTTTTGAGATGAGATAAGCATAATTTCAGTTTTAGTGGTGTTAAGGGCTAGGTGGATGGAAGATAGGAGAGGGGACTCACCCTCTCGTACTTTTATATACCAACATTCATTTGCATATTTAGTTTGTCATATTCAATTACAGATCATTTATTAATATATTGAAAAGCATGGGACCTAGTAAAAATCCTTGAGGCACTCTACTGTTTACCCTTTTCCACAGAAAATTGTCCATTTAATCCTACTCTCTGTTTCCTGTCTTTTAAACAGTTTGCAATCCACGAAAGGACATCGCCACCTATCCCAGGACTTTTACTTTTCCTAGAAACCTCTCATGAGGAACTTTGTCAAATGCCTTCTGAAAAACCAAATATACTACATCAATCAGTTCACCTTTATCTACCTGCTTATTAACCCCTTCAAAACAGTAAAGCAGATTTGTGAGGCAAGACTTGCCCTGGGTAAAGCCATGCTGACTTTGTTCCATTAAACCATGTCTTTCTATATGTTCTGTGATGTTGATCTTTAGAACACATTCCACTATTTTTCCTGGCACTGAAGTAAGGCTAACTGGTCTGTAGTTTCCTGGATCACCACTGGAGCCTTTTTTAAATATTGGAGTTACATTAGTTACCCTACATTCTTCAGGTACAATGGATGATTTTAATGATAAGTTACTAATTTTAACTAATAGATCTTAAATTTCATTTTTTAGTTCCTTTAAAACCCTGGGATGTATACCATCTGGTCCAAGTGATTTACTACTCTTCAGTTTGTCAATCAGGCCTTTCACATCTTCTAGGTTTACCTTGATTTGGTTTTGTCCATCTGAATCAGTACCCATGAAAACCTTCTCTGCAACAGGTATCTTTCCAACATCCTCTTCAGTAAACACCAAAGCAAAGAAATTATTCAATCTTTCCACGATGGCCTTACATTTCTAAGTGCCCCTTTAACCCCTCGATCATCTAACAATCCAATTGACTCTCTTGAGGTTTTCTGCATTGGATATATTTTAAAAAGTTTTTACTGTGAGTTTTTGGCTCTACGGCCAACTTCTTTTCAAATTCTCTCTTAGCCTATCTTATCAATATTTTACATGTAACTTGCCAACATTTATGTTTTATCCTATTTTCTTCTGTTGAATCCTTCTTCCAATTTTTGAACGAAGATCTTTTGGCTATAATAGCCTCTTTCGCTTCAGCTTTTAACCATACCAGCAATCATTTTGACTTCCTTCCATCTTTCTTAATGTGTGAAATACATTTGTACTGTGCTTCTAGGATGGTATTTTTTAATAATGGCTACGCCTCTTGCAAACTTTTTACCTTTGTAGCTTCTCCTTTCAGTTTTGTGTTCTAGTTTTCTCATTTTTATCAAAGTTTCCCTTTTGAAAGTTTAGCACTATAGCCATGGATTTGCTTACTGTCCCCCTTCCAGTCATTAATTCTTATGTTCATATGTTCACTTTTGCTAAGCAGCCCCACCACTGTTACCTTTCTCACTAAATCCTGTTCTCCACTGAGAATTAGATCTAAAATTGCTCCCTCTCTCATTGGTTCCTGAACCAATTGCTCTAGAAAACTGTCATTTATTTCATTCAGGAACTTTATCTCTCTAGCATGTCCTGATATTACATTTACCCAATCAATATCAGGTCATTGGAATCTCCCGTTATTACTGCAGTACCAATTTGGTTAGCTTTCATAATTTCTCTTAGCAACAAGCTACTGAAAAAAAAAATCGCCAGGATCAATCTATAGGATACTTCAAAATGTTTGGACATTTCATTCATGCTTGGATTCCTACACAATATTGGAAGAACTCAGATGCTATGAAAAAACATACAATCTTCAATGTTTTTTGCAAGAAACAGGAAAGGGTATTGCTTGTGTGATTCCAAAATAAAGATTGTGTGAAACTGAGATCCAAAGTTTCATGAGACAAGAAAAATAGCTGAATATTGGTTTGTAAAAAGGAGGCAACATTTTAAGTAAATATTTAGTCACAAGGAGGATAACTTTCAAACTCCATGCAGCTACATATATGCATGTGATAACCACACAGAGATATATGATAGTATTTTATAGTCTGCGTCTATCAGATACTCGCATGTTATAAAACAAATAAATAAATACATAGTATATGTCTACCTCTAACATGCACTCATATGTATGCTTAAGTGCAAATGCATGCATTTCAATGTATTGAATGTGCCTATTTTTCCTATTTCAAAAGCATATGCATTATGTGTGAAAATAAAGTAGCAGTTATTCGCATAAAAATCAGATTTACACACGTAAGTTGGTATATGTTAAAACGTCCATGCCTAATTGAAATTACCAGTTTTTTGATTCTTCAACCAGTATGCCCAGTCTGTCCTCCAGGTCATCAAGACCCTCATGGTTCTTCAGCCTGAAGTCCCCTCAATTGACCCAGGCCTCCCACCCAACAATCAATAAATCTGTTATCAGTTATGGAAGATAATTAACAGGTTTTAAAATGATGCTAATAAGTTGCCATATGAATGCACTTAAGAATTTTACAAAATAACAACTTATGCCTGTAATTGGCACCCTAGAACACCACAAACCACCTTTTTTCATGCATATATGTGCACAAAAATACTAAAAGTATGCACGCACATTCAATGTTTATAACATAGTAATTTCATGAGTACAAGCTACTTACACATGTATATGCAAATTTGGCAGTGCTTCGAAAATTCAACTCTTATTTTTCAAATGAAGAGAACAGTGGACATTATCATAATGATGAAATACCGAGAAGCAATGATGAAAAGTGAATTAATAATGAGACAGAGCTAACAAATGAACTTTCATAATCTATGACAGAAACACATTGGGCCAGATTTTCAAAGGGGTACGTGCGTAAGATATGCATGTACCCCCCGAAAACCTGGTCTAAACTCCCCCTGCGTGCGCCGAGCCTATGTTGAGTAGGCTCGGCGGCGCACGCAAGCCACGGGACGCGCGTAAGTCCCGGGGCTTTCCTGGGGAGGCATGGCGGGGGGCATGTCGTGGCTAGCGTGTCGAGGGCGTGTCGAGGGCGTGCCGCGGCCGGCGCATCGGGGGTGTTTTGGGGGCGTGGCTGTGGCCTCCAGACTAGCCCCCGGACCGGACCATGGTGCTCCGGCAGCCGGCCCGGCACGCGCAAGTTATGCCTGCCTCGAGCAGGTGTAACTTGTGCAACAAAGGTAGGGATAGGTGTAGATAGGGCTGGGGGGGGTGGGTTAGGTAGGGAAAGGGAGGGGAAGGTGCAGGGGGGTGGAAGGAAAGTTCCCTCAGAGGCTGCTCCGATTTCAGAGCGGCCTTGGAGAGAACGGAGGCAGGCTGCGCGGCTCGGCGTGCGCAGGCTGCCGATTTTGGGCAGCCTTGCGCGTGCCCACCTAGGATTTTAATGGATACGCGTGGCTACGCGCATATCTATTAAAATCCTGCGTACTCTTGTTTGCGCCTGGTGTGCGAACAAAAGTACGCACGGGCGCAGATTTATAAAATCTACCCCATTGTGAAATCTCTTTAGAACAAGAACAAAAATGAAACAATTAGATAAGCAGAAACTTTGTCATTCAATGTGCAAGTCATGTCCTCCTGATAGACTAGCACCTAAACTAAACAATGGAATGAAAATTTTGGAATCAGCACCAAGAAAAATATGACATTTATTATTATAGCAAATGGATATTTAAGTTAAAGTTTAGTACTAAAGATGATACAGAATGTTACAAAGCATGGCTAGAGGCAGTGATATGTAACATGCTATCCTCTTTATAATTTTTGTTGCTCTCCTCTACACCTTTTCTAGTTCCGCTGTCTTTCTTGAGATAGAGTGACCAGAATTGTGCACAATACTTAAGATCCAGTTGCTAATGAAAATGGAAACGCTTAGAACATATGAACATAAGAAATGCCACACTGGGTCAGACCAAAGGTCCATCAAGCCCAGTGTCCTGTCTCCAACAGTGGCCAATCCAAGTCAAAATTTCCTGGCAAGTACCCAAACATTAAATACATCCCATGCTACTAATGCTGCAACAAACAGTGGCTATTTCCTATTGATTAATAGCAGTTTATGGACTTCTCCTCCAACAACATATCCAAAACATTTTTTAACATAGCTATTCTAGCTACCTTAACCATATCCTCTAGAAAGAAATTCCTGAGCTTAAATGTATGTTGAGTGAAAAAGAATTTTCTCCAATGTGTTTTAAATGAGCCACTTGCGAACTTCATGGAGTGTCCCCTAGTCCTTCTATTATCTGAAAGAGTAAATAACCATTTCACATTTACCTATTCAAGTCCATTCATGATTTTGTAGACCTTTATCATATCCCCCCTCAGCCATCTCTTATCGAAGCTGAACAGCCCTAACCTCTTTAGTATTTCCTCATAGGCGATCCATTCCATGCACTTTATCATTTTTGTTGCCCTTCTCTGTACATTTTCCAGTGCAACTATATATTTTTTGAGATACACAGACCAGAATTGCACACAGTATTCAAGGTGCAGTCTAACCATTGAATAATACAGAGGCATTATAATAATCTCCTTTTTATTTGCCATTCCCTTCCTTATAATTCCTAACATTTTGTTTGCTTTTTTGATTGCCACAGCACACTGAGCCAACGATTTCAATGTAGATAACTATTGGTTTTAGCAAATGAATAAAGTATAAGTATGCACCAACGTGATGTGAAAACTATAAGAAGAATTCTACATGGAATACCTCCAGAGAATGATGAAGAGGAAATGTTGAAAGTTTTCAAGCTCATAAAGGCAACAAATGGATTAATCAGGTTGTCCATGGTATATGACATTAAACCAAATACTATGTGACAAGGTTTAACATCAAATGCAATCATATCAATGTTGAAGAATATTCTATACTAGCTATTTATTTAGATATCATACAAGAAATAATAACAAATGACAAGTTTCAACAAAGAGTAAAGACTTGTATATAGACCAGGATAGAACTAAAAAATTTAGGAAAACCAAATCATATCTAAGATATTGTTGTAAAAAAAAAAAAATTTAGTAAAACCAATCATCAGTCATTCACAACAACTATATTAAAGAAATTAAAAAAAAAAACGGAGTGAGACTATAAGCCAGTAACAACACCTGTTAGCCAAACCACTTCAGAAGAATAAGAATCAATTCTGTATGGAATGCTCTAGACTCATTAAAGAAGACTACTCTAGCAAATGACATTCACATAAGTGGGAGAGACTTTGAAACACAGTGTATTTTACTGTGGTGGACTATAATGCGTTACCTAGTTTTGAACTATTTTGAGGTACTATGGCTTCTGAATTGTTCTGTATGTGTAACTATTTGCTTCCTTTTTGTATGTGAGTTCAGTTACAGGTTGATTATAGCTCTGTTTTGCCCTGTTAATAAAAGTAGTACTGCTTTTTCAATGAAGAAACCTGCCTGGCTTGTTTGTTTTTTTCCTTATCTAACCACACACCATTATGCTACAACTATCTGTTTATACATTTTTCCTCCCATATGTTGGCAAACTTGTGCATGTAAGTCATGTATGCAGATAAGTTTTCCCAGACTGAGTGGAGATGTTCCAAGGAGGGTTTTGTACTTACTCTCATTCATTTTGTATTTTCAAAAGTCTGTATTTACATTTTCCAGAAACAGTTCTGTGTATTAATAGGACTAATTGAATGCAGGTATTTTTGGTGGAATAATTTTCAAAATGAATGCACACAAACACACACACACACACACACAGACACACACACACACACACACACACACATATGTTGACATTAAAAACTGGTGTAGATTATTTGTGGATTTGTTGACTATTTTATATGGGCCATTATACAATTATGCCTCAAGTTCCTTTTAAATCCCCCAAATCTGCAGTAGGAACACCACTCCAGCATCTGTCAAGTGAAATGTCTACCTCTAAAGACAGAATCTATAGATTTGTTTGTAGCCAAGGCTGACTTTTTTGGGTGTTTTATAAGCCTGCCCAGCATTGCAGGCTAAAGATGGAGTAGCCCGATTTCAAATGGCTATGTGTAAAACAGGTGCTCTATGCAATTAATTCAAAAGTGGCTCTATAAATTTGACATAACGAATAGGTCAAATGTTATGAATACCTAATTCATAACAAGGGAGCGGAGGTCCAAACCTCTGCATGCGTTTGGCTGTGGCCAGTAAACACATCCCTTGTATGTCTACTATTGACAATTGTACTCAAAGGAATACAATTTCAAAGGGTTTGATGCTCAAAAATATCAAATATGCACATAAGTAGCATGTGCTTGTGGAGCTACACTTTTATTAATGTTGAATGTGTGCATTTTTCATTTTATGCATTCATTTTCCTAGTAGGAAAAAGAGGCAAGATATGGGTATTCTAGGACAGGGTTTAGAAGACTGCATGGGACTTGCTAATTGGTAAGAAATATGTATGTATACATTACCAAATGTTTATGTACACTTTTACACACGCTATTTATTTATTTATTTATTCCTTTTTTTTCTTATTTATTTAAAGGCATATATAGCCCATGGCTTCCAAAGTTCAGGGTGGGTAGCATAATAGCACTCATAATAATAATAAAATGAATACGTTACTCACACAAACAGACTTCATCACAAACCTCCTATTCAGCTGGATTGCGAGACTGCTAGATTTAGGATAAAGGGACACATGAGCAGATGGAATAAGCATTTTAGAGAGAGTTTCTGAGTATTAGAGTCAGAGAGGAAGGCAGCTGCAAACAAATGTGTTTTAAAGAGCTTTCTAAATTGGTTTGGATCATTCAGGGTGCGCAAGTGTTGAGGAAGAGAGTTCCACAGGACCGGCAGGAAAGAGGGAAAGCACGTTTGCGTGTTATTCACATTTTTGCCAAGTGTAACGAGGGATCTTCTAGCAAGGGTTGTGATGCTTACAGCAATGCTCTGCCCAGAATATATTCCTTATTCCTAGGTGATGAGACATGATATATGGCATTGTGTATAGTGGATGCGATTTTATATTAAATACGGAGCTGAATGGGAAGCTATTGTAAGGTTGATGAGTAGGTGTAAGTAGGTGTGCAGCAGAGTTTTATATAATCTGTAATGGCCTAAGTGTAGAGTATGGAAGACCCTAGTAGAGAGAGTTGCAGCAGTCTAATGATGCAATTACCAGTGAGTGATTACTATACAGTCCTAAACGTATATCATTCAAGTAGAGGTTTGAGGTGATGAAGGAGGTGCAGTATATAGCAGGGAGACTGCACAAATGACTTTATGTGGGGAAAGGCAGGAATCAAATAGAACACCGAGATTATGAGCAGGTACAGAATGTGAATCAAATTGTAGTGATACTGCAGTGTTGCTTCCCCCACACAATTCATAAAATGCTAGGATAAATCTCCACATGTGCACTTATGTGTGCAAACGCTGTGCCAGGATTGGGTTTGAAAGGTAAGCTCAGAGAGTAATTTTCAAACAGCTCACCTAGGCTAAAAGCTGTGGGTGCCTGCTGACGTTAGCCTGAATTTTAAATGTCGATTTATGTGCCCACATATGCTTTGAACATTTTTGGATGTGCACATAACCATCACTGACATACATGCCCAAAATTACACCTGTTCAGCAGCAAGTATAATGTTTTGCTTGTATATTAACATGCGTACTATTGAAAATCAAATGCATGTGCAGAATTTCCATCTCTGCCACATCTCCGTCCCCCTGGAACAGTGTTTTGTAATGCACATAAAGTAATTTCTTTATTTAAAACAATAACCCGCACAGACCCATAACTGTTGGAGGGCTACATAATACAACAGAATATAGAATAACAAAGCAATAAAATATAATAGCAAACAAGCTCTTATCAAATGGCTTATGCACACATTTTTATGCATGCTTACAACTCCTGGGCAATTTTTAAAAGATCATTTGCAAGCAGAAAACCAGGATTTATGCTCATACATTTTTTTTTTTTTTAAATCTCCATCATAATATTATGATGGAGATTTAAAATATGATGGAGATTTAAGATATGAATACCACCTACTTCAACTCTCCATAATCCTACCTAGTTAAGCGAGTCCATGTATATTAGCCATCTGTACATGGTATCCCTCTTTTCTGCCTTTCTCTCCCCTCACTTCTTCAAACAAGCCTTTTCTCCCCCTCCTTTCCTTTTCCCACTTTCTCTCCCCGTTTTCCTCAATCTATACCTTTCTTTTCCCTTACTTATCCCCCTTTTCCCACCCTTCCTACCTTCTACCCCTTACCCTCTCCCCCCCCCTCGCCCTACCCCCCGGCCTACCCTTCTTACAAACCTACACTCCTCGTTTTCCTTTAACATTATTTATTTTGTTGTATTTTGCTTTTGGTTTTTCTGTTTGTTGCTTCTCGTTTTAGTAACATCCTATTGTTTCAATGTCATACTGTTATATTGTTATATTGTTATACTGTATTTCCCAATTGAGTTCTATGTAAACCGGCATGATGTGTTTCACGAATGTCGGTAAATAAAAGTTAATAAATAAATAAATAAATAAATAATATCTACTTTTTCATTTGTCATGTGATTTGATGTAGTGCAAATGCCATAAGAAAATAACATTTGAAAATTTGATAGAAAAATGAATACTCACCCTGCACATATACTTCTTGTAGGTGTTATTCTAAAAGTTTGAAATTCTTGTCCACTCAACAAAGATAATTGGAGGTTGCCACCCAGTATGACATCGCCATCTCTAGAATAGTTATATGTTTTATAAGAATGAATCCCCATTTCCAGGATGCAGGCATAACTAGGATATGATTGTGTTTCCACAACACTGGGAAGAGTCAATAAAATCAAAATAGCTGATAACATCAGTCCTCACCCTCTATGTAAGCAAACTATTGATATCTCTGATTCACTACTCTAATCCCAAATTTCAATTGTAAAAAGTGTTCAGTGACATTAAAATCTTTCTCCTAAGACTATCTTCCACAATTTTAAAGAATGTGTACACAAGGTTAAAGGCAGGATTGACTCAGACCCTCCTAATGTCCCTCTGCATGGCTGGAAATGGTAGAGGAGCGGCATAATTTATACTGTAAATGTTTGGGAAGGTTTTCTCTAGAGCTCAAGAACAGTGCCAAGAATATTACACCCACTAGAAACGATAACTGTAAATTAAAATCTCTGAAAGGTCATAATAATATAATTGATGGTGGCATAAAATAATGCCTTGCACTATCCCACTGATAAATCTTCAGAGAGAAGAGAAGATGGAAAACAGGATTGGCAAGAGACGTGGCACATGTGTGAGGAAATAACGCATCACAGAGGTTAGTGATTAAAAGTTTAGTTTTGTACTTTTTTGGATTTTGCTCATCAACGCCCAAATTTTAAAAGGCCCATGCATGTAAAATCCAGGGAATACATGTGTGGCCGGGCCATGTAACATAGTAACATAGTAATGAAGGCAGAAAAAGACCAAAATGGTCCATCTAGTCTGCCCAGCAAACTTCCCAAGGTAGTAACTGCCACTCCGAACAGGTTACCCCCAAGCTTTTTTATTTATTCCCATCCTCTAGCCTTTAGGGATCCACAGAGGCAGATTTTATAAATCTGCGCACACGCGTACTTTTGTTCGCTCACCAGGCGCGAACAAGAGTACGCGGGATTTCAATAGATACGCGCGTAGCTGCGCGTATCCATTAAAATCCGGGGTCGGCGCGCGCAAGGCTGCCCAAAATCGGCAGCCTGTGCGTGCCGAGCCACGCAGCCTGCCTCCGTTCCCTCTGAGGCCGCTCCGAAATCGGAGCGGCCTCGGAGGGAACTTTCCTTCGCCCTCCCCCCACCTTCCCCTCCCTTCCCCTACCTAACCCACCCCCCCGGCCCTATCTAAACCTTCCCCCAACCTCTATCCCGAAAGTTACTCCTGCTGGAAGCAGGCATAACTATGCGCGCGCCGGGCCGGCTGCCGCGCTCCATGTTCCGGTCCGGGGGCTGCTCCAGGGGCCGTTGTCACGCCCCCGGGCCGGAACCACACCCCCGGACACGCCCCCAAAAAGCCGCGTCACTCCCGGCACGCCCCCCCCCCCCCGACACACCCCTCCATGCAAGCCCCGGGGCTTGCGCGCGCCACCGAGCCTATGCAAAATAGGCTCGGCGCGCGCGCAGGGGGGTTTGGGGTAGGTTTTCAGGGGTATGCGCGTACCCCTTTGAAAATCTACCCCTCAGTGTTTACCCCATACCCCATACTATCCTTACAGTAACATAGTAATGCACATTTTAGAAATGGCCTGGCCACGCACATATCTCCCGGTACCCAGAGAAGTGACAGGCCATGCAAAAGGGGCGGGCCGGGGGGGGGGGGGGGCAGTGTCCAGGCGGAGAGGAGCGGCCCTGTCCCGGGGAAGCGCATGCCGGCAGCTGACTGGTGCGCAGAAATTACTTCTGCTCCTAAGGAGCAGTAAGTATTAAAGCAAAACAAAAAAAATTAACTAGCTAGGCTGGGCTTAGGGTTCGGGGAGGAGAGAGGAAAAGGTAGGAAGGGGAATAGGGAAGTTCCCTCCCAGTCTGCTCCTTAATTGGAGCAGAATGGAAGGGAATTGGGAAAACTCTACTCGCATCACCACGCGTATTTTTTAAAATACCCCCCTCATTTTGCACGCGGGAGAGCCCACCCGCCTGTACCTGCATGCGCAGACATTAAAATCCAGCGCGTATGTGTGCGTGGGAATCGTATTTTCAACATACGCGCGCAAACACGCACATGTTATAAAATTGACACGTTCATGTGCGCGCCCTGGGAATCATGTGCAGACAGACTTCTGCACGTTTTTGTTTTTATTTACCTTTATATTTCACATTTTGCTATCTATGGGGGCAATTTTCTAAAGCTATGGCACGCGTGCGTTAGCGAGATAGCTAGTTCACGCGTGCGTTAGCTAGCTCGGGGCAGAGTCGGCCCCGGAAGAGGAGGAGTAGGGGCAGCACCGGAGCCGACTCTGTGTAGATTTCCCAGGCGGCGGAAGGTACGCATGCCTTTCGCTGTCTTTTTCGCGCCGAATAACTACATCTTTTATGGTGTAGTTATTTGGCGCAACGCCAGCAGCGATCGCACTGCCGCGGTGCGATCGCTGCCGGCTAGCGCGGGACCGCCCCCCCCCCCCCCGTTTTGCCCACCGCCCTCCGTTACTGCGGGATTCACTATGCCTTGCGGCATTAGTGAATCCAGCCCCTATATGTGTGAGGGATCACAGTACATTAAACTGCAAAATATTGCATACTGTTAACTTTTGTGGGATTGCAATTTATATTTCCTGACTTAGGAATGTTTTCATCATAGGTAGAAAATAGGAGGATAAAGTTGTTAGATCAAGACCTGGGTTTGATAAAGAGCTTGATTACCTCATTGAAGCCAAGAGAAAAAAAAATCTATTGAAAGCCCTATGAAGTTAATACTAAAAGATATTTTTCTGCCATCTGTCAGTTTGTTGATTTCTGCTCAGTAGAAGATTACGCAACGGTTGCATCACCTCTCACAAGACTGCAGCTTGAGCATTCCATGGATACAGATGCATATTTGTCGTGTTATGGACATCAAGCAGGCACATTTTGGCGATAGGATGCACTGTTTATGTTCCAAGATTGTCTACCAAAGTTATAAGAACTTGGTTAGCAGGTTAGTACTTTTAACCCACAGAAACCATGCAAAATTTTGTAAACTACTGATTTATTTATTAAATGTCATAGATGCAAACTTTTTTTTAAGGAAAAAGTGTCCACATGCATCTTCAGGATCCCCTTCAATGACCACCTACTCATCATGCAAAACTCCTTAGGTCAGGAGCACAGTCCCTGCCTACCCTCTATTAAACATGCATATCCCCACCAATCAAATTCACTATCAACCCTTGATTGTAACTTCTATAGGAAGCCTCCTCAGGAATGAACCCTGGGACCCCAGGCTCAGCATTTCAGGTCTCTGAACCCCAGAACCCCAGAACCTCTTTCCCCTGCACTCTTGCAGCTTATGTTATGTCAAAATATGTGTTACCAATAGGCTTCAGGAGGAGATATATTATAGGGGAAATGTGCCTTCTGATTTCATTGCTGAAGGTATTTGGGGAATATGTAGTCTCAGTTCTTTGCATCTGGCATTAATTGGATTAATTAGATTACTGGGAGGAAGGATGCGGTATACAATGGTGCAAAATGATGGAGGGAAGTGCCTTGAGAGGCTAAGATGGATTTAGAATTTTTATCACCCTTAGGCAAGGCTGGTTCTGTTGCTCCCCTTTGGCCTGCTGCAGATATTTTATGAAATATGAAAAGATTATTATGTAAATACAATTCCTTGTACAGGTTAACATGACCTTAAAAGTTAGATGCAATACGTGTCTGCAACCACCAGGTGGCACCATGTCATTCAAGGAAGAGTCTAATATGGTTTGAAATCAATACTTTATTTTTAAAAAGATTACAGATTAACGTGTCGATTTTATAAAAGGTGCGCACGGGGAAAACGGGGGTTATGCACGCGGCCGGGCCTTGCACACACCGTGCACATTTTAGAAGGGGCCCGGCCACACGCATAACCCCCATTACGTGCACAACAGCCAGGCCTCTTCCAAGGGGGTGGTCCGGGGGGAGGGGCGGGTCAGGGGGGTGGGCTGGGACAGCGCCATTCATCGTTCTGCTGGTGTGTTCAACTTGCTTCAGGTTGGGCCCTGAAGTAAGTTAGAAGACAAAAGCAAAAAAAGGGAAAAGGTAAGATTTAGGGGTTGGGCAGGAGAGGGGAAGGGGAAGGGAGGTTAGGGTAGGGGATAAGGAATTTCCCTCCCAGTCCACTCCTTAATTGGAGCGGACTGGGAGGGCACTGGGGAAGGTGTCTCTTTTCACTGGGGAAAGGGCACTGGGGAAGGTGGGCACTGGGGAGGGCACTGGGGAAGGTGTCTCTTTTCATTGCGGAATTAGTAAGATGAATGGTTAGTGTATTACAAAGGCATCATCATTAGTAGATGTATTAATGTTTTGATTTTGGCCTTATAGATTGACCCTCCAAAAATCTGATAGTTGAGGTGGGAGGTCCTCATCTGAAGATGTAGCAGGGGCTTGTGGATCTATTATATAGTACCTGAGTATTTTTCAATGCACCAGCCTTGAACCCCTGTACCTAAAGGGTTGTATTTTCAAAAGTATTTATGCACACAAAGCATGATGTTATGCAGATAAATGGGCTTTTACAAATTGCCTTAGGAGTTGTATGTATAGATGTAATTCTGCACAGCAAAGAAGCATTCTCAAGGGTGAAGATAGTGTGGGATTAGCATTTGTGTGCATACTTTTCATTTTTGAAAGTCTGCACAAAAATCTACTGGCGTACATTTACACCTATTAATGTGTGTAATGTCAAGTTGGGTTCCATGCATATCCACTAATTTTGAATGTGGGTTTATGGAAGGAAGACCACTTTGAAAATTTATGCTAAAATCTCTGTGTACTTTGTACATGCCAACTTCAGCTCTCTGCAGATGGCTGAAAATTACCCTTTTAAGGTCTCATGTGCCAGAAAATACTCGTTGACTGTAAAACAGATGGGGCACAGCCCCCATGCACTTCAGCTTAGCTACAACATTGACGCAGTATGTACCATATAATATAGGCTTACTATGTAGGTCTTTCTTTTTATGTATGTATGTATTTTCTATTTATTTTATGAGTTGATGTGTTTATTTAATTATGATGTTATTGTTAACTGCCTTGATATCTAAAAAGCATTTATATAAAGCTTTATACTAAACTTAATCAACATAATGCAAAGGAATCAGTCAGTCAATATAGATAATTTAGATTTACTCACCAAAGGGTGCAACTTAACTTTGGAAAGCATAAATATTCATTTTCTCCTCAAACTTTACTTTTACACAGGAAACGAAGATTAAAAAGTGACATCTTGTGAAACAACTTGCTTGCATTTCAAAAACTCTCATTTTAGATATATCTAGATGTTTTAATTTTTCTCTCTAAAATAACTTGTTTTTCCCTTTATTGACATTTCAAAATCTTGTCTTCGGCTTCGCAAGGCCCTAATGCAATGCAACATACTGGATCATTTAAGTTTTGCAACAGATAGAACTTGAACTCCACAATAGCACTAATACCTCTGACTTGGAAGAAGTGAAATAACAGACTTCCTTCTGCTGGCTGATAAAGCTTTCTGACAGTAATGGCTATCCTTTCTCCCTAAGCCACTGCAAGTAGCATAGTATATTTATTTTATTTGTATTTATTTATATTACCACCAAGGCACAAATACAAATTCAAAGACTCACCAAGGACAAAGGAAACAGTGACTGATGGGATGCAAGCATCTCAATTCAAACATGCAAGGGATAGAATTAGGGATAGATTTTCCAAAACCCAATGACTGGATAAGATACCTGGGTAAATGTACCCATTCATCTGTAGAAGTAGAGGGGGGACCCAACAGCATCCCTTGATCAACCCACCCGCCTACGCAACATGCAATATTGTTGGGGATCCAAGAGAAAATCCATGAGCCCACTTTCGCAACATTAAGAAAAAAAAGTGTCTGGCAATGTCCCTCCTTTCTCCATAGCCCCCATAACCCTTTAATTTATCCAAATACCATTTTTTTTTATCAATAAATAAAAAAGTGTTAATTAGCTAATAACATGCATTATTTGCCAATTCCATGCCTTATCACAATTTTGCAACTTATTAAATAATTTGCTTAATAAGGTAGCCCAATCGTTACAAAGGTTTTGAAAATACATCTTATAAGAACTTTTTAAAATTATTAAATCCCTGTGATGAAGATGATTTTTTTTTCTGCTTTTTGGCTATAAAAGGTTCACGCACACTCCTCTGTGTCTCCCTTCCTCAAAGCTATGAGAGATTTTTTTTGTTGTTGGGTTAACAATTTTCCATTCCTGTCAAAGATAAGGACCTGGACAAACTTCATGGACCATCATTAGGACTATGCCCAACACGATGGTATGAGATAAAGCATTTAAGGGATCGTGGACTGAAAATGAAATATATGGTCATGTTAGTTTCTCTGGGATATATAGCTTGGAATCTTTCTGGTGGCTCTGATTAAGGCCTCTTTTACCTCCTTGTTTCTCAGGCTATAAATGATAGGATTTAGCATTGGAGTCAGAATGGTATACACCAAAGCGAACAGCTTGTCATACTCCATAGAATGATTCCCCTTTGGGCTCACATACACAGTAAAGGCTGTTCCATAGAATAAAACCACAACTGTCAAGTGAGAGGAGCAAGTAGAAAATGCCTTGCCTCTGCCTTCTGCTGTTTTAATCTTGAGCACTGCTGATATAATATGTACATAAATAATAATGATTATTAGAAAGTTAAACATGGTGGCAAATCCAATGACTGAGCCATTCACAACTCCATTCAAAAAGGTATTTGTACATGCCAGGCTCAGCAACGGAGACAAGTCACAGAAGTAATGGTTAATATAATTAGGACCACAAAAAGGCAATCTTACTGCCATTGTGGTTGGAATAATAGCTGCCAGAAAGCCTGCAGTCCAGCACAGAGCAGCCAACCTCACGCAAAGCCTGCCGCTCATGATAATTGTATAGCGCAAAGGATTACAGATAGCTAAATATCGATCAAGGGCCATCACTGCAAGCAAAGAACACTCTGTTAGCCCCAATGAATGGAAAATATACAGCTGTACAAAGCAAGCCTTGAAAGAAATAATTTGGCTTCTACTCATTAAGATTGCCAGTAGTTTGGGGACGGTGGTGGATATGTACCAGATTTCAAGGAAAGACAGATTACTGATGAAAAAGTACATAGGTGTGTCAAGACTTGGGTCCATGCGAGCTAATAAAATTATTAGAAAGTTCCCAGAGATTGTCAAAATGTACACTAACAGAATAGCCAAAGACAGGTACACACGGAAGTTCTGTAGGTTAGAGAATCCAAGGATAATGAAGTGGTTCACACGAGTCTGGTTGACATCTTCCATATCACAATGGTATTAACCTGGAGTGAAATAGCAATAATAAAAGTTTATGCAATAGTGTCCATCTGAAAGAGAAATACTATGAGGAGATTCTACATACTTTACCATGCATCTGCCCAAAAGCTTATTAGAAATCTCAAGATTTGATCTTTTGGCATAAAGGGAACAATTCTCACACTGTCTTCAGGAAATTGCTACCTACTGATTTTGCAAGAATTTTCAAAGAAAAATTATTGACATACTTTAACTTTGAAACTTGTCATGGGTGAAAAGAATCCACTACCCAATGGACTTTTGTACCTGTTTTAAGTGGGAGTAATGGTTAATACTCCCACTTAAAACAGGTAAGGGTTACACGCAGAGTTAATACCCCCACTTAAAACAGTAAGGGTTACGCGCATAAGTTATGCGTGTTACCCTCTTAAAAGGCCCCTGCGCGCGCCGAGTCTATTTTGCATTCCAAGTATTGGGCCCAAGAACACCAGCACACTTCCTGTTGGCAAACAAGAACACGTAGGATACTAGCTACAGATTCCCTACACAAACTACATGCTAGCTAGAAGAAAACCACAGCTCTGTTACACACACAGAACACAGATAGATCCTCGTCCAATACAGAATTGGGGACCCGGACCTCAATCTGGAAATAGAAATCTGCAAATAAGTACTGAATTGGAAACATAGGAGCCAAGTTTTGAAAATGATTGGGGGTTCTGAACTCAACAGAAATGACAGAGTCACCTGCAAAAAAAAAAAAAAGCACATTGGATTGTAAATCTGACTGTCCAGCCTATGTTTAAATGTCCAGAGAGGAGTAGGTAATATTAATATGGAGAAGACTCATGCGGCCAAAGAAAAAGCCAGAAAAGCACTCCAAGTCCCACAATTCATTCTTTTCCCCAATCTCAACTCATCCTCACCATTCTCCTTCCTCCCTCTAGAGAAGGTACAGAGAAGGGCTACCAAAATGATAAGGGGGTGGAACAGCTCCCCTATGAGGAAAGACTAAAGAGGTTAGGACTTTTCAGCTTGGAGAAGAGATGGCTGAGGGGGGATATGATAGAGATGTTTAAAATCATGAGAGGTCTAGAACGGGTAGATGTGAATCGGTTATTTACTCTTTCGGATAGTAGAAAGACTAGGGGACACTCCATGAAGTTAGCATGGGGCACATTTAAAACTAATCGGAGAAAGTTCTTTTTTACTCAACGCACAATTAAACTCTGGAATTTGTTGCCAGAGAATGTGGTTAGTGCAGTTAGTATAGCTGTGTTTAAAAAAGGATTGGATAAGTTCTTGGAGGAGAAGTCCATTACCTGCTATTAATTAAGTTGACTTAGATAATAACCACCGCTATTACTAGCAATGGTAACATGGAATAGACTTAGTTTTTGGGTACTTGCCAGGTTCTTATGGCCTGGATTGGCCACTGTTGGAGACAGGATGCTGGGCTTGATGGACCCTTGGTCTGACCGAGTATGGCATGTTCTTGTGTTCTTATGTTCTTACTGTCACCACCTCACTCTCTCAACCTCCCTTTTCTCTCATTCTCCTAATCTCTTCTTCAACCTACCCTCTTTATTCCCTCTACACTCTTAATTCTCCCCTCCTCAATCTACCCTCTGCCTCTGCTGGCTCTTCCTACCACCCTCTACTGTCACTACCTAACTCTCTCAATATCCTTTAATCTTATTCTCCTAATTTCCTCTTCCCCCTACCCTCTTCACTCCCTCTACACTTTTAATTCTCCCCCTCCTCAATCTACTCTCTGCCTCTGCTGGCTCTTCCTACCACCCTCTACTGTGCAAAGATTTAACAAGTTTATGTGATGGATATAAAATATATTGCCACTCTGCCTTCTCTCACAAACCAGATACAGGAATCTAACCCAAGTCTCTTATACAGTAGCATATAGCATTGCCATAAAGTTATCAAACTAGCCCTAAAAATACCTATTTTCAATCCATAAGCCACATATTAACTGAATGGAAAAGGGTTGATTATTTCAGTCTAACATAATTTTACTCCTCTAGTTTGAAATCAACTGGGCACGTTATTAGTCTCTTTCATAACTGGATTTTCTCTCAGTAAAATTCCAAAACACTTATACAACATAAAATTATAATTTAAAACTTCAAGGCAGAAGAGTCAGGAATAAATTCAGGAAATATTTCTTCACACAAAGTGTGGTGAATGTATGAAATGACCTCCCAGAAAATATGGTGAACACAAGAACAGTATTGGCATTCACAAGTGTGAAGGACCAACACAGACTATCACCAGTGGCTACAGAATGTGGTTAATCTGTATTAACTTTAGATATAACTTTAGTTATAACTAAAAGGTTATCCGTTTAAATGGCTACCGGCTATATTGAGAGAAATATGCAGCTCAATTTTAGCAGCATAAGTTGGGGTATTCCAGGATGCATTTCTGGGTGGAGCAGAGTCAGCTGCTTATCCTATGTGGTTAACTCTGTTTGAGCCAGAGAGCTATCTTAAAATTAGCCACTGAAAATGGACCTCAACATTTCTGCATGGGGGTAAGCTGTACAGAGTGGCAGTGGCAGTTACTACCCTTAAGAAAAGACATGGGGTTGGCCTGCATGGAGCAGCAGTTACCATCCTAAGCAACTCGCTGGGCAGACTGGATGGACAATCTGCATCTTTATACATCCTCATTTACCATGTGACTATAATATGTTTTAAATAAATAAATAAATAAATAAATAAATAAATGATTTATTGTTCCCTGTCCCTTTCAGAGCGTCCCTTTGGTGATCTCAGAGTCCAGTTATATACCACAGAAACTATAAATCAAAATGAAAATCAATACATAAAAACTTGAGAAAACATAGTAACCAATCATCTTCTAATCATCCACAAACAAACATACTCACCATTTGCCCAAAATATTCCAGTATCTCTCAAAGGTTTTGAGTTCACACCACTGTGCCTCTAATTTGATTCTCTCTCTTTCTGCAACTTATTGAAACTACATTAATGTCTTCAGTTCAGCTCTTTCCATGAACTCAAGCCTACCTTCATTTGACATAGTGAGACTGACCCAGCCAGCTTTTTAATTAGACTGAATTCTCATATATACCTTTGATTATTATTATGTACCTTAGCTGTCAGTAATAGCTGTTGTCTAATTTGAAGCTGGTGCTTAAGAGCTCTGGGAAAACTATGTCCCAGAAGTCTTGCCCACCCTAGGGTCATAATTAAATGTTGCAATTGTCAGGATGTTATCAACCTAAACACTTTCCTGAAAATCTTTCATAATCATTCATCACAAGCAATGATCTGAAGCTGGAGAAACATCTAGAGAAGATATAAGGAGGTTATAATGTATAAATCAAATCTTATATTCCTGTATGTATAGGTGAAAAAATTAATTGAACCATATAGATTCTGGAAGATGGTAAACTTGCTATCTCTGGGGAGGGAGAAGGTATAGGAAAATATCTTCAGCAGATCTGTAATGTAACTGTTGTAGCTTCCCTATAGGATGACTTGGAAAAGTACCCAAGGGAGGGGCTTTCAGGTTTGGGCACTGACTTTCTCTTTTCTGTGCCTGTATTGAGGGAAAAACCGCGATGCACTGAGAAGGCCCAACCTAAATTCCTCTTCCATCTACCGGGTGAAGGGCATCTCTGCTGGGGTTTCCTTTGCTAGGATGGGGCAAGAGTTTCTGCTTCCAGGTGTTTTAGCTGTGACCTGCATGAGGAGGAGACAAGGTAGCTGTGGCATATTAAGTGGGAAGGAAGTGGTAGAGGACTGGATTCTGCTCATGCTCACTCTACTCTCTGGGGTGGCCACCCATTCCTGCTCTGAATCTGTACTGCTCATCTGCCTCTAGTGCTCTGTCTCATACATCCTACGCACTAGTATCTCCTTCAAGTAAGTGAAATACTGGGTCTGGAGAGAAAGACTCCTTTTCAACGAGGGGTCACTAATCATGGGAAACACATAACTATCAAGTGGAGGAGAAGCTTGGTGATTAGACCAGATGGCTGAGAACAAGGGAAACCAAGGTTCAAATGTTGTTGATTCTCCTTATGACCTTGGACAATTCACTTTGCCCTCCATTGCCTCAGGTAGAAACTTACAGGTTATTTTTCAGAGGAAAATGCAAATGAAACATACTATTGTAGCAATTTTTAAAAGCCCATTTAAGTGCACTTAACACATATAAAACTTATTAACAATTCAAAAGGATATACTGTAGCAATTTTCCAAAAACCTTTGAAAAGTACAATATTTGCTTTTGAATTGTCATTAGGATTTACCTGAGTTAAGTGTACGGAACATGGATAAATGAGCTTTTGAAAAGTGCTATAATAGTATGTTACACTTGAACATAAGAACATAAGGGGTCGATTTTCAAAGGAACACACACCCGTCCATGTGAATGTGGTTCTTGGCACACGCGTGTGTTCTAAAATACGATATCCACGCGCACATGTGAGGTGAATTTTAACATCAGCGCGAGCACGTACGGGCTGTTGGCTTCCTATGTGTGCAGGGTGGGAAATTTGAAAAGTCCACGTGATGCAATCGGACCTCACCCAGTTCCCTCCCAGTCTGCTCTAATTAAGGAGTGGACTGGGAGGGAACTTTCCTAGGCCTAACCTTACCCTGCCTGCCTCTTCCCCTCTCGTCCCCGACCCCTACCCCCTGCCTAACTCGCACTTTATTTATTTATTTTTTACCTTGCTGCTTCCGTCGAGCAGCAGCAGATTCTCGGCATGCACTTCCCCGGGACAGCATCAAATGGCGCTGTCCCAGGCAAACCCCACCCCACCCTGCCCCTCCCCACCCAGATCCCGCCTCCAGCCCACCCCTTCTGAGAGGCCCGGAACTTATGTGCGAATCACTGGTTACGTGCATGGCCAGGCCCCTTAGAAAATGCGTTCGGCGCGCATGCAGGGCCCGGCCACATGCATAACTACCAGTATGTACGCATGCGGGCCTTTGAAACTGTACTGTTAAGAGCATAAGAAGTTGCTTTACTGGGTCAGACCAAGGATCCATGAAGCCCTTCACCCTGTTTCCAACAGTGGCCAATCCAAGTCACAAGGACCTGGCAAGTACCCAGCCCTGAGAATTTCTTTTGGGAGGGAGCAGCCTGCAAAGGCTCTTGTTTTGGAGGTTGTTCTGTTTTGCTCTTTTGGGAATATTTTTATTTCTAATGTTTATTTAGTTTCTGTAAGGGACAGAAAAGAAATAAACATTACATGAATTGACATCGAAAACGCTTCTCCACACCCCAAAAATGAAAGCTAAAAATGGAACAAAATTTTTGATGCAGCACATTCCTACTCTTTGTGCCTACCTGGAATTTACCGAGTTTAGATCCTTTCAGCTTTCTGAAGGCCTGTTTATATGTTTTTAGAGTGTGTCTTGCCTGTCTGTCTTGAATAGATTTATAAGCTCCAAGGAGTAGGGGCAGCCCATTATGTATCCCTGTACAGTGATGTCTGCATCTGATGTGAGCTATACAAATGACGAATAATAATAATGAATGACATGTTTTCGTGATATGAGACACTTGTAAATGAAAGAACATAATGATGTGATAAAAAGGTGTTAAAAACAAAATCTTTTTGTTTTTTAATAACACAGGATCACTACAAGGGGGCAAAAAAACCCCAAAAACCTCCTTGGCTGAGCCAGTTCCGGTTGCTAAATGTCTATTTCAAAGTAATCTGTGCAAAATCAGAAAGCAGAGTCGACAGGTCAGGGCTCTTAAGGTTCTGGATCTGCAAGTGAACATGAAATGTGGAGCTTCTGGTTCTTGCAGGGACTATACACCTGCCTGTTTTTTTAAGTTGCTTCTCGCCACATTCTGGTATTACATCTATCATTTGAAATCAGAGCTGCAGGTAGCAGAATGCATCAGGATGGGGTTTGTCAAAACTATGACTGGCCTAAAATCTCCCTCCTGGAATTGGATGACTTTGGCACCTATGAACATTCTCTTTCTGTGCATATTATTATTATTAATGTTAATTTGATTTACTGCACTTCCAATAACAAAACCCATCAGAGTGGTTTACAATAAAGCTATATTGATGATTGTTTGTGGTAAATCAGTAAATGATACAAAGTAGTGCAATTACCGTGTTAGTCTACATGAATAATGAAAATAAAGGTCAACAAAAACAAAATATATATAAGAT